>NC_083113.1:38483818-38807939 GCF_949774975.1 Lagenorhynchus albirostris
TGAAATAACTAGGTGACACTATGGGTGTCATTTCACACAAGTTCTTGTATTGCTGAAAACTTGAGTTTTCTGAGCTGTGTCAGACTGGGGATGCCACCAGCCATTCTTAAAACAATGTCTGCTGGCACCTGGTAACTGCAACCTTACTTTTTAAAGGTCTCGTCTTGTAACTATTAAATTTTTAGACAATAAAATTGCTTTAGGTTAGATATTAACAAAAGAGAGGAGACATATATGATGACCAGTAGCACCTGTTATCTATGTGTTAATACCACATAAAAGTTAAAGCCTACTTACATAAAACTGGACAACTGGCTCCCTGGCTATAAGTCTCCCTTGAAGTGCCAGGTCCAGACTGGGTTTCAGGCTTATTCTCCTGAAAAGAAATGAGATTTATTTTGTGTATTAAAATTCCAGTTGTCACTCCTCCAGCTACTTCTAATTGCCATTCTAAAATGGCAGACCAAGGGATTGAGATTTTAATCATACTAAACTCAGATCCAGGACTTAGAACAAAGAAATATTTCCAATTCAGTGTCTATTCTCCAAATTGAGGCAGGACTATGCCCCATGTTAGCAGGAAGTGACCAGAGCCATTGTTGCCCAGTTTCCTGAATTAAAACTGAGCAGGGCTCTGTGGGGCTCCAGAGTACAAATCCTTTCTCTGCCCTGTTTCTTGTCTGTAGGATACAGGGTTCATTCATCCTCCTTGACCTTCCCTGAGTTCCAAAGGGCATATTCAGACAGTTGCTAATCAGGGAAGGGAGGGGATACAGAAACAGGGAGGAGCAATCAAATGGTGGTACAGCCTTGGGGCAGAGTCCTGGTTCCTCCTCAAGGAATATGTATAACAATATCTTTGAGTTCTTCTGCATAACTGGGGCCCCCAGCCAGGTGGAGGATGGTAATTTCAGGCTGAGTGCAAGATTCCTGGAGCACGGCCCTGTTACCCTACCACCAACCAATCAGAAGAAAGTCGCACATCCTGCAGCTCTCACCCCAAATTTTGCCTTCCTATTCTGGGCCTGGTGATGACCATCTTGTTAGACCTCCTGTTTGGCCCCTGTCTGTTTCATCTCCGACAGAGTCCAACAGTTTAAGGCTAAATTGTTGTTACTACAATGGTAAATGCCAGTTTTGAGTACAGAATACCTCAGTTTAGATCAGGTGGAGAGAGACTTCTACTCTGTGAGGCAGGACTATGCCCACTCTCAGCAGGAAGTAGTTACAGCAGAAAGAGACCTCCTCCCCAATTCCCAAGAATTATCTTAAGTATGAAATCTCTCAAGGGCAAGTTGTTAGGGGAAACACTGACTGAAACCTCCCACCCTGGTGAGGCAAAGACAGTACAATTTGCATGAGTTATTTTATGACAGGATATCCTGATAAGGAACACGGAACTAAGAAGCCACCACCCACTGGAAGAATAGGGGAAAGGTCAAAAGGAGAGAGGAGACACCAGTCCACATGTCCTACCAACCTCCCAGAATCCTTCTCGCTGGAATCCATCTTGGCTGAGTAATGCGCGGGCCACCAGAAAGGACCCTGAGGCAGAATGATTGGCCAGAGACAACCCGAAAAACAATCTCATCACCATAAAACCCGAGACTGCAAGCCACGTGGCAGAGCAGTTCTCCTGCGTTCCCATACCCTCCTGCTCTCTGTCCAGCGCACCTTCCCAATAAAGTCTCTTGCTTTGTCAGCACGTGTGTCTCCTCAGACAACTCATCTCCAAGTGTTAGACAAGAGCCCACTCTCAGGCCCTGGAAGGGGTCCCCCTTCCTGCAACAAATTCATGTTACTTTCTTTGTTTTACAGTAAGAGAAAATTTTCAAGGTCACAGTAGAAGTCAGAGGTAAAACTGAAGGTTGCACTTGGTTTCACCAGGGATTCCCTTTTGGATGGTTTTAGGGTTTCAAATGTTATTAAGAAATGAAAAAAAAAAAAAAAAGAGCAGAAGACCTGAACAGACATTTTTCCAAAGAAGACATACAGATGGCTAACTGACACATGAAAAGAGGCTCAACGTCACTAATAAATAGAGAAATACATATCAAAACCATAGTGATATCACCTCACAACTGTCAAAATGGCTAACATCAAACAGTCTACAAATAGGACTTCCCTGGTGGCGCAGTGGTTAAGAATCTGCCTGCCAGTGCAGGGAACATGGGTTTGATCCCTGGTCTAGGAAGATCCCACATGCCGTGGAGCAACTAAGCCCATGTGACACAACTACTGAGCCTGCGCTCTAGAGCCCGTGAGCCACAACTCCTGAGCCCGCGTGCCACAACTACTGAAGCCCGTGCACCTAGAGCCCGTGCTCCGCAACAAGAGGAGCCACTGCAATGAGAAGCCCGTGCACCACAGTGAAGAGTAAGCCCCCACTTGCCGCAACTAGAGAAAACCCACATGCAGCAAGGAAGACCCAACACAACCAGAAATTTAAAAAATAAATTAAAAAGTTAAAAATACATTAAAAAAGTCTACAAATAACAAATGTTGGCAAGGACGTGGAGAAAAGGGAACCCTGTATGCAGTCAGTGGGAATATAAATAGGTGCAGCCACTATGGGAAACAGTATGGAAGTTCCTCAAAAAACTAAAAATAGAACTACCATATGATCCAGCAATTCCACTCTTGTGTTTATGTCTGAAAAAAAAAAAGTAAACACTAACTTGGAAGATACATGCACCTCAATGTTCATAGCAGCATTATTTACAATAGCCAGGCTATGGAAGCAATCCAAGTGTCCATCAACAGATGAATGGATGAAGAAGATTGACAATGGACTATTACTCAGCCGTAAAAAGAATGAAATTCTGCCATTTGTAGCAATGTGGATGGACCTAGAGAATATTATCCTTAGTGGAATAAGTCAGACGAGAAAGACAAATACTATTTGACACCACTAATCTGTGGAACCTAAAAATAACACAAATGAATATATATAACAAAACAGAAACAAACTCACAGATATAGAGAAGAAAATAGTCGTTAACAGGGGGGAGAGGGAAAGGAGGAGGGGTGAGACAGGGGTATGGGACTAAAAGACACAAACTACTATATATAAAAAAAAGAAGCAACAAGGATATATTGTACTACACAGAGAAACATAGCCATTATTTTGTAGTAACTTTAAATGGAGTATAATCTATGAAAACATTGAATCACAATGTTGTATCACCTGAAGCTAATATAATATTGTAAATCAATTATACTTCAGTGAAAGGGAAAAAAATAAATAATGGTAGTGGCATTATAATATTGTATATCACAATGTTGAATGACCTGAAGCTAATATAATATTGTAAATCAATTATACTTCAGTGAAAGGGAAAAAAATAAATAATGGTAGTGGCATTATAATATTGTATATCACAATGTTGAATGACCTGAAACTAATATAATATTGTAAATCAATTACACTTCAGTGAAAGGGAAAAAAATAAATAATGGTAGTGGCATTAGCCACTTAGTGTTTAATATGTAGTTCACGTATTAACTCCTCTAGGAAGAATTTTCATCTTCAAAAGTAAGAAGACTATAGGCATTTGTGGTGCAGCACATTTCTAGAATGTATTTATCTAGTGTAAATGAAATCTTATACCCATTGAACAACTCTCCATTTCCCCCACCAAAGCAAAAGGGTCCAATCATACTTCAAGAGGTGTTGGATATGTCTATTTCCTTGATTGTGGTGATGGTATCCCAGGTGATGGCATATATTCAAACTCATCAAATTGTACACATTAAACATGTACAGTTATTTGTATATCAGTTATACTTCACTTAAGCTTTAAAATAAGTCAAGAGGATGACAAATATAGTATTGCAGAAAGAACAGGTCAATCTTTATTGAGCATATCTGCTCATTCAAGAAAAAGAGAGAGCCTACTACGTATCGCTCATGGTTCCTGATAAAATAAATTATATTAGGACAAATCTTGCTGCTGCCTTTATGATTCAAAATATTTTCTCTGTCATTAGAAATCTAAAGGTAAGCAAAGTTGATCTCTTAGCTTTATTTTGTTCTGACACTTTACCTTTTCTAAGAAATTGAAGTTAAACCTTCTGATCTTTCAATTTATTTTTAACTTTACCTCCTTATTCTTTCGCAACACCATTAGAAGCAATCTCTGACTTGTTTGAACTTGACATCTCCTTTACTATTTTTCTTGTATTATTAGTCTTTCTTGAGTCTGTGTTGCTTCTTCGTATAAGAAATCTCTTAAATGGCAGAGATACCTTGCTTGACTTATATATGGGATTCTTGCAATACGGGATAGTTTTAGTTTGATTCTTTTTTTGCTTGTTTTGTTTTGTTTTTATACTCATGCTGTCTTGAGTTTGAATTTAGACTCCAAGATTTACCACTTGTATGAACCTTGGGCAATTACTTTTTCATAAACCTCAGTTTTTCAGTCTGTAAATGGAGATTATAATTTTACATAATCCATGTTTTTTAAAATATAAAATGACATTATACTTATAAAGTGCTTTTAAAAGTATCTATTACACACTAGTCATTCAACAAATATAAGGCATTTCTTTTAACTTGATAACACTTAATAATTATCCAGCACAGCAGCACTGCATTATATACAGAATGATAATAATAAATCAGTCATGGAGTATTTGGGGTATATCTTAGAATATGTTTTGGAATAATAATGCTATTAGTGGTATTTTTGATGTTGAAACTTAGGTCTGTCTGACACCAATGCATGAATGTTTAATGCTTAATGACTAAAGTAGCATTTCTTTATAGGCCCACGATCCTTATATCCTCTCTCCATTGTATCATTGAAACTCCAACTATACCATGATGGGTCAGTCCTGGAGCAAACACTGTATCTTTATACCTCCAAAATCTTCACTCATGCTTTCCTCTTAGTATTTTCCCCCCTTCTCTCCCATTCATTTATTGAAGCTCATTCAAATCCTACCTTCCTTTTGTTCTCTCTCACTTGGAATAAGGAAATCCTGCCAGCCAGCAGTCTTAAAGTCCTGCTTCTTATTAACATAGCACACTTTCCATATATCTGTCTTATATTAGGATATTATTTACATAACAGAATTCCCTATTAATCTTTAATTCATAGAGAAGTAAAGGAGGGACAGTGTATTACTGGCACTGTTTCCCATATTAAACCACACAGTGCATATATAAGGTAACCCACACTCAATACATTGAATGGATACCCAGTTCATAAAGGTGTCAGAAAGTGTCAGAGAATGTGGCCACTGTGACATTTACCAGCTGGCATTTATTAGCTTTGAAGCACCGGAAGAAATGGAGATATCTCTTGTTAGTATTATTGTTATGTGGAATCTCTCAAGAATTGCTTGCCTGCTTAGTGGCAGCACTGGACTACCTCCCATCCATGTTGCTGTTATACATGCACAGATTAATTTCTGTCTGGTGCTTTGGAGATCCATTAGATTGTTCTTGATGACTAAACTAACATAACTTGGAAGACCTTTTTACTGAATTTCTCAGATAGTCAGAAGACTTGCCAAGAGGGGTTTTATATGAGAGCCAAGGCTTTTTATTATAGTTGTGATTTGTCATATGGTCTAGTAAGACAAGACCTTTATTTTTTGCTTTGTAGAAGCCACTACACAACAAAATGAGGAAATAGATCGAATAATTTCTTTTGATATTTATTTTGAAGAAAACGTTGGAATGTTCAATGGTGTATATCAAATACCCTCTATGAGGTATATACTATGCTGTTATTATCCATTTGTAATTTTACTTCATCCTCCTACCAACCATAAAAAACAGATAATGTTATTACAATTTTACAGAAAAGGAAAGTGAACCAATTAAATGGTTTGGATAATATGCGTCAAATTCCAAAGTCCATGTTAAGAAGAGGTCCTTGAATACTGCAAATGGTAAGATTTAGCCAAGTTTATTAGAAAAGAAATAGCATGTATTAGTTGTCTATTTAAGGATTTTGGGGGGAGATAATATCCTTCTTTTCTTCTTAAGTGAATATTCAGTGCAAAATGTGGAAAATATGTACAAAGCATTAATGTATAAAGATAAAAATGATAATCAGCCCAATGCTTCCATGCAAAACTAACTAAAGGCAGCCCTTGCTTTGAATGGTTTCAGTAGGCGCAAGTTTCAGTTACAATGCCTTATTAAATAATACATTCATCCTCTAACAACACAGTTCAAATGTCACTTACCATGGTATATTAACAGTGAGCAAGTGCAAAATGTACAAACTCCCCTGTTAGACTTGAGTCCATACATCAGTGCATCATGATCAGTGATCAATCACTTTGCTTCCCTCAAAGTCTGTCAGTGATTGAACACTACACATCCATTTTCACTTCATGCACAGAAAGGAAGCAAGTATTTGTGTTGCCTCCTTGTCTCTCAATGATGAACCCAGATAAGCTTTTACAAAATTGGATAACTGAAAGAGAATTAGCCAACAAAGATGAATGTGCAGAAACTAAGCGAAACAAAACAAAACAAAAAATTATAATAGTGGAAGTAAAACTGGATGTGATTAGAACATGTGAAAAGGGTGACAGAAGAGCATAATGGGAGGAAGTTAATAAGTAGTATGTATACATTATGACAGAAACATTTACCACACTTACAAATAACTTGCAGGATTTGAATTGAACATAAATTGAATTATAGAATAAATAACTGACCTTGGGGGATCATTGACATTGACACTGTTTGAGAGATTCTGGGAATGCAGCTGGAGGAGTTTAGTGAAGGTGAAGTTATTGACATAAATGAGGAAAGTTGTTGTGAAGAAAAAGATGAAGATGACCCAGAGGAAAGACACTGGCAAAAACTTCACATTAAAGGAACTCTCAGATATTTTATGACAGTGAAAATACAAAAGATAAAGTGTTGGAAGATGATCCAAACTCAGATTTATAATATACTCTGTATGGTAAGTTATACTATGGGAAGTAAGATTGCTGCAAAGTACTCTATATAGTTGCTAGGTCAAAAGTAACACCCATATACTATTGTACTAATATGCCATTGTTCAACTCATCTGAGGCTCAGTATCAACAAGAAGACATTGAAAACAAAATCAAATATTCTATAATAGCAATTGGAATTTAAAATAACTTTTATAAACACTTTGATTACCTGTGTTGTCTTGAAGCAAAGATATTTCCCCCCATAAATATTTGCTGACTATTTTCTATGTGTATCAAGGAAAATTCTTAAAAATATATATATTTTTTAATAAAAGAGGGGAATACTGTATAAATTTAAACAAACACTATCTAAGACCTTCTGCTCATAATGAGATACTGACTCATCAAAATGAGTACTAAAGCATCTGGATCATCTGTTGAGCTGTTTTTGTTTTGTTTTTTGCCCCTCGTTTAGTCCTTTGCCCAAATTTTAAAAATTGATTACTGAGTACTGTATATGATAACTGAAGATGCTCTGTAACATATGTCTTATTGTATCAATGATATATTATATAATTATTAGAGCTGAGTATCCAGGTAATACAAAGCTGGGTGTCAGAGTTTTAAAAATCTAGTCTAGTTCATGCTTACACTGGCTCTTCATCCTTAGTGAGCTCTGAATTCTATCTATATTTCTCTCCAACACTAGGTCACTGCTAAAACTGCTTAGCTGTTCAATCTCTACGTGACCACTTTCTTTTTGTCTCCTAAACTTTTTGCTCTGTTTGGAATAAATGAATTAACAAAGACTTTGGGGAAAATGCTAAGAAGTGGATCTAGATAATCTTAATAATCAGACTTTGATATAAAGGTGGGTAAATACTTGTAAGAAAAACGATGAGAAAATGAGAAATTTAACCAGAAAAAAAAAAACCGAAGGAAAAATTTAAATTGAAAAACAGGACAGTTGAAAATAACATTTCACTTGCTAGATTTCCCAACAAAAAGGACACAACAGATTTTAAAAAATAGTGAACTTAAAGATCAGGGAAAATAATATATTTAAATTGAATCACGAGGAGTAAAAGTGACAGGAAACATAGGAAAGAGTAAAAGATAAAAGGATGGTGGTTACAGGTACTAATAAGTGTAATTAGCGTCACAAAAGAGGAGATGAGAGAGACTGGTGAAAAAGCAATACTTGAAGAGATAATGCATTAGATTTTTCCAAAATTGGTAGACAATCCCAAACCCTCAGTTTCAATATGTTCTGGAAAATCCAAGCAGGGAAAAACAAAACAAAAAAAGTTAGGTACATAACTATACTAAATACCAAAAAAAGTAGGTACATAACTATACTAAATACCAAAAACAAAAATAGGAGCAAAGAACAAGGGCAGCAAATAGAAAAACAGTAAAATGTATGGCATATATTAATCCAACTATATCAGTCATCACTTTCAAAGTCATTACTATAAATTAACTAAATAAAATCTAGGGCTTATCAGATTAGGTCAGAAAATAAGACTCAACTACATGGTACTGACAAGAAACCCACTTTAAATATAGAGACTATTATTGATTAAAAGTAAGTTGATGAGACAAGTGTACCATACTAACCCTAATCAAAAGAAATCGTGAGTGGCTACATTAATTTCAGACAGAGCAAACTAGAAAGTAAGAAAATTTATTAGGAAAAAAGAAGGGCATTACATTATGATAAAGAGGTCAGTCTTCCAAGAAAACATAATAATACTTAATAAGTATATGCCTAACAGAGTGTCAGACTACATGCCATAAAAACTGATAGAGTCCACTATGTTATAGATACTAACACCCTTCTCTCAGAAATGGACAGATCCAGCTGGCAGAAAATCAGTAAGAGTACAGTTGATCTCAACAACACCATCAGTTAACTGAATATAATTGACACCCATAGACTACTTCGTCCAAAAACAGCAGAATACACATTTTTTTTCTCAAGCTAATATGGAATATTTACCAAGACAGATCACATCTGGGTCATAAAGCACACCTTAAGGAATGTAAAGGAATAGAAAGTATACAATGTCTGCTCTCAGAACACAATGAAAATAAACCAGAGATCAACAGAAAGATAACTGCATAGTTCCAAAATATGTGAAAATTAAGCAACACACTCCTGAACAACACATGGCTCAAAGAAGAAATCTCAATTTTTTTTTTTTTTTTTTTTTGCGGTACGCGGGCCACTCACTGTTGTGGCCTCTCCCGTTGCGGAGCACAGGCTCCGGACGCGCAGGCCCAGCGGCCATGGCTCACGGGCCTAGCTGCTCCGCAGCATGTGGGATCCTCCCGGACCAGGGCATGAACCCGTGTCCCCTGCATCGGCAGGTGGACTCTCAACCACTGCGCCACCAGGGAAGCCCTCAAGATAATATTTTTTTAAAAATTGAACTAACTGAAAATCAAAACACAACATCAAAATTTCTAAGATACAGCAAAAGCACTGCTTAGAGGGGAATTTATAGTGTTGAATATATATATATATATATATATGTAAAGAAGAAAGATCTACAGTAAATAAGTTTCTACCTTAGAAAAGTAGAAAAAAAAGAGCAAATTAAGTCCAAGTAAGTAGAAGGAAAAAAAAAATAGAAATTAATTTGATAGAAGAAAGAAATCAGTAGAGAAACTCAACAAAACCAAAAGTTAGCAATTAGAAAAGATGAGTAAGTTTGATAAGTTTCTAGCTTAGGCTAACTTACGAAAAACAGAGAAAACACAAATTACTAATATCAGAAAGGAAAGAGAAGGCAGCACTACAAATTCCATGGAAATTAAAAGAATAATAAAGGAATTCTGTGAAAAACTTTATGCCCACAAATTTGATAACCTAGAGGATAAAATGTACCAATCTGTTAAAAGACACAATTTGCCAAAACTCACAGAAGAAAAAGACTGTGAATAGGTAAATATTTATTTAAAAAACTGAGTCAATTGTCAATAACCTTCCAAAACAGAAAGCATCAGGCTCAGATGGGTTCACTGGATAATTCTACCAAACATTTAAGGAAGAAATTATATCAATTCTCTACAATCTTTTTTTCAGAAAACAGAAGCAGAGGGAGTATTTCTTAACTCATTCTAGGAGGTCAGCATTACCCTAATACCAAAAGTATAGAAAGATGTTACAAGAAAAGAAAACTGTAGATCATTATCTCTCATGAACATAGGTGTAAAAATCCTCAACAAAATATTATAAAATCAAAGTCAACAATGCATAAAAAGAATTATATACCATGACCAAATGGGATTTACTCCAGGTATGTAAGACTAGTTCAACTTCAAAAATCAATTAATGTAGTCAATTACATCAACAGAGTAAAAAAGAAAAATCACATTATTTTATCAGTAGATGCAGGAAAAACATTTCACAAAATTAAATACCATTCATGAAAAAAACTCACAGTGTAATAGGAATAGAGGGAAACTTTCTCAACTAAATAAAGAATATCTACCAAAAAACCTTAGCTAACATCGTACTAATCATAACAAACTAGAAGCTTTCCTACCAAAATCAGGTACAAGAAAAGGATGTCCCATCTCATGAGTTTTTTTCAACGTCATTCTGAAAATCCTTGCTAATACAATAAAGCATAAAAAATAAATTAAAAAATATGTAGACTGGGAAGAAATACATAATATCGTCATTCACAGATGTAATGACTTTGTGTAGAAAATTTTAAAGAACTGACACACAAAAAAACCCTACTGGAACAAATAAACAATTATAGCAAAGTTTCAGGATACAAGATTAGTATACAAATGTCAGTAATTTTCCTATAAACCAGCAGTTAACAAGTACAATTTGATATTGAAAATAAGTTTATATTGGCACCTCCCAAAAATGAAATACTAAAGTATGAATCTAACGAAATAGATACAACATCTGTATGAGAAAAACTACAAAACTCTGATGAACAAAATTAAAGAACTAAATAAACAGATATTCCATGTTCATAGCAGGACTCAATATTATGAAGATGTTGGTTCTTCAGCACTTGTTCTATAGATTCAATGCATCCTAAACAAAATACCAATGAGTTATTTGTAGATATTGACAAATTGATTCTAAAGTTTATGTGAAGAGGCAGAAGACCCAGAATAGCCAACACAATATTGAAGAATAAAAATAAAGTTGGAGAACTGATACTACCTAACTTCAAGACTTACTACAAAACTATAGGAATAAAGACAGTGTGGTATTGGTGAACGACTAGACAAATAGGTAAGTGGAACAAAATAGAAATCCCAGAAATATTACCACATAAACATAATTGATCTTTGATAAATGAGCAAAGGTAATATCATGGAGCAAAAATAATCTTTTCAACAAAGAGTACTGGAACAACTGGACATCCACATGCAAACAAACAATGAAGAATCTAGACCTTACATCCTTTATAAATATTAACTCAAAATTAATTATACATCTAAATATAAAATGAAAAATTTTGAGGCCTATAAGAAGACATAGGAGCAACCCTAGATGACTCTGTATATGGGAATGCCTTTTTAGATACAATACAAAAACACAAAGCATAAAAGAAATAATTGATAAGCTATACTTCATTATTTTAAAAACTTCTGCTCTGCAAGAGACAATGTCAAGTATGAGAAGAGAAGCCACAGACTTGAAGAAAATACTTACAAAAGATAAATCTGATAAAGGACTGTTAGCTGAAACATACCAAGAACTCTTAAAGCTCAAAAGTAAGAAAACAAACAACCTGATTGAAAAATGCACTGAAAACTTAACAGACACCTTACCAAACAAGAGATACAGATGGCAAATAAGCATACGGAAAAATTCTCTACATCATATGTTATCAGGGAAATACAAATTAAAATAATAATGCAACACCCCTGCACATCCATCACAATGACCAAAATCTGAAAAACTGAAAACAGCAAATGCTAGTGAGGATGTGGAGCAACAGGAATTCTTATACATTGTTGGTAGGAATGCAAAATTGTAAAACCACTTTGGAAGACAGCTTGGCAAATCCTTACAAAACTACACATACTCTTTATTTTTTTTTTTTGTGGTACACGGGCCTCTCACTGTTGTGGCCTCTCCCGTTGCGGAGCGCAGGCTCCAGACGCGCAGGCTCAGCGCCCATGGCTCACGGGCCCAGCCGCTCCGCGGCATGTGGGATCTTCACGGACCAGGGCACGAACCCACGTCCCTGCATCGGCAGGCGGACCCTCAACCACTGTGTCACCAGGGAAGCCCTCAATTTCCTCGTTTAGAGCTGTTAGCAGTTACCTTATGTATTGAGGTGCTCCTATGTTGGGTGCATATATATTTGTAATTGTTATATCTTCTTCTTGGATTGATCCCTTGATCATTATGTAGTGTGCTTCCTTGTCTCTTGTAACATTCTTTATTTTAAAGTCTATTTTATCTGATATGAGTATTGCTACTCCAGCTTTCTTTTGATTTCCATTTGCATGGACTATCTTTTTCCACGCCCTCACTTTCAGTCTGTACGTGTCCCTACATCTGAAGTGGGTCTCTTGTACACAGCATATATATGGGTCTTTTTTTGTATCCATTCAGCGAGACTGTGTCTTTTGGTTGGAGCATTTAATCCATTCATGTTTAAGGTAATTACCAATATGTATGTTCCTATTACCATTTTCTTAATTGTTATGGGTTTGTTTTGGTAGGTCCTTTTCTTCAGTTGTGTTTCCCACTTAGAGAAGTTCCTTTAGCATTTGTTGTAGAGCTGGTTTGGTGGTGCTGAATTCTCTTAGCTTTTGCTTGTCTGTAAAGCTTTTGATTTCTCCATTGAATCTGAATGAGATCCTTGCTGGGTAGAGGAATCTTGGTTGTAGATTCTTCCCCTTCATCACTTTAAATATATCGTGCCACTCCCTTCTGGCTTGTAGAGATTCTGCTGAGAATCAGCTGTTAACCTTATAGGAGTTCCCTTTTATGTTATTTGTAGTTTTTCCCTTGTTGCTTTCAATAATTTTTCTTTGTCTTTAATTTTTGTCACTGTGATTACTATGTGTCTTTGGCATGTTTTCCCTTGGGTTTATCCTGCCTGTGACTCTCTGTGATTCCTGGACTTGGGTGGCTATTTCCTTTCCATGTTAGGGAAGTTTTCAACTATAATCTGTTCAAATATTTTCTCGGGTACTTTCTCTCTCTCTTCTCTTTCTGGTACCCATATAATGTGAATGTTGTTGCGTTCAATGTTGTCCCAGAGGTATCTTAGGCTGTCTTCGTTTCTTTTAATTCTTTTTTCTTTATTCTGTTCCACAGCAGTGAATTCCACCATTCTGTCTTCCAGGTCACTCATCCGTTCTTCTGCCTCAGTTATTCTGCTATTGATTCCTTCCAGTGTATTTTTCATTTCAGTTGTTGTATTGTTCATCTCTGTTTATTTGTTCTTTAATTCTTCTAGGTCTTGGTTAAACATTTCTTGCATCTTCTCCATCTTTGCCTCCATTCTTTTTCCGAGGTCCTGGATCATCTTCACTACCATTATTCTTTTTCTGGAACGTTGCTTATCTTCACTTCATTTAGTTGTTTTTCTGGGATTTTATCTTGTTCCTTCATCTGGTACATAGTCCTCTGCCTTCTCATTTTGTCTATCTTTCTGTGAGTGTGGTTTTCATTCTACAGGCTGCAGGACTGTAGTTCTTCTTGCTTCTGCTGTCTGCCCTCTGGTGGATGAGGCTATCTAAAAGGCTTGTGTAAGCTTACTGATAGGAGGGACTGGTGGTGGGTAGAGCTGGGTGTTGCTCTGGTGGGCAGAGCTCAGTAAAACTTTAATCCACTTGTCTGCTGATGGGTGGAGCTGGGTTCCTTCCCCGTTGGTTGTTTGGCCTGAGGCGACATAGCACTGGAGCCTATCCAGCTCTTCGGTGAGGCTAATGGCAGACTCTGGGAGGGCTCACACCAAGAAGTACTTTCCAGAACTTCTGCTGCCAGTGTTCTTGTCATGCGGTGAGTCACAGCCACCCTGCTTCTACAGGAAACCCTCCAACACTAGTAGATAGGTCTGGTTTAGTCTCCTATGGGGTCACTGCTGCTTCCCCTGGGTCCTGATGTGCACACTACTTTGTGTGTGCCCTCCAAGAGTGGAGTCTCTGTTTCCCCCAGTAGTGTTGAAGTACTGCAATCAAATCCCACTAGCCTTCAAAGTCTGATTCTCTAGGAATTTGTCGTCCTGTGGCCGTACCCCCAGGTTGGGAAGCCTGATGTTGGGCTCAGAACCTTCACTCGAGTGGGTGGACTTCTGTGGTATAAGTGTTCTCCAGTTTGTGAGTCACCCACCCAGCAGTTATGGGATTTGATTTGATTGTGACTGTGCCCCTCCTACCATCTCATTGTGGCTTCTCCTTTGACTTTGGATGTGGGGTTTCTTTTTTGGTGAGTTCCAGTGTCTTTCTGTTGATGATTGTTCAGCAGTTAGTTGTGATTCTGGTACTCTCGCAAGAGGGAGTGAGTGCACGTCCTTCTACTCTGCCATCTTGAACCAATCTCCTCCTTATTCTTTTGTTCTCTTAAAAATTTTTCTTAAGAAGCACTGATATTATATACTATGTACATTTATACAAAGATTCACACACAATACCCAAAGTGGAGAAAAGAAAATCTGTTCAGAACTCCACAAAGCAGTTGGATATTAAAAGTGATTCATTTTCTTTTTTCAAATATGCTTGATGTAAATAATGATTTATTGATTATTAAAAAGCTCTGTTTGGTTCAATGGGTCATCAATGGTAGTTTGATCATTTCACTGAGCCAAATTTAATCTTAAATAAAAGGCTACCTCTGTGGCCCACTGAAGAGCCACATCTTCTCTTGAGGGTGACTTTGTTTTGAATCCTTCTTAGTAAATAGAATGGCATATTCTGACGTTTTTCCCCAGTCACCATCTGGCATTGGTGTAAGAAATCAATTCCACAGCAACCATCGAACTCTGGTGCACTGAAAGGCATATCCAAACTATGCTTCTCTAAGTATCTTTAGCACAACTGACCTTTTGTTCTTGCAGAAACTGGCTCAATTGGAACAAGAAGGAACCTGTCATGCCATTTCCCTGCTACAATATTCATTATTTGGGGGCCATGATCTTCTGTGTCTCTACAGAAGATTCTTGTTAACAAACCTCAGGTCAGCAATCTGTTCTTTCCCCGTGCCTCTGTAACGTTTTATCAGGATAACTAATATTTAAATGAGTCTTTTCTCATGGCATAATCTCCTAACATTTTTGGACACTGTTCGCTTCAACAGTTACTTTTTTTTTTTTTTTTTTTTTGGCGATACGTGGGCCTCTCACCGTTGTGGCCTCTCCCACTGCGGAGCACAGGCTCCAGAGGCGCAGGCCCAGCGGCCATGGCCCACGGTCCCAGCTGCTCCACGGCATGTGGGATCCTCCCGGACCGGGGCACAAACCTGTGCCCCCTGCATCGGCAGCTGGACTCTCGACCACTGCACCACCAGGGAAGCCCAACAGTTACTTTTTGATGACAGGAAAGACTATACACCATAGCATGGCAATTGAAACACCCACAGGCCAGCCCTATCCTGCCTTCACTGCTGAGTCGCCTTCTGGGCACAGCAAGTAGCACAGAGGAGAAGCTTAGTCACCAGGAATCTATGCAGCTCTGGGTTCAATATGTTTACCCAGAAAAAGGTGAGTCAAGGTCCTTCTAGATTCAAATCTTCCAGGAGGAAGATTTTATTTTTATATATATACCAAATAAACTTGAAAACTAACTTTAAGCTCTTGATAAATATTGAAGAGAGATTATAAAATAACACATTTCAGGTCAATACAGACTTTAGTGAAAAGAGTGTTTGCATTTCAGAATTATTATATATTTGTATAATGCATCTTGTATCATATTTTACATCTATAGATTTGTTCATATTATGTTGAAATAGGCTACATTGAGGGAAGGGGTTATGGACACACACAGCCTGAAATAAGAGTTGATCAAGAACAAGTTATGAGGTTTTACAGAAAGATTCAGCTGACAGGAAATACTGACCATGGGGCCACGGTGTCAGATATAGAAGCATGATATCCTTTCTCTGGGATTTATCTGATGAAGAAAAATTATAAAATGATGTGCTTCCTCATATTTGTGAGACTTGGAGTGTCTTGCTGTGGCCTTTCCGGAAGTAGAGTTTATGTAATCTGAGGTCATTTCAGTTATAGGAGCAGAGCTGGACTAGATTTTCTCTATCTCAGACATCCTCCTCTTTTCCCATTTCCACATGTTCTGTGCCCAGGTCTCCATTTATATAGGTGACTGAGTGACAACATGAAGAAGCTAGTGCCTTTTCAAGAAGATTTTTATTAGCAGGAATAATGGGAAAGCCAATGGGAAACCTTTACTGGGGTTTCTGCAGAAAGGCAAGACAGGACATGGTAAATAGCTTAGGATTAGATAGTTTGAATAATGCACATGGGCTCTGGGCAATATGGGTGGTCTCTAAGTGTCTGGTACCTGGCTCTGGGTTGATTTAGAGCAGGGAAAATAATGTTTTGGTGTGTGAAAGTTAGATAAAGCGGTTTTGTATGGAGTTTAGACTTGGGATTGGTTGGTCTGTACATGAAAGGCATGCTTCCTCAAGCCATTTGCTTTCGCTAAAGAAGACTGCCCTCGAAGGGCATTCTCTCCCTTGTCAGTGAGGCCATAAATGTCAGAGCAACAAGAATAGAGAAAATAACATAATAGAGTCAGTATAATTGACCCCGTGATGAATGGATACCAAATAGACAAATACAGAATCTAAGAAAACATCCCACACTTCTGGGGGTGGGTACAAAGACCAAGATTTGAAATAATGGTAACCTAATTAAGCTTTATTATAATTTGAGGTAGAGTTTACCATTATCAGAACTCTAAACATCTGTTGTTTATAGAGAACCAATCCCAGTGAATCTGGTATAATTGACCATTTTGGTCTGTCTTCCATGATGGAGCCAAGAACCTTAAGAAATCTCTCCAGAAAGGGGAATGGGGTGTTAAGGAAATGACAGAAAAGATGAAGAGGAGCAAAGGGAGAGGAGAAAAGGGATCAGAGAAAACTGGGACTCAGACATTCATCGTAAGTAGAATGAACACACTCAAAGATGATCATGCTGTGCACCATCTTGGACCATTGAGTGCTCCTGATCAACTGTGCTCCATTCCTGAGAATGGAATGCCCACTGACACCCTTCCATATGTCTGATACTCCTGTAGAGTTAAGGTAACAGTGGCATCTTTGAAAAACTGTTAGATTGTTACATGTAACCACATAGGACAGAAGTAAGACTTCTTGGTAAAGTCATAGGAGGTGCTTCTTTTGTTCAGTGGTAGTTTTAAAAGGGAGCACTATTACTTCGTGAAAAGAGAGGCTCTAATACCAGCCTTTTTAGGTATACTGGGGGAATTCAAGATTCAACTAAGACATTGGACAGAGTGGCTTCCAATTTTCCACTGCTTTATCAGAAATTTGACCTTACGTCAATACTTTTATATAACAGTATGTGAATCCTTTTACTTATTAGGAAAAATAGTAACTAAAATTCTTTGGGCTTCTGGATCAACAGAATAATAATTAATGCTGAAAAGTACCTTATACCAAAGGAAGTACTGTGAAAATGTTTTCCTTGGGAAAAAAAAAAAAATCCAAGATCTCTTTTTCTTAAGAAAATGTCTTTAATTTCAGCCACCTCTGTTAATTTCCAAAGACAGCTAAATTCCATCAGAATAGGTAATGCCAAGCAGCTGGTTAAGGGCAAAGTTAAGTGTCTCACTACCTATAAAAAGTCTCCTTTTATTATGTCTCAGGAAAGCAATATAATATTTCTAATTTAATCAAAACTAATCAGAATGTGTTCCTCTTCATTAATATAAGCCAAGTCCTTATGTGGTTATAGATCTTTAAATGATCTCATATTTGCGTTTATGTACTAGAAACAGAAATCCTAAAATGGAAGGCAGTATATATATATATATATATATATATATATATATATATATATATATATATATATTTAAAGGATGTAAGAGCTATTAGTGGTGATGTAAATTTTTAGCTGAAAATACTTGGATTTTTTCTAATGCCACATAAGAACTATAATTTTACCTAATGGAAGGTACCTGCTGTTAAAGAAAAATTACACCTAGGAAGACATTTTATTCAACCCACCAATTACATGCAAAAGATTTTGGTCAGGTACTTCCTGTCTGAATTAAATACCCGAATATGACAGTCTGCATTCAGACACAATATTGCTCTTTCTAAAAAAAATAATAAAAATGTTATTTAAATTTCCTCAGCTTGGAACTTAAGAAAGCAATGCCCAAGAAAAAAATTTAAGCAAAATAGTGGTTTTCCCAAGTACTATTTATATTTTTCTTTCAGTCATCATTCTCCAAAATTTTGTCCTAACCTCTACCTCTAAAGAACATGGAATTGAATTTTAAGGGAAATAACATGAAATCATTCAATCATTCATTTATTAATGAGCCCTTATTATGTCCTAGACACTTAATGCATTATCTCCCTTAACTTCTGCAACTTTCCAAGGTAGTCTATCAACACCCACTTTTGAAGGTGGGAGGAATTAAGAAGTTGAAGCACTGTTCAAGGTCACAGAATTATGTGGAATAGCAGGGATTTAACAAAGTTTTGTCAGGCTCCAGATTTCTACTCTAGCTGCTAATGAGTTGCCATAAGTCCCTCTTTGAAAAGAGAAAGGTGAAAACAAAAAAAGAAGTCAGAGAAGAGAAAGAATATGAGAGCAGATTACAATCTTGCGACCTTGTAGTCTATTTTTCAACCAGCACAGAATCCCTCACTAATTCTCAAACAATGATTCTGTGCTTAACTATAGTTAATGCATAAGCTTAAAACCATTTTACTTGTAATTATTTTTATTTTAGTCTCTTTGGTACTTCCTTAAGCATATCTGGGGGACTTTAAGCTGCTGTTGAAGGAATATCCCCATCTAAATTTTCCTTCAAGCCCTAGACTTTATCATGGTCATTTAAAAAGAAATGTCATTGAAGAGCTAAGTGAATATTGTTTAATGTTTTGCTTCCTCTTCTAGTCTGATGGCTGACTTTACCAGCTGGCCTACATCTGAAGTGTTGGCCTTGTTAAATATATCCCTAAGGTAGTTTATAACTTTGTCTACTGCTTAACCTCTCCATGCATTTGACGTAACATGGACTTATGATCATGCCATTGCCTCTGTATGTTTCCGGTAGAAGATACAAATGCTATGCCTTTAAGGTGGAAGTCAGGAAGGGCTATATATTTCGCATTTTCACTGTTGAAAATGATCACAGTGTTGGAGGGTCACCTTCTAATTTGGGACAGGTGGATGGACACAGCCATTAACATCCTCAGTTCATCATATGTAAAATGAGGATAATATCACCTACCTCATAGGGTGGCTAGAGGATCGAATTACTTAATACAAGTAAAAGACTGAGAATAGTACCTTTTATATGAGTGCTATATAAATATTAAACATAATTGTTACATTCAGGGTAAATGAAAGTCTGTATCTGTATTCAGATGAGTACTGAGTACTATAAGGGGGCAGTTAAGATTTGAACTCACCTTTCCACTTACATAATGACTGTTTAGAGGATAAGAGAGTTTAGTTTTAATGATCAGGCTGAACATGAAGTCAAGTTGATATGGTGAACATCCTATTGGGAACATGAAGGCAGACTTTGTGCTGTTTTATGTATACTTGTTCTTAAAGCAAAAAGACATGTGCCATCACTGCTCTAATCCAAGGTATCTATATCAATTCCATATTTTATAAACACCATATACCCACTGCTTTAAACCATTCAATAGTGTCCTATTTCTCTTAGAATAAAGATCAAAATACTTAGCAAAAATACTTAGCACAGCATACAAGTCCCTACGAAATTGACTTAATTCCCCAGCTGCATCTCTTATAAAGCTGACTTGGTTTCTGTGCTTCAGCTACTGAGCTCTGTTTTGTAAGAGCTCCATGTGACCTCCCTCCATAGGGCCTTTGCTTATGCTATTCGCTCAGTGGGAAAGACCTTTTCTCCATTTTGTCTATTACTTATTTTCATTATTAATATTTCAGATTAAATATCATTTCATGAGGGAAGACTTCCTTGACACCTGAAATGAAGCTAAGGTCCTATACGCCCTTATAAAACTTTGTCACTTTCCTTCATAGCAGTAACCATACTTAGAAATTATTGTTTGGGGTAATTTGATAATTTGATTAAAATATATTTCCCCAATTAGACTCTAAGATCTCTGAAGTCAAAAGGGGTCTTATCTGTGTTTTTTCAACATTATAATCTCATTGTGTTTTCCCATAATGGATGCCCAATTAATAAAGGTATACATACACACACACAGGTATGTGTTTATATGCACATATACATATTTGTATGTATGTATGTATTTATGTATGTATATATACACAAAACCTTTAAGAATGCAGAATTTATTATTAACAAATTTATTAATTTATTCAGTGGATACTTGAATACATATTGAGCACACAAAAAATGCATGATACTCTTCTATTTGAGGGGAATACAGTCATGAACTAAAGGGACAAGCTTCCCATATTCATGGAGCTTAATTTTTTTATGGAAGTGAAGGTAAGAAAAACCATATATAAAAATTAAAATGGCACTTCCCTGGTGGTCCAGTGGTTGGGACTCCGAGCTCCCAATGCAGGGGGCCTGGGCTCGATCCCTGGTCAGGGACCTAGATCCCACATGCCACAACTAAGAGCCCGCACGCTGCAATGAAGATCCTGCACACGGCAAAGACCCAGCACAGCCAATAAATAAATAAATATTAAAGAAAAATTAAAAATTGTAGATTGTTAATATGAAGAATGCTAAATCACATAAGGGAATGGTGGTTGACAGAGGTGACTGGAGAGACCGTTTCTGAGGAGATGGCATTTGAGCACAGATCTGAATAAAGTGGCAGAGTCTGCCTTGTGGAGATTCCATACCTAGTTACCTTTACATTCTTGGATGTTGTTCTTTCTTGCCTTAACTTTTAGTTGCTCTAATTAGCACTGTAGTCCTAAAAACACTCAGTCACGCAAATTCATCTAAAGGTAGGCATGGATTCATTGTCTATGTGACGTAAGCTAAAGCCCCTTGATGGTCTACTTTTGTCCAAAGATGAACCTTAATATAAAAGTGAAATTACCAAGAGCGAAATAAATTCAATGAGGGGTTGCAAACAATGATTTGTTTTTATGGCATCATATTTTCCACTTAAGAACAAAATGAAATGTGATTAGAATAACTATGTGTCATATCTGTAATAACCTCTTAGAGCTTTGGTTATTTAAATTGATTACTGAAAAGCTGACTACTACACAGTATTCATGAAAGCTGAAGTATACATTATCCAGTGGAGAAAGCACCTCTTTATATAACAAAAGTGAATTTCCAGCCTTAGATTGGAGATTCTCCTCCAGTATGAATGGTTACAATCACTCTCCATAGTAAAGCACATTTAAGGCAAACTATTTTACGATTATAAATATTTGAAAGTATATACTTGGAACTACTCACCTATGATCAGTCCTCATAAATTGACCATAAGAAAATCTTGACTTGCAATGTCCAATAAGGTAGCCACTAACCACAAGTGACCATAAAGCACTTGGCATGTGGCTTACAGTATGCTTGAGGAACTGCATTTTTCATTTAATATTAATTTTAATTAATGTAAATTTACACTTAAAAGTGAAGAAGGGTAATTTCTTATTCCATTGAAACATTCATTGGAACACTGAACGTAACTTTACTGGTTTGTCTGGACTGCATTTTACTTTATCTGATGCAACATGTACAGTACTGTTGCATTTGGGTGTGCATGTTAAATATGTATGTCATTTTGAGTATAACACAAAACACATCACTGATCTAGTTGGAGTCAACAGATTGATTCAGTTCAAATGACTTTTTCTATGTATCAATCTAATGTGATGTAATTTGTTTAC
Source organism: Lagenorhynchus albirostris (assembly GCF_949774975.1). Classification (NCBI taxonomy): domain Eukaryota; kingdom Metazoa; phylum Chordata; class Mammalia; order Artiodactyla; family Delphinidae; genus Lagenorhynchus; species Lagenorhynchus albirostris. The sequence goes on from NC_083113.1 coordinate 38,505,775, forward strand.
TTGAATGCTTTATGCAGACAGCAGTAGTTAAAATGATAACAATGCAATTGTAACTGGTAATTAAATTGAAATACTATAAATAAATTTTCACTGGTATAAAAGAAATATGTGTGGACAAATTTTTATATTAAAAACAAAAGCATTCTAATGATGCAGAATTGTGTGTAGATGCAGCAGAGGAGCTGTTATACATCAAGGATAGAAAAAAACATGAAAGAAAGAAAACTGGAAGTAGGCATATCAAATATTTCACATTGACTATAACAAATGCACTTTACTGTGGCAGAGCAAAAATAAAACTCCATTTTTTTTTTACTGTGAAAAAGTATTTTAAAATAAAATAAACAATATTACAAGATTTGTTTCAGCAATAAAAAAAAAAAAAAGAATTGACAGTGACTTCAGATTTCCTGTACTGCATAAAGAGCTTGGAAATTGCCCCTCTGTTCTAACAATGAGTAAATAAAAAATCAACAATTCTTCTTGAATCCACAAGAGAGGTAAGGACACAGGGCAAACCACTCCCCCAAGACTGTAAAGACAGATGAAAGCAGGGAGTCACACCTTATCCAAGGAGACATTCATGAGCAGAAAACTCCATGGCAATCTGTGCCAGGGTAGGAAAACCTGAACTGTAATTGATGAATTGCTGGAAACTCAGTACAGACAGTCTGAGAGTTAAATACTCTGGGGGAACCAGTCATAGGGGGCCCCCAAAATTTTTGTGAGTTTTATCTGGTTTTATCAGGCAGGTTCTCATAGTAAGAATTAGAGAAAAAAATCTCCTCAGGCTTCCAACAGGGGAAGGGTAAAAGGAACCATTTTGAAACACACCAGAGCACTCTGTTCTTCTTTACAAGTACTGCCCTCAGAAGAAACTAGTTAACCAGAGCCTTACTGCTTGGGGGAAGGGATATAACCGACTCCAGTCAGCTCTAAGCTTTTACAAAGGAGAAGAGAAATACCCAACGCCAGCCCACTCTACCCATCCTGATCCGCCAAAGGTGGGGCGGGGGTGTGGGTGTGGGATGGGGACTAATAAACACTTGTAAAGTTCACAGTCCAGAGGCAGAGGCTCACAAAAACACTGAGACCTAATCATACAACTATAGAATGCTTCCCCCCTTCCCCCACAACCTACCACTACACTACTAAAAGCATATTTATGGTGGCTCCTTTTATCCACTGCATCATATCCAGCTATCAAGAAAAAAACTACAAGGGATACCAAAAGGCAGAAAAACACCACTTGAAGAGACAGAGCAAGCATTAGAACCAGAAATGACAGGAATGTTGGAATTATTAGACTGGGAATTTAAAACAGCTATGATTAAATGCTAAGGGAACTAACGAATAAAGTAGACTGAATGCAAGCACAGATGGACAAACGTAAGCAGAAAGTTGGAAAACCTAAGAAAGAACCAACAGAAATAATAGATATAAAAATCTAATATAAATGAAGAAGGCCTTTGAAGGCCTTTGATATGGCAGAGGAATGAATCTCTGAGCTTGAGAAAGCCTCAAAAGAAATATCCAAAACTGAAGAGTAAAGAGAATAAAGACTGAAAAAACCCACAAAACTACAGAATATCCAAGGAGTGTGGGACAGCTACAAAAGGTATAATATACATATAATGGGAATACCAGGAAAAAACAAACAAACAAACAAGAAAGGGGGCTTCCCTGGTGGTGCAGTGGTTGAGAGTCCGCCTGCCGATGCAGGGGACGCGGGTTCGTGCCCTGGTCTGGGAAGATCCCACATGCTGCGGAGTGGCTGGGTCCGTGAGCCATGGCCGCTGAGCCTGCGCGTCCGGAGCCTGTGCTCCGCAACGGGAGAGGCCACAACAGTGAGAGGCCCGTGTACCGCAAAGAAAAACAAAAAAAACAAAAATAAGAAAGGGCTGGTAGAAATATTAAAAACAAAAATGACTGAGAATTTCCCCAAAATTAATTATTAAATTAATTAAATAAAAGATCCTGGAATCTGAGAACACCAAGCAGGATAAATGCCAAAACACCCTTACACTTAGGCATACCATTTTCAAAACACAGAAAATCAAAGAAGAAAAAAAAATCCTGAAAAAAGTCAGAGGGGAAAAGCACCTTATCTACAGAGGAAGAAAGGAAATAATTACATCCAATTTCTCACAAACCATGCAAGCAAGAGGAATGGAAAGAAATATTTAAAGTGTTGAGAGAGAAAAAAGATGAACCTAGAATTATTTACTCTGAAAAAATTATCCTTCAGAAGTGTAAGAGAAATACTTTCTCAAACAAAAATTGAAGGAATCTGTTACTAGGACATCTGCATTGCAAGAAGTATTAAATAAGTTCTTAAGGGAGAAGGAACCTGATATAGATCAGAAATTTCTATCTACATAAAGAAAGAGCATCAAAGGAGTAATTAATGAAGGTAAAATAAAAACATTTATTTTTTTGTATCCTAAATTGATCTAACAGATACAAGTTTATTCAAAATAATAATAGCAACAATGTATTTGATTATGTATATTTATGTATATATCTTTGTGTGTATGTGTGTTACTCAGGCTACCCATGAAGCAGGATAGTGTTATTTTAGAGTGGATTTGGATTCATTGTAAATGTATAATGCAAACTCTAGGACAACCAGTTAAAATTTTATATATATATATATATATATATATATATATATATATATATATATAACTAATATGATAAGAAAAAAGAGAAAATGTAATCATATAAAATGCTCAATTAAAACTACAAAAAGCAGAAAAAAGTAGAAGACACAAATAGCAATAAAGAAAAGGCAGAAAAAAGAGAAGAGTAAAAAATATGATAGATAGTAATCCAACATATCAATAATCAATTTGAATTTCAATAAAATAAATGCACCAAAGATCCAGAGTAGATCAAAAAACAAGACCTGCCCAAACTATGTGCTGTAAATGGATGGATTAAGATATACCATACTAACACGAATCAAAAGAAAGCAGGAGTAGCTGTATTAAATTTAGACTCAGCAGACTTCAAAGCAAGGAAAGTTAGTAGGGATAAAGAATGGTATTACATCATGAAAAAGGGTCAAGACTCCAATAAAACATAAGAATTATTAAGATGTATGTACCTAACAATAGATTGTCACACTACATGAAGCAAAAACTGACAGAACTGCAAAGAGAAAGGGATTAATCCACCATTATAGCTGAAGACTTCAATACCATTCTGTCAAAAATGGGCAGATGCAACAGGCAAAAAGTCAGTAAGGAAATAGTTGAATTCAGTCAGGTGGATATAATGGTTATCTACAGAGGACTTCATGCAACAGCAAAATACACATCCTTGCGAAGTGTACATGGAATATTCCACCAAGACAGACCACATTCTGAAACATAAAACACACCTTAACACTTTTAAAAAGAGAAATTATACAATGTCTGCTCTCAGACCACAATGGAACTAAACAAGAAATCAATTACAAAAACATAGCTGGAAAGTCCTAAAATATGTGGAGATTAAGCAACACACTTATAACATGGCTTAAAGAACAAATCTCAAGAGAAATTTAAAAAATGTTTTGAACCAAATGAAAAGGAAAACACAACATCCAAATTTGTGGGATGCAGCAGAATAATTGGTTAGAGGGAAATTTATAGCACTGAATACATACAGTAGAAAAGAAAAAACATCAAAAGTCCGTAATCTAAGTTTACACCTTAGGAAACTAGAAAAAGAAGAGCAAATTAAATCCAAAGTAAGCATTAGAAGGAAATAATAGTAGTAATTAGAGCATAAATCAATGAAATGGAAAACAAAATCAATAGAGAAAATTAACAAAACTAAAAGCTGTTTCTGAAAAAAAATCAGTAAAATTAATTAGGTTTTGACTAGGCTAGCTAAGAAAAAAGAAATAGAACACAAATTACTATTATCAGAAATGAAAGAAAAGACAGAACTATAGAACCCAGGGAAATTAAAAAGATAATAAAGGAATACTATGAACAACTCTATGCCAACAAATTTGATAACACAGATGATGAAATGGACCAATTTGTTAAAAGACACAATTTGCCAAAACTTAGACAAGAAGAAATAAATGATCTGAATAGGCTTATATCTATTAAGGAAACTAAATCAACTATTAATAACTTTCCAAAATAGAAAGCACCAGGCTCAGATGGGTTTACTGGTGAATGTTACCAAATATTTAAGGGAAAAATTATACCAATTTTCTACAATTTCCTTTGGAGAACAGAAGCATAGGGACTACTTCTAACTCATGCTATGAGGCCAGAATTACCTTAATACCAAAACCAGACAAATGTTACAAGAAGATAAAATTACAGATGAATATCACTCATGACCATAGGTACAAAAATCCTGAACAAAATATTCACAAATTGAATCCAAAAATGTATAAAAATAGTTCTACACCATGACCAAGTGAGATTTATCCCAGGTATGCAAGGCTGGTTCAACATTCAGAAATCAATTAATGTAATCATCACATCATCAGGCTAAAAAAGAAAAAGCATATGATAATATCAATATAAGTATAAAAAACATTTGACAAAATCAAAACCCATTCATTATAAAAACTCTCAGTACAACAGGAATGGGGCGAACCTCCTCAACTTGATAAAGAGTATCTACAAAAAATAGTAGATACAAAAAATGCAAAAAACTTATAGCTAACATCACACTTAATAGAGATAAATTAGAAGCTTTCCCATCAGGTTCAGAAGCAAGGCAAGGATGTTCCCTCTAACCACTCCTTTTCAACACCATACTTTGAACTCTAGCCAATGCAATAAGAAGCAGAAATAAAATGTATAGAGATTGGGAAGGAAGAAATAAAAGTGTCTTTATACACAGATGATATGATAATCTATGTAGAAAATCAGAGTCACCAAAAAACTCCTGGAACTAATAAAGAATTACAAATGTACCAAATGTACCACTCTTGTGGGAGATGTTGATAACTGGGGAGGCTATGAATGAGCTGGGGGAGGATATATATAGGAACTCTCTGTACCATTCTCTTAATTTTGCTGTGAACCAAAACTGCTCTAAAATAATTGTCTTTAAATATGAAAAGAAAAAAGAGAATGAACATATATGGTTGCCTAAAATCGGAAACAAATATGAAACAAACACAAAAAAGTTAATGATCTATAAAAGAATCTGAGCTTGTAATATTGGCCAGCCATAAAAATGCTTGGGTTTGTGCACAAAAAGAAGCAACCATTTTTTGATAGCCAGTTAAAGAAATAATTATATTGACAATTTTACTAATGTTATGATAAAAAGACTAAAAATATATTTTACATAAAATGAAAGATTCTCAATTAAGCCAGCAAATAATTGCCTGTAAATTTTAAAATATTTCTAACAATATCAATTGACTCAAAATTTGAATAGTTGTCATTACTTCTCCCTAGTTTTATATTAGTCATGCAATATAAAGCACACTGCCCCAATAGTATTTGGGTACATTTTAAATTTCAAAGATCTTCCAAATTCACAAGAAAATATTGTCAATTCTTAGTCTAAAATATGAAACTCGTGACATATATCCTTCTGAAATGTTTACATCTGAAGAAGAGAAATCTTAGCTATATATTTTTCCTAACACTTCTATAAAGATGAATGGTACTCCAGGTATATTAGATTAAAAAAATAATTATTCTAATTTAAATTAGGAGACTGATGTTTCCCTTACGTTTAATTCAACTGTATGATACGTGTGGAAAATATTTGTTCTCAGTTTCCTGAGAAAGACTTTGTGAAAAGCTTCCAGTTTCCTGAGAAAGACTTTGTGAAAAGCTTCACGATATAGTTCAAGTCTTTCAATATACACATCCAAAGTAAACAAAAAATTTAATGGCCTCATGTTCTTTACCAAAAATGCTCATTGGTTTAAATGATTTACTGTACTATTAATTTAGGTTCAAGTTTTTCTTGAAATAAAGGAATGTTTGTTAAATATTCAATAATCAAAGACAAAATGTGGCAGCATGAATTATGTGATTTCGTCAATGTTAAATTGCATATGGAAGAACTAAATTTGAAGCACCAAGTGGGGAAAAAGAAAAAGGTAATTTGTGACTTAGCTAGACAGGTAAGAAAATTTATATCAAAATTGAAACTTTTCACAAAACAAATCATGAACTATGATTTATGACATTTTATAAAATAAGTCAATATGTAGATTTTAATTGTAAACAACAGCATCACGCAAATTGACTACAAAACACGGAAAAATGAAGAAGACTTTCTGATATTGATAAATTTAGTGTTGTTTTTCATTCTATATAACACCTCTTTGAATTTGATGTTTATTAGCATAATGAGTTGACCCAAGTGTTAGTCAATTTATTTAACTTGGACAGATGTGGTTTTGAAATTAGTATGCTTTTGCTTCAAAGTCAAATCAGTCCTTTTAAAAATAATAAACCAGTTTTGTCCATGTTTATGTGAGTAGTAAAATAAAAGTATTTTGGAGCAATCAGTCCAGATGTTGGAAAACTTTTAAGTGTGTTTGGAATATTAGAGTATGTGAATTGACTTTATCAACTGTAAAGCTTACGAAATCTAAGGATAGATCAGTGTTTTTGATGAAAATTTAGCATTTAATTGACATGTGCTATAAGCTTAAAATACATACTGCAGGGCTTCCCTGGTGGCGCAGTGGTTGAGAGTCCGCCTGCCGATGCAGGGGACACGGGTTCATGCCCCGGTCCGGGAAGATCCCACATGCCGCGGAGTGGCTAGGCCCGTGAGCCATGGCCACTGAGCATGCGTGTCCGGAGCCTGTGCTCCGCAACGGGAGAGGCCACAACAGTGAGAGGCCCGCATACCGCAAAAAAAAAAAAAAAAATACATACTGCATATTCAAGAACTAATATGGATAAAATAAAATACTTTATTCTTTTAAATACTGATTAAAATGATAATATATTGGATATAGTGGGTTAAATATAATAATTGTATATGTTTCTTTTTACTTCTTTAATGTGGCTACTAAAATTTTTAAATAACATATGCATCTTGCATTATTATTTCTATTGTTCAGCACTAGTCTAGATGTTATCAAAACATCTGACTGAAATGTGACAACTGATTAAATGATTATTTGGTAATTTATACATCAAATAATTTGTTCATTTATAAATTTTTTTTTTTTTTTTGCAGTATGCGGGCTTCTCACTGTTGTGGTCTCTCCCGTTGTGGAGCACAGGCTCTGGACGTGCAGGCTCAGTGGCCATGGCTCACGGGCCCAGCCGCTCCGCGGCATATGGGGTCTTCCCGGACCGGGGCACAAACCCGTGTCCCCTGCATCGGCAGGTGGACTCTCAACCATTGTGCCACCAGGGAAGCCTCGTTTATAAATATTATTTTCAATTCAGATTGAATGTATCTACGTTTCCGCCAAGTTAAGGTTACTAGATTGCACATTACATTTTATTTTATTACTTTCCCTCTTTTTAGTATTAATTCTGATAATTTAATTCTCTGTTTCATCTACTACAATTGAGAAAACTGAAACATTAAAAATATTAAAAGGGGATGTAGTGGAAGCTGAATTTATATTGAAAGAAAACAAACACTGACAGAGTGGCAGACATGACACATATCTTGTTAACTTCTAATGACACAGCTGGATGGAGCCATTCAGTGGATCTTTAAAGTAAATGACTAAAGTGAATTGGACGTGCAATTACCACGGACTTGGGAATTGGCTAGATGCTCCCTTCTTGGGTTGAATTTGTGAACCATTCTTTTCACAGGCATAGGAGACTTGATTATCATCATCGCCATCATTTAACATTTTTTTTAGTTTTATTTATTTATTTTATTTATTATTTTTGGCTGTGTCAGGTCTTAGTTGCGGCACAAGGGATCTTCACTGAGGCACGTGGGATCTTTTGTTGCAGTACAGGCTTCTCTCTAGTTGCGGCGTGTGGGTTTTCTCTCCTCTAGATGTGGCGTGCAGGCTCCAGGGTGTGGGCTCTGTAGTTTGTGGCACGCAGGCTCTCTAGTTGAGGTGCACAAGCTCAATAGTTGTGGCACGTGGGCTTAGTTGCCCCTCAGCATGTGGGATCATAGTTCCCCAACCAGGGATCAAACCCACGTCCCCTGCATTGTAAGGTGGACTCCTTACCACTGGACCACTAGGGAAGTCCCCATTTAACTTTTATTAAGGAATTATTAAGAAATTTTTCTGTGTTGAGCTTAATGCAAGTTCTTTAAAGAGATTTTCTCATTTAATTTTTACATCAATTCTAGGAGGTAAGTTCTCTTATTAACTCCACCATACAGATAAGAAAACAGGCTGGGAAATACTAAGTCATTTGTATAATGTCCAAGAAGCTGAGAATATCAGTGGTGGTGTATGTGGACTTACTAAGGAAAAAAGTGCCATAGATGATACTATCTATAGCTTTTTAGGCTGCACTCTTGGTACTAATGTTTATTTAACATAACTATGATAAGTTTTCTTTTACCTAGGAAAATATATTGAAAATAAAATATGCTAAAGAAAAGAATGACCCAATTGTGACTTTAATCTTAGAGCAAAAAGGCAGATTTACTTTAAGGAAGATTCAGTCCAATTCTGCCTCTTTGCTACTCACTCAATCCAAAGAAGACGTAGACAATTTTGTTGTCTCACTCTCTGCTGAGCTCCCCACCTTATCTAGAATGTTTTTCCACATGGTATTCTAGGCACCTACCATCAATGGATCAGAGTGAGCACTTAAGTTAGCATGTATTTGCATTCCTGACTTAATATGACACTTTTATAAAAAAAATTCCAGGACCATTTAGAAGAAAGGAAAGGAAAATATTAAGTAATAGGAGCAATAGAGAAGTCGACCTGTAGCTTCCAAAGCAGGAGACCACTGCAAGTTTTCCTGACACTCTCTTCTGAGAACCTTGACAGATGAAAAAGACATGAAAGGGTAAGAGTCAAGAGCCCAATGCACTGCAGATTCTAAAATGCAGAGGTATCCTAGCAACACAAAAGGAATTTTCTTCTTTTTTGGTGAGAGGGTGTTAAAGGCTAAAGCCTTGCATATATGTCACTTGCCTCTGGCCCACATGCTGTATGTCTATAATTAGGAGAACTGCTCTGCTGGGTGTAAATCCCACTTGCCCAATCCTTCCCCAAGGGGCCCAGCATCTGAAGAGGTACTCCAGTCCTCTCATCTTCTGTGAATGTATTTTATGCCCATAACATGCTTGGTTTTGGATCTTTATATTTGCTGTTTCTTCTTCCTGAAATCTTTCTCCCTATGGTCTTTATAGGTCTCAGATTAAATGCCACAGAAAAGGGAATCACGAGCTCCATACTAGAAGGGGTCTTACTTGCTGTGCTTACTGATAAATTTCCTGTTGGCTAGACCAGTGCCTGATAGATTCTAAACCCTTAAATATTTGAAAGTATGTGAAGGACTATGTGAAAGAGGGACATTACTTTGGCTGGTACTTTTTAAATTTCAAAGTTTTTTGACACATGCAAAATTATCCAAAAGCCTTAGGAGATTAATATTTTATTGTTCTTAATTTTTAATTGAGGAAGTGAAGGCTCAAATTAGAAGACAACTTGTCCCAAGTAACTCAGCAGGTGGGAGCACAAGACTTCTGGTTCCGTGCTCTATGCTCTTTCTACGACATCAAAGCAGTAGATGTTATTAGGGTTTTGTCTAGGTCTACTCTGCGGATAGAGATTGGTAACTGGAAATTTTATGATCCATGTCCATGTTTTGGCTCTTGCTCTCAAATTTGATAATCTCATTCCCCCATGAGTCCTGAGACCCTAAAATATTAAACACTTGTAGTTCCCAAAGTGTATCTTATATCTCCCATGCTTTCATCGTTTTACATATATTACACCCTCCTTCCAAAATGTCCTTCCTCCTTTGCCTGCCATTCAAAGTTCTACCTCATGATATCTTTCTCTAGATAGATTTTGCCGAGCCCAATAACCACCTGTCCCTCATTTATCCCTGTCTGCTGTGTCTGGTACCCACTCCTACTATTGGATTTTCATGTTTTATTTTGCTCATGTACCTACCTGATCTTCTCACTAGACAGAATGCATGCATTAGATATTTGTGAACACACAGTACCTAGCATTTTATGTTAAATAATTGATTTGGGGAGCATGGCAAACGCCCAAAATGTGATTATGTTGTATGGAAGGACTTTTTCTTAAGTATATAAAGAACCAGAATCATTCTCAAAAAGGGAAGAAAGAAATCTAACACATCCCCACTGAGTAACAGAGAAAAAACCTGGGTGCTGTAAAATAGAGAAACATGTAAGATATAATAAAGTAGTAATTAACCTCTTCATATGTGTGCCCAACAGCAATCTTCCACAAGGGTCAGGCAATTTGCAATGAAGATGAAGTTTAGGACATAAAAGGAAGAGAAAATGATCTCATGAAAGCTCGGTTTCACAAACACCTTTGGGTATTTCCAATCAACACAGGTTGTTAACATATGCATTCTTAATTTTTTATTTCTTTTTTCTAAAAATAGAAGTGCCTTTAAAAAGTTCTTGTAAGAAAGTAGAAGAAAATGCACCCATCTCTTATTTTAAGCAAGGTTATAATGGGAGCCTTATTTATTATAGTTATGGCTTGAATATATAGCCATATATATGGAAATCAATGGCAAAACTATAGAGAGAAGGGTGTGCAAAACTCAATGGCAGAGAAGATATTCTGAGTTCACCAGAATTCGTATCACAGAGAAAAGGGAAAAGAGACAAACATAAAGTCATATTTGCTTGAGTGATATATCAAGCAACCCTGGGTCAAACACTAAACAATACTTACAACTGATACAAACAACCTGATTCTGTAAATTTCTTTCAGAATTGACAAGCAGATTCCCTCAGGCTTTGAAAGGGATTTTTTTTCTAAATTAACGGGTAATTTTCTCCACTCCAATTGAGCTATATAATCAGACATGGTCAAAACATTGCACTAGGAAGCATAATATAAAATGAATTCAACAAAACCATGACTTCATGGACCCACAGCTGCAGAAAGGGTCAGAAATGAAAATGGCAAATGTATGAGCTGGACATTAGCTGGATTTTAGTTGAGAAAAAATCTATTGTTGTACTCTATTCATGTAGCTTTCAAATTATTGTGAGTAACTGAAAATACATTGTAAATTGTATATTTTACATTAGACCTTTAGAAATCTGAGCCCACTGTGAGATGTGACTCACATGCTCTTATTTCTTACCCCTAATGCTAATTAGAACAAAATGAGACCCATGAAACTGAGCAAATTAGGACATCAAAAATGTCCTTCATAGTAAAGATTTAAATCTTGCTTCCCACCCATGCTTAGAACAGAACTAACACTTCCCTCTGGATGTATTTTGCTGGATGTCAGCTGTCTTAAAAATTAAAGTACACAACCCACTTCCACCAAAAAAATGACAACTGACTTTCAGAAAAAGTATGTGCTTGTTTCAATGCCAATCAAGTATATAAACAATTTTTGCTGTTAAAAATGTGTGTTTGTTCCTAACCCTGCTGGGTATGAGATTGGGTAGCTCTTCTTTTTTAGCCTCCAGAAATGGGAGAGAATTGCAAATTAAGCCCCTGTACAATTGCTTGGCCTGGTATCCATGCATTCTTGGCCTTGGACAAGGATAGAAAAGCCAACGTCTTGGGTAAGTAAGTAAAAAAATTGACTTACTGAAAGAAAGGCCTCCCCCCCCCACTTTCTAATTAGGGAGATGTGCCTAGTATTACAGGGATCCAGCTGTTGTCAAGGTCTCAGGTTGCTGGAATACAAGTGGTGAGTGACATTACAATGGACAACTTTTATTCATTCATTCATTCATTCATTCAGTATATATATTTTGAGCACCAACTGAACTGAGTGCCAGACAATATTCTAAGCACTGGCAATGAAAAGATCAACAAAGCAGAAGTCCTCAGCACTCAGGAAGTTGCATTTATTATCTGGAAAGCAAACAACAGAGTTAGGTCAAGAGTTCCTGTTGGAAGACTTGCTATTTTAAAAAAATTTTCTCCATAACAATTATTAGAGTTTTTCATACTAGGATGAAGTAGCTAGAGAAGAACTTCCTGAGAAGGTAAATTCTGAGCTAACAACTGAAAGACGAGACAGAAATGGCCACATGAAGACCAAAGAATGGAGATGGGGAGGGTGGAGGTGGACTATTTCAGATAGATCAGTATGTAAACCAGACATTTCTCCAACCAGGAAATTCTTATGTGTCAAATGCCAGAACATTTATGTATTTCACAAATATCTGTACAATTTCTCGATTATGCATGTTGTCTCACCTCTAGAACCAAGCATTTGTTGGCTTTCTCTTGTACATTTTCCCACTGCCTCACCCTTTTTTTGGTTAGTACCTACTGTTCTTTTTAGATTTATGTTCAAATATCATGTACTGTGGAACGTTTCCATGACCCTTGAGTATAAGCATATATGAGTTTATTTTCTTATATTAAGCTCATTTCTCTATTTAAACTGTAGATAAATATGTATCATCATTCCAAATAAGTAAGGAAGAGGTATTAGTACTCACATTCATTGCAAGCACTATTCACAATTGCCAAGATGTGGAAACAACCTGAATGTCCATCAACAGATAAACAGATAAAGAAAATGGGTGTAAATATGCAATGAAATATTACTCATCCTTAAAAAAGAAGAGAATTCTGCATTATGCAACAATGGGGATGAACCTTGATGACATTAAGCTAAGCAACACAAGCCAGTCACAGAAAGACAAATACTGCATGATTCCACTTATATGAGAAATCCAAAATCATAAAATTCATAGAATCGAAGAGTGGAATGGTATTTGCCAAGGTCTGAAAGTAAGGGGAAATGGGGAGTTACTAATCAATAAGCATAGAGTTTCAGTGAAGCAAGATGCATAAGTTCTAGAGATCTGCTAAACAGCATTGTACCTGTAGTCAATAATACTGTATTGCACACCTAAAAATTTGTTTAGAGGGTTGATCTCATATTAACTGCTCTTATCACAATAAAATACAATTAAAAAATAAAAGATGTAAGGAGAAGATAATTAGTTTCCGGAAGAGCAGAAGACCTACAAGGAGCAGGGTGAAACCAGCACACGTATTCGCACAATCTTATGGAAAATGGTTCACAACGCGCTGCAGAATAAGACACTACTGAGGAATCTTAGGAGAATATATGACAGTGGATCCTTGTTTTCTATCTCCTGGAACTGGATAACTGTGGACAACCGTACTAGTGATAAGAATGTGGTGATCACTATAAGGAGAAAGAGAGTGATTGTGGCAGATTATATTGTGAGCAGGCATTATAGTGATGGTATGTTTGGGAGAGAAGTTCTAGTAAAGGGGCTGTAGGCAGGGAAGGAGATCACCAGTATCCTGTCTGCAATGGGGTTGCTTTACTGAGCTGGTTCTCCGCTCTTTGACATGGGTAGTCGGGTGTAAGAATGTTAAAAAGGTGGCTCGATGGAAAACTTTCAGACTCTCCTCCCTGATCACCATAGGCATCAATTCAGAACCCCACTGTTTCTAAGATCTTTACATAGAAAACCTTACTTAGTCTTTTTAACACACATATGAATGATGTGTGATTATCATTCCCAAATCCAGATGAGGGTCCTAAAGCAGAGAGGGGTTGAGAACTTGCCCAATGTCATAAAGCCAGTTAATGGTAAAGCTGGGATAAAAACTCGGGCAGACTGCCACAGAGTCCAAGTTCTTAAAACATATCCCAAAACTGAGTCAAGAAATGAATGAATTAATGAATATTTGGGAATGATAAAGCATGCATCCGTGAGGCCATTAAACTATGTGGATTACATTATTATGAAAGAGATACATGTATAGGCCAATGGTTCTTAACTTTCTCAATCATAATTTTGTCAGTTTTCCCAGGGGATATTTCTCAATGTCTGGATACATCTTTGGCCTTCTCATCTGGGGTCAGGGGCCTGTTACTGACATAGAGTGGTAGAGGTCGGGGAAGCTGCTAAACGTACTACAGTGCACAGGATAGTACCTCACAACAAATAATTGTCTGACCTAAAATGTCAATAATACTGCTGCTGAGGAATCTTATTCTAGACCTTATATAAATCATCTTAACTTTTCTGAACTGCAGATTTCTCATGTGTTGAGAGGGGAGAGCCATATCTACATAGGAGTCATGACAATCAAAAACCAGATGGATCATGACATCTATAACAGTGCCTGGCACATAGTTAAGAGCTTTAACATTTTAGATTTAAGCAGGCAAATTACATGTTTGTTTTGCTTTATCTTAAATACTTTTTTAGAAAGATCATTCTGATAGCAAAGGATGGATAGGTGAAATTTCACAGGTGGAAAGCAATTAGGAAGATGATACAGTAACTAGGCAAGAAATAATGCACATGTGAACCTGGGTAGGTGCAAGAGGGATTTCAAACTCAACTAAGACAATTGACTCATCACATTGATTAAGAATATGAGGAGTTTCTTTTTGTTTGTTTATTTTGTTGTTGTTTTCACTTTTGCCACTTCATTTCTTATTATGAACCCGAGGATCATGTGAATTTAATCTTTCTTTGAAAACAATGATGCTTCATTTCTTATGGCTAAAAACATTTTAATCTATGAAATGAATTATAAGTTCACAAATCAGACTGTCATCTTCAGGTGAACTGTGTGTGTATGTACACACACACTCATACACACAAATCCAATTTGGAGTTGTAAATTATTATTTGAAAGGTGTAGGTTTCACATGAGAAATTTTATCATCTGAAATTGCCTTGTCGTTGAGGATAATAAGAATTAAATTCAGCTGCTGAAAGAAGCAAAGACAAATATTGAAAGATGGGAAACTTTTGTAATCCACTGCAGAACTGAGAGTCTTCTGTGAGATTAGACTGAGGCATCATTTGCAGAAATCACTAACTGTTTCAGTTTATTAAAAGATTAAGAGTAAATCTATTTGGGTAATAAGTGGTTTGCAAGACAAGAAATTTCTTCAAAAATCAATGCTTTTGCTTTTCCATTTCCTCTCAACTCACCGAGAGGTAATCAACGTGGGAGTAGCTCTGATCACACTAAGAGAACATTCTGATCTTCATTAGCGCAGGGTCGATGCAAGAAACTTTATTTCACATCAAAATCTAGAGATGGTTCCCCTAAAATTAAAACCCTTTTCTATTTCAACACATCAAGCCTCAGGGTTTCATAATCCCCATAATTAATACACTACTGTACACACAACTTTCAAAACAGGGCTCTGGACGCTGCAAATAGAAGCTGCATGTTTGAAAATCGATAAACAGATATTTCCCTTCCTTTTATTTTTCATTTCTTTCTCTCCCTTTTGTGGAATTAAGGAGGGGTGAGATGTGAGATGATGGTAGGAAATGTCAAAAAAATTACATTTCCTTAGTTTTTAATTTTAATATTATCTTCTTTGTATGTAACATTGTATGAATTAAATGAAATGTAGATTGCTTCCCAGTGATTGTATTTATTTGGTTATTAATGCACTGATCAATCCACCCTTTTGTTCTCTCAGTCAATAAGATGTCTCTTGAGCATATGTGCCATTCATCGTGCTGGACGCAAAATACTAAACCAACACAGGGTCTGTTCCCTCTAGGAACTCAAAGTCTTGAAGAGAAGCAGGTATAGAAACACAAAAATGCAATAATAACTGCGTGAGAAGTGCCATGATTAAAGTAAATACATAGAACTACAAAAGTAATGTGGAGGGACTCTTAGCCTGTCCTGTGTTAAATGTCTTTGAGAAAGGTTTAGTAAAGCAATGACCTGTTTTGAATTGGTTATGGTCAAAATATAAAGGGGGCAGAGACTTCCCTGCTGGTCCAGTGGTAAAGAATCCGCCTTACAATGCAGGGGTTGTGGGTTCCATCCCTAGTCGGGGAACTACGTTCCCATATGCCACGGGGCAACTAAGCCCATGTGACACAACTACTGAGTTCTCGAGTGTCAACAAGAGAGCCCGCGTGCCGTGAACTACAGAGCCCACGTGCTCTGGAGCCTGCACGCCACAACTATAGAGCCCATGTGCCCTGGAGCCCGCATGCCACAACTAAAGAGAAGCCCGTGTGCCACAACTAGAGAGAATCCCGCGGGCCACAACAAAGACTGGACACAGCCAAAAAATATAAAGAAAATAAATATTTAAAAATATATAAAATAGGAGGTGGGAGCAGTAATGTGGAGTTAGAATTTTCATTATGTTCCTAGAGTTTATAGAATTTTATTTCAAGAAATAGTGTCAGTTAATCAAAAAACAAGGATGCTTAGTTTTTTTTGTGGTTGCATGGTATCCTTGTTCTGTCTCTTTTCAGTGGTGATTTCAGAGTGACCTTATCTCTCTCTTGTTCCATCATGGTTACACAGTAGCCTGCTTGAGTATTGTTCAAATTCTGTGAAAGTTCTTTAAGTTCAGCTGGGAATACTGCTGACCTGTCAACTCCTAGCTGTCAGCAACCAGCTGCCAGCTATCAGGACTATTTTTCAAAATTTATTCTCTCAATACACTACATGTCATTGAATTATTCCTCTATACAAAGATACTTATATTGTTCTCACTTTTTTTTGTTCTTTATCATTTGAAATGCTGCAGTGAATATCCACACATACACTCAAAGATGGAATTTCTCAT
This sequence comes from Lagenorhynchus albirostris, assembly GCF_949774975.1. Taxonomy (NCBI): domain Eukaryota; kingdom Metazoa; phylum Chordata; class Mammalia; order Artiodactyla; family Delphinidae; genus Lagenorhynchus; species Lagenorhynchus albirostris. The sequence goes on from NC_083113.1 coordinate 38,522,463, forward strand.
TAATAGATACATATATATTAGAATTATTAGGTCCTACCTACCAAATTCCTATTCAACATGTCAGAGCCAATATTCAATATTTAAACACCCTCCAGCAGTGAGAAAGTTCATTTCATCTTATACTTGTCTAAACAATCAATATTGATAGTTTTTTTGCTTGCCAATCTAATGGTATATACATACACATATGCAATTATATTTATATGTGTACATAAACATATACATATATTTACATGTATATAGACATATATTTATTTGTAACTATATAATATATATACACTATAATATTTGTGTATATATACATAATATATGTATATGATCATTGCTTTCATTACCATTCTCTTGATTAAGCACTTATTTATATGTTAAATTTCCCAGTGGAATTTTTCTTTTCTGTGAATTACTTATCCCTTTATCTAAATTTCCTCCAATTATGTTTCTCCATACTAACTTTAAAATAGTAGTTCTTATATTTTATGGAAGTAAATAAGTTGCTTGTAGCTAATATCTCCATTTAGTATATTTCTTTTTAAGCTAATTTATATTATTTTTTCAGACCTTATTTGATGAAGGAACTTGGATAAAAAGAAGTTACAAGATCTAGAAAAAAATGTAAATTTTTAAAAAGAGTGTTAAGGGAATATATGGCATAATTTAGATAGATACATATAGATAGATAATTCTATTGAGTCTTGAGGCGTAATTTAGATTTGTTTTGTACTTCTATGAAGCTTACTGGATAAAACTTACTCCGTGATATTATAATGAACTTTGCCCATGACCCTATGCATATTTCTTTCAACATTTCCCACTCATTTATCTACTACACTGGAAATGATCTCTAGCTTTAAAAATAATGTATTCCACATCTTCACAAGATAAAGGAAGATACAGTTGAGTTTTTATTTTTCAGTGTTTTGGATATGGAGTAGATGCTGAAGAAACATTTACTGAATACATGAAAATTGCTGAAATGTTAATGTCCCTTATTTGCAATTCTTTTGACTACTATTTCTTTTGAAATCATTTCACAACAGAAAGAATTTTCCTGCACATATCTGCTTCATTTAGAGGCAGCTGACCTTAGTCTTCAGAGTCAGACTATTCTGGTCTTAAAACCTAACTCTTATCACTCTCAGCTATATAACCTTGAAAAGTAACTAGGCTTTTTAATATTCAATTTCCTCATCTATGAAAATGGGGAGCTGTTATGGTAAACTTTCAGTAAGCACTCTTTACATGGCACTGCAAGGAGGCCTTAAGCAAGTATCTTGTCTTCTTAGGAAACAGGTGAAACTGATATCTGTGACTATTGTGCCTATTAAGCAAGGTTAAACTTGTAAACTTTGTTTAAAAGTATTTTTTCTGGTCCTTACTACAAGGGGTTGTAACATGAAACTGGATGGAGAGAAAATATAGCAAACTACCTTTGGAATCTACTGTTTAAATAGTTGAACAAAATAATCTTCTTTTCTCAGAAATTATGTTTTAAGAAATATTAATCCGCTTTCTGATTAATACATTTTTCAGTGTGGTTGATGCCCCTTTCCCCTTTATTTCTTATTAACAAAATTCCAGTGTTATTTAGACATCCTGTGCCTTCCGGTGAGCTAACTTCATCTTTAATTCAGAGCTTATCTAATTCTTGTAAACTGATCATGGAAAATCCCCTTCTCTTCGCTAGTAGAGCTGATTAGATGGCCCAATGTTGACCAGTGAGAAATAAGATGAAGCCCAGATGTGGGTTTATGGTAAAGAATTTCATTTCTCTTAAAAATAGACACAAGACAGAGGAGATTACTCTTCCACTTTTGGTCACTGAAATGCTGGATGTGATTTATGAAATCATTGCAACCAAGTGGTTTCTACAGAGAGCTAACCAGAAAAGAAAGGCCCAGTATTGAGGACAGAAAATCATGGGCTCCTGAAAACATGAGGTAACTCACCTTTGAGCTAGGCTCCCATTCTTTAAAGTCATTATTATCTGAGCTAATAACTCTGTATTGTTGCTGTCTATTGCATTGGTGTTTTCTGACACTTGCAATCAAAACCATCTCAACTGCTTATAAAATGGATATTCTATAACAATCAATGCTTTCATTCATTCATCCAATCAATGGATAGTTGCTGAGTGTCAACTATGTCCCAGGAACCATGTTTGGCCTAGGGATTCAAATGAAGATAAGACATACAAGGTCACTGCCCTTATGCATGATGTAGGATTGAGTCTAATGTTTCTAAGAGGTGCTCCTATTAAACCTAAGAAAGGATTAGCTCATGAGCTGATATGATGATGTGTTAGAAGGAGAAGGTGTTCTCTTTGATCTATCACAAGAACATGGTTCTACCAATAATTACACTCAAAATTTCCTCTGAGAACAGAGTATCACAGCAATTGTGACAGGACAAGACCAGGCCCCAAATATGACATGGAGTTGCAGGTATTACAAAGTGGGCATTCTGCACTCTCTCTACGATTTTTAGGTCTAATTTCTAAAGCCATGTAAATGCATATTGTTGTCATTTCATAGGAAACTTGCAGTAATTATCTAATTCTATTTATATTTGATATTTATACTTTAGTAACAGGAGTTCTATTTATTAGATCCTTATTAAACTTATTAAATGTCTTTTTTCTTTACATGATACACAGAAATGTTAGTGAGAAGGAATGTGTCTGGAAAGGAGGACATTTGAAAGCACTGGTATAGTATGGAGGGAGGGAAAAGAAATAGTTACTATATTTGAGTGCTTACTGTATGTCAGGCAATTACCTTAGCCTCAAAATAAGTATGCATGTTTATCCCCATTTTGGTTATGAGAAAACTGAGATAAAAGAAAAAGAAATGACAGCCCTTCAGGCTGGGAACTGAAATTCAGATATGCCAAGCTCCATGTCCTCATATCAGGCTGACTCAAAATTCTCTTCATTTGGAGGGTGCAATAATACTATTTCATGGGCTGGATTGGAGCTTTACCTTTCACTAGCTATAGGAGAAAAATAAGAAAAATGATTTCTTACATAAGTGAAATCTCAGTGGGAAGGTTCAGGCCAAAATCACAAACTAAAATGCCTACAAAGGGCAGAAAGGCATGTGAAATGTGTATTTGTGAAGTACACAAAACAGTGAGGCAGAGACCTAGGCTAACTGGAGAACACATGTGCCAGAGAATTATTGCCATGGGAAAATGAAACCTCACTGTTGCCAGATGTCAACTTTTTTAAGGAAAGCCAGAAATATAGGTTTTTATGTGCTATAGTGGACAAGTAATTCATGTTTATAAGACTGTACAGGCAAAAAAATTTCTACTGAATTCTGATAGACACATTTAAGAATACACATACACAGGCAATAATTTTTGACAAGTATAATTACTACATACAAGGAATTCTTAGCAAAGCTGTTTATAAAACACTTAAATATTTCCAAAAACTTCATTGAATGCCATATTGCAGTATGAAAATTATTTTTGACCTAATTACTGTCACTAATTAAACTGAATATCATGTATCTTGTAAAAGTGAGGCAAGGCTACATTTTTTTTTCAAATTCAGAGTTTTCTATTATCTCCACTCAGAGAAATTTATGAGGTAATACTGAATATTTATTAGAAACATCAAATAAATCCTAGCTCTGCTCACGATTGGTAGAAGTTAATATTGTGTCTTTTGATGAGCATTTCTTAAGTTTTTCATTTTATTTGGAAATATTTTAAAATAATTTTACACTTATAGAAATGTTGCAAAAATGATACCAAAACTTCCGTATACCCTTTCTTCAGTTTCTCTTTCCCTTCCTCCGACCCTGCTCTCTCTTTCTCTCTCCCTCTCACTTCTCCCCTTCCCAAACATTCTCATGCACACATATTCTTTTCTGAATCACTTGAAAATACATCACATAAACAATGTCACTTTATCTCTAAGAAATTCAGAGTGCATTTTCTAACAATAAGTACATTATCTTACATAACCACAGGATTATCAAAATCAGGAAATTAACACTGATATAGTATTATCATCCAATCTCCAAGCCTTATTCAAATTTTGTCATTTGTCCCGCTACTACCTTTATAACAAAAGAAAAAGAATCTGGCCTGTTATCAAACTGAAGGTCATGAGGTGCATTTGTCATATCATTTATGTTCTCAACCTGAAACTTTCCTCAGTCTGTCTTTGTTCATTATCTTGATATTTTTTAAAAGTACAAATTTTTATTTGAAAATATCAAAGAAAATCATATTGAGAGATAATTTTAAAATCTCTTAATTTAGTTGAATGCATTAATATTTTACTCTATGATTAAAACTTTTGGGTCCTATTTAAGTACACCTTTCTTACCCCCAAATCATAAAGATATTTTCCTATGTTTTGTTTAAAAGTTTTATTTATTTACTTACTTATTTGTTTATTTTTTAACCTTTCAAATTTAGATTAACAATTTATCTGGAATTGTGTTTTTGTGTTTGGTATATTGTAAAAGTCATGATTCAATCTTTCTTTTATCTATGTATATATATGCATATGTGAGTATCTATGTATATAAACATGTTATACAGAAGTGTGTGTACATATTGAGTGTATATATATATACATGAATTGTTAGATAGATGGTAGGTACACATGGAATTGTATATACATACTTTATCCATCACCATTTATTGAAAATAGTCAAAAACTTAATGACATACCAATTCCATATATGGAGCATGTCCATTTCATCTACATTTTCAAATTTAACAGCCTAAAATTGTTAATGTTATTATGTTATTAAGTATTCATTAACTACATATCTGTAGCAAATGACTTATGTTCATGGTCTTCTTCCATTTTCAAATTCTTGATAAGTTTTATTATAGGTCTGTCATTATTAGTCTTTCCAAAGCTAATCAACAACTAATTCATTTTGGATCTTGTAAATGCTCCATATATTTTGCTTTGTGTTCCATTTAATTTTGCCCTCACCTTTAATATTTTTTTCCATAGACATAACTTGAAACCATTTTTTTTTTTTTTACGGTACGCGGACCTCTCACTGTTGTGGTCTCTCCCGTTATGGAGCACAGGCTCCGGACGCGCAGGGTCACGGGCCTAGCCGCTCCGCGGCATGTGGGATCTTCCCAGACCGGGACACGAACCCACGTCCCCTGCATCGGCAGGCGGACTCTCAACCACTGCGCCACCAGGGAAGCCCTTGAAACCATTTTGATAATCTTTCACAAATTTCGTTCTGATGTTTAGTTCATTAGTTTTATTTTTTCTCTCCCTTTTGTAACAAAAAGGGAAGGCTTTAAATTGTGCTGCAAGTATTGCTTTCAATGAAACAATTTTTTGATATGTTTTTCTCTTTATAATTCAAGTCAACATATAACCTATTTTTATTTATTTGCTGTTTTCACTCATAGATTATTAAACAACACATTTCTAAATTACTAACAGAAAGCAATGTTCGTTTTATTTTTATATTTGAATTTTGACTAAATCTTACTATTGACAAACTGAACTGTTTGGGAATTGCTTTATGACCAAATACATGGTCAATTTTTTGTGAATACTTCAAAAGAATGTTTTATATTATTTATAATATCTTGTCAAGTTTTTCTATTGCTTTTTCGAATATTCTGTTAAAATATGCCCATTAGAAATCCCATTTTTTTTGTCATTTATCCATCTTTGTTTATATATTTTGAGGCCATATTACTAAATGGAAAAAAGTAATTAAAATTGTGATTTTTAATTAACAATTTATCATTTTCAAGTAATGGTTACCTTTATCTCTGTAACAGATTTTGCCTTGACTTACATTTTTCTGATAATAATATAGATATATGAGCTTTAATTTGGTTAGTTTTGACATATATTTTTTCCCTTTTCTTTTTGGTCGTAAGCCTCCTAATTACTGCCTGCTTGCAATTGCCCAATAACATTAATTTTGGGGTCCTCCTAGAAACTTAGATTGATATGTCTTTCTCTAGAGAGGTTTTGTGTTTGCTTCTACTGAGTACCTAAAGGCACCTAAGATCCCTTCCACTCGGTACTGCTTTCAACCTTGTTTAAAGATTGAGGGTGCCGGGACCATCAAGGATATGAATTTTCAGGATAGATAAAAGCACTATGCCCAAAGGATGTGAGGAGTCAGTTATAGATCTGACTTCCTCTCACTCTGAGAACATAGCCTTTAAGACCCCAAATCCATATGGGATGGTTCTCCCGTAAGCCTCTCCCCTGTTCAAGCCCTGAGTCCTAACCTCTGACTCTGGCTCATAGGGGCCACAGAGCCAAGAAACACTTGTTTATGATGAATACGTTAGGTTATGTGGAGCTTTGGTGCTCTTACATTCTGTATGCCTTTCTGATTATAGGCTTTCTTTCTCTGGACTAGAAATTCTGCTACATTTTTTCAGATGCTCAGGTTTTGGGGTTTTTTTTGGGTTTAACTTAGCATTTGATAGCTGTTGTTCGACTTAACCTAGCCTGACACTCCCACCACCATAAACAGAAGTTCTTTCACATAGATTTTCTACTCCATGTTTTCTTGACTCACTCCTGTGGAAATAAATTGTGATTTTATATAATGCTAGCTCATCAACTTCAATATCTTCTTACATTTACAGCCAAAAATGTTTCCCTAAAGGAGGTGTGAATTACATGAGGACTAGAACTGTTGAATTGCCATAGAAAAAGCCCGCAGACAAATTATGACTAAATTAGGGTTAGTTATTTCAATTTGGAAAAGGTTTACTTTTTTTTCCTGACATCTACACACATTCACATTATCACTAGGTTTGTCGATCAAATCCCACTTTATGAGATAAAGGCCAATACTGTGACTTTCCACCCCAAGCCACTAAACGTGTAAAATAACTCCAGCATATTCACCTTACTTTTTTTTTTGAAGAAATAAATCAATGCATAGCATAATGTCTGGTACATATTAGACTTTTAATATATGTTTGTGGAAGTGAATAAAAATGTTAAATTGTACCTAGCAAGTGTCAGATAAAAATATAATGGTCAGCTTGTTAACTGTTGTTTGATGTTTATAATTCATTTAAGACAATGGATACCTAAAACAATCATAAAAGGAAGATATTAAAATTTTGCACAAGCCTATACCTACATTTATATCTATATGTATATCTATATATAATGTACATATACGAATAGGTGTGTATATGTGTGTATATAAATATTCCTCACTAAATTTTTGGCAATGTTTTGTTTTGTTTTTACATGAGTTCTTAAACACATGAATTAACACTGAATGTGATTTCTGTAAAAGTGAAAACTGAATTCTCTCTAGGGAGTATGTATATCCCTCATATCAATCCTCAGCTTTTAAAATGGAATGTTAACATCATTTTGGGGTGCACCAAGGTGTGGTGTGTGTGTGTGCGTGTGTGTGTGTGTGTGTGTATGTAATACATTTCAAAATGAAATGAAGTGAAATGAAGTGAAAGAGATGATGAGCTGGTAATATAAACAACAACAACAATAAACACACAAACAAAAACATGCCCACCACATAGCATTCTTGTTGACAAAATATTTCTATTAAAAATATTTCTATAAATGTTGGTCTATGAAGGAGTTTAATTCTACTCAATTAATTCCATTTTGAGTAGTTTATTTGCCACTATAAAGCCCTGGGGTCAGACTCCTTGTTCATTCTTCTGAGCAAGGTATCAATTAAACTTCTAAATACTGTGTGAAAATGGTTAAGAAATTCCTGAGCCATAAGATACAGCAAACAATTGATTCCCTTTACCGTCAAATCCAAGTTCTGTTCATGTTCAGTAACCCTGAGGTGGACCAAGAATACCATTATTGTAAAAGTCAGCAGTCTTGATACTTCTGGTTTCAGCTCCAACACATGAAGAGCTGGCAGTCATCACTCCTTCCTTAAAACAAGAAAAAGCTAAACAAACTGGAAATCAGTGACTTTTTTTAGACTAACCAAAGAAATAAGAATATAGGGCAAACTAATATTCTGAATTCAGGAGAGACAGGTGAACTCATGGAGTCACAGTAGAGATCAACCTACTTGGAGCAAATACCACTAGAACCATAAAGTAATAGGACAACTTAAAAGATGATTTTGACTAATTGTTAGAGGTGGAGAGTGGATGTGGGGGAGAGTAAGAAACTGCTGGGGGAGGCAGTCTTAGGGAATCCCACATTCTTCAGGGATTTACCTCCAGGAACCCTACCAGGGTCTCATAGTGAGGAGTCAAGGAAGATCTCTTGTGATTCTGAGAAGGAGAAAGGAAGAATAAACATAGTGAAATATTTCCTGAGCATTCTCTATAACAAAGGGATGCTTTCCAGAGAAAAGACTATCACAGCCTATCCCAACTGGGAAAAGGGTATTTCTACCATTACAACCTACAGTAGCCTATCTGCCTCAACGATTGTGGACAAATATGAGAACTACTTGTGAAGGTCACAGCCTAGGGACACAAGTCTACTAAAGGCTGATATTTAATCATAAGATTGTTATAAATCTTTATAAAATAATTTTAAAATTCATAAGGAAAGACAAAAGACAGAATAACCTACAAAATACTGAAGAAAAAGAAATGGGAGGAAGAGGAAGAGAAGAAAGTTGGAGGACTCACACTATCCTTTTTCAAGATTTACTATAGAACTATGGTAAACTAGACAACATAGTGTTGGTGAAACAATATCAATGAAACAGAATAGAGACCCCGGAAATAGACGCATACATAAGTAGTCAAAGTGATGTTTGACAGAGCAAAGTCCAATTAATAAAAAAATTACAATCACTTTAACAAACAGTAATGGAACAACTGGATATACATGTGCAAAAACTGGAACCCAGGCACACACTGTACATCTTTCACAAAAATGAAATAAAAATGGATTATAGATTTAAATGTTAAATAGAAAACTATAGAACATTTAGAAGAAAACAAAGAAGAGAGTCTCAAGGACCTTAGGGTTGGTGATGAGTGTTTACATGTAATAGCAAAAGCACAATCTGTAAGAACAAAATTTGATAAGATGGACTTTATTAAAATTTCACATTCTGCTCTGTGAAAGACATTGTTCTGTGAAAGACATTGTTAACAGAATGAAAAGGAGCAACAGACTGGAAAACATTATTTGCAAAATCATATCTGATAAAGGACATGTATCCAAAATATAGAACGAACTCTCAATAATCAACAATTTTAAAAAACAGGCAAAAAGTCTGAACAGACAGCTCACCAAAGAAGATATGCAGATGGAAAATAAGCATAATTTTACATTAGGGAATTGCTAGTTCAAATAACAAGAAAACATCACTTGACACCTATTAGAATGACTAAGATCCACACACTCCCCCCACAAAAAAAAAAAACATAAAGCAAAACAAAAAAACTCCGACAATATCTACTGTTGAAGAGAATGAGGAACAATAGTAACTCATATCCTTTGCTGGTGAGACTGCAAGATGGTAAAGCTGCTTTGCAAAACTGTTTGGGAATTTTTATAAAGTAAAACACAGTCTTAACTTATGATTTAGCAGTCATGCTCCTGGGTATCCATCCAACTTATGTGAAAACTTATGTCCACACAAAAACCTGCATAAAAGTGTGAATGAATTCAGTCTAAAAGGACTACATACTTTATGCTCTCAATTGAAAGCCATTCTGAAGAAAGGAAAACTATAAGAATGGTAAAAAAAATAATAATCAGTTGTTCCCATGAGTTTGGGAGGAGGGGTTGCTATTGTATAGATGAAGTACAAAGGATTCTTTTAGGTGAAACTTTTCTATATGATATCTTAAGGGTTGATTCATAACACTGTGCATTTGCCAAAATCCATAGAACGTAGGACAAAGAGTGAACCTTAATGTATGCAAATTTTAAAAAATCATTTAGAATGTCATGGGATCCTTGGATGGAATACAGAATGTGATAAAACAACCTAACTATATTACACATATATGAAGTAACCTCACTACAGGATGTGGGGAGAAAGGATGCTGACCTAAGTAACTTTGGAAATGAGTGGAGTCTTAAGACTAAAAGCAAAATAAACTACATAAGCAGTATACTGAAGCTGATAAAATGGTTTACCATGAGGGTATAGGTTAGCAGTTGTGATACTGTCTTACATGTATAACGGAAATGAACATTTATGTAAATAAATGTCCAATGGTGGGAGCTAGACTCCTCACTGTTGGAGTGGGAGGTTACTAATAAACAAGAGGAGGCTAGAATGATCCACGTGGTAATGAATTTAAATTGAAGGTACCGGTATGAAGCCATGTTTAACTTAATATAGATGTACATGTGTACAAATAGAAATATTTATAGATATATGTATATATACAGTTTGGTATACACACATATAAGTCCATGTTCTCTCATTCTGAGAGGGTCTAGAAGCATCTCTACTAGAGTAGCAATAATCACACACAGCACCCAGAACTTGGTTTCAAATACCATTCTTCAATAAAAGAAACAAAGGCTCCTTGGAGAAGTTGCTGATTATAGCACAGGAAAGGAATTATACAAGGTGAGCTTACAGCATCTTGTAGTAAGAAAATGTAAGATAGTGCTTAAAAAGAAAATCCCTCAACGGTGGTAGTATTTCAAAGGGAAACAGGAGCCAAATGAAGAGTTCCCAATAGCAAAAGCTGGAATAATTCGACAAAGTTGAATTGGATTATAAACCAAAGTATAAAATAAAAAACAATGAGTCCATACTGATATAAATAAATCACTTAATGAATAAATAAATGGGAGAGAAGAGACGAATATCCCGTAGAGAAGAATTTCAAATAATTTATAGGTACTCTGCCCTCAGGAGGTGGAACATACCTCCCCACACCTTAAATGTTGGCTGTACACAATGATTTCCTTCCAGAGAGAACAGTATGAAAAAGCAGAGGAAAAGAAAAACTACAGTGGAATTGCCTAACACACTACTTTAGCCAGGTGATCAAGGTTAAAATCAATGGCAATAAATCATGTTGATATGTGCCCTTGTTATGTGATTAAAACGTCATTTTCCCCTGTGATATTCCTCCTCCAAACTCACAGTCCCAGTCTAATCATGAGGAAAACATCAGAAAAATCCTGATTGAAGGACATTCTATAAAATATCTGACCAAAACTTAAGGTCATCAAGAACAAGGAAAGTCTGAGAAACTTAACAAAAGGAGTTTACGGTGCATTATGAGTAAGTACAATGTGATACTCTAGATGAGATCCCAGAGAGTAAAAAAAAAAAGATACTAAGTAATAACTAAGGAAATATGAATAAAGTATGGACTTTAGTTATATCAATATAGGCTCATTAATTGTGACAAGCTTGCCATAGTAATATAAGATGTTAATAATAAGGGATACTGGGTGTGAAGTTTGTGAGAACTCTTTGGCAAATTTTCAATAAATCTAAAACTTCATAAAATTAAAAGTTTACTTTAAGAGTTTAGTGGATTAATACTAAAATCTTTATGACGCATGGTATGCAGTTAACAATACATACTATAAATTGTGATGATACGAGACAACCCACCTTAACCACAGTTATTTCCTTTAAAAATGAAATCTTCTATAATCTAGAAAATTCAGCCATGAAGTTAGGAGATAATCCTAAGGTTCTGGGATGTTACCCTTTAAAATCAAAACAGGTTTGTTGCATAAATTTAATTTATACCTGCCACCTTCACAATCCTCAGTCAACTAATCTCATATCACAGTAGAATCAAATGTTAAAGAGAACCCAAGTATTTTTTTTCAATCATATCCTCTCAATTCTCATGCTCATAAATTTTACACTAAATTGTCTTTATTTTTTGTAGTGTTATTTTTTTACCATCCCTAATTTGTACATTTTAAGTTGTACTCCAACATGCATTTATTCTACAGCTGTTATTCTTTCTTTCATTATTTACATGTAGATGTTTCCTTACTCTTTCTTTTAATCTCAGTTTAAATACTAAATTTCTCATAAATTCATTGCTTTGTGATGTTTACATTATTATTTGCATGCAGGAGAGTCTGGAACTTACAATTTCTAGTCTTGGCCAGTTTTTAAAACCCCAGATTTGATTTCAAACTGTCTTCCAGCCATCTTCACCTGGGTTTCCAATAAGTACTTCACATTTAACATAGGACACTCATTGAGACAGCATCCTGTCCATTATTGATGGCATTTAACATGTGTATCCAAAATACACTCGTTGTCATGGATATGTCTTTCTGAACTCCTTGATTCTTTCCATCTTTCTCCTTATGTCTTTCCTCCTTATGTTTCTATTTCAGTTCCTGGATATAATCCTCAAGTCTCATTCTACTGCTTTGTTTTCATTCCACTGACTCCATTCACAGTTTTAACTTTCCTAAAAATTCTCTTTATAGCTTTGTTTTTATACTTCAGAAATAAATGTAGCGATTGCCTTTGAAATGCTATCCCATGCTGTTGATTTTTGTGATATGTATCTTGCTTAAAAAATGTCTCAGAGGATACAGTTACAAAGATTTAGAGATGAGAGGAATAAATGGTAAACTCCCTGCTTCATCCCTTATTCCAGAGATTAGGTAGGTGATGAAAGAAAAGAAGTTAAATATGATCTTTTACATAGTTAGGTGGATGGTACATATTAAAAGAAATACAGAAGGTGAAGAAACAGATTTGGAGCAGGGAAAAATAATATATAATTTTGCACATCTTCCTCCCATGTGGCTAAATAGAGTCCAACACACAATGACATCTGCAAAGATACTGCAGATGTATAGGTTCTTATTTGGCGGTGTTTTCATTTTATTATTATGCTTATATAAATACATTGTTAATATTATTTTATATAAAATATTATATAATGAATAAATACAAGACTAAGCGATCTCCAAAATGAAGCCATTTGTGTACAATTTCCACAAAAATAAATTTACATTAGAAGCCTTCTTACTATGTGCATATATGACAATTGTGCTCAAAGCTTCCTAGATCCACAGCTACACAAAATTTTCTACACAAAATTTTCTAACAGGCAACTGCCCACTTAATTTTCTTAATTTTCATTTGCTTTCTCCCCAGTCATTCTTATAGATCTCCATCTGTTATTTAGGCTCAGTGAGAGGGAGTAACAAAAGATTGCTGTTAAATAACCAGCTCTAGATCCCTATTTTTACTTTGGTTTCAATTCTCAGTAATCTTAAGAGTAAAACAATTGCTCTATAAGTAAAAATAACTTTATATTTTATTGGTCCTCCTTAAAAATCCAAATTCAATCTCTAACAAAAAAAGGTTCACTATATTTACTACAGAAATGACATATTAATCTAATCCATTTCCTCTACAAGTTGTCTTTGCCCAAGTTCACGTCTTCTTCCTTTCACACTTGGGCAGTTGGCCATGAGAAAGTATCTACCATGGTTCACTCACTTATTTTTCGTTGCCAGAGTCATGAAAGGGGGCTCAAATCAATGGATAGAAAGGCACCCTATTACAAAGATATAAGGCATTTTCAGTTTAACACATGAATTCAAAGAAATCCTAATAAAAATACCATAAAGATATTTCTCTAACAAATTTTAAAAGTCCATTTGGTAAAAACAAAATAGACAAACAGGCTATTGGGAGGCAGGACAAAAAGAAGGATAATGTAGAAGGAAGAGATTCACCATATATACGTAATAAAACTATAAAACATACACTTGAGAACACACATATTTACACACATATATAATTTGGTCTTGGTACAGAAACAGAATTAGCTGTTAACGTGACATACTGAATTCAGAATATGATAATGCCAACATTTTTAAGTCAGCAAGAGAGGATGTGTTTTTTAATAAGTGCAACTGGAATAAATGGTTAGGATTTTAGGGAAAAGATGGCAGTAGAATACATTTCAGTAAACATAAGATGGAAGGAACATATTAAACCTTAAATGACAGAAAATGTGATATATTTATATCAAAGTCTTACTTTGAAGAAAGACTTTTTAATAGACAGAAAACAACAATGGTATATAATTTGGTTTCATCAATATGTAACACTTTCATTTGTCAAAAATACTATTTATAAAGGTAAAGAAATGAAAAAAAGCTGAGTTTTAAAAAAATAGGTAATGAGTTAATATCTATGCACCTCCACATGCACATATACACAATAGCAATAAATTTTAAGTCGATGAAAGGTGTGTGTGTGTGTGTGTGTGTGTGTGTGTGTGTGTGTGTGTGTGATATTCTCATTTGGATATTTAGTTTACCACTCACTACTCTATCCAACTGACATTTCTTCCTCAAAACTATACCAATAATCTTGAGAATATCCCTATCAATTAATGGGAAGGAGAAGATACATTTTACATCTGTTGAGCTGACTTAAAAATGTCATAGAGAAATCCTCAGTAAATTTTTAAATTTAAAAACAAGCCAGAAAAGAGATTTAGGAAGCTTCTCTTGGAAAAATCTCTGACCTAATGTCTTAGTGTACTGATAATTCTAGAGTGAAGCACAATGAGGACACATGAGAAAAACAGTAGCACCACACCTTAGACACAAACAAGAAAAATGTTAAAATGGCCCTCAGGGCTATTCAAAGAAGAATAAGAAGTCAAAATTTTAAGATATGATGCATGCAAGAATACTAAAAAAACAAGAAGTTGGGGGATAGGAAAAGGAGAGAAAAACCAGTGAGAGGCAGAGGAAAATGATGAATACATTTTTAATATTAAAGATTTTTTAAATGACCAATGAAATTTTAATTTCAAAAATTAACCTGGACAGAAATTAAAATTTCAGAAAATACTTTTTGACACTTTTGAAAACTGTTGAGAATATGACGTTTTTTATAGTAGAACATAAAATGACATGCAAAAATAGGCAACCATATAGAAACAGGAGAATAGTAAGGTAACAGAACTAGAATAGAGAAGAGAAAAATTCAAAAAAGTAGACATTAAAATGACATTAAAAACTGCTAAAAACAGTGTAGAGCTCAAAATGGAGAAAATACACATAAAAAAGACTAAGAACAAGAAGTACGAAGCCCTCCTGCTATTTTCAAATTCAAATACACCAGCTCCCTCTTTCTTTTTTTCCATTCAAGGAACACCATATCTAATAAATTCCACACAACTACTGAACAACGGTATTTCCAAATGCATTTTCTTTTCATAGGTCTTGCTTACCTCTCTTCAATGAGCTACCTTCTGTTTACCTCAGATCTCAGATTGAATATCAGATCATCAGGAGCATTCCCTTACTGCCCTATCTAGGTTGCATTCACCTGTTTTGTACCTCACACTCTTCTAATACCATACACTTACCAGTTTAAAAAAAAAAAATATATATATATATATACACACACACACGTGTGTGTGTGTGGTACTTGTTGTCACTGGGATTTTAAATGCATTTATTTTATTATTTGATTAATATCTGCTCCTCTCTACTACACTATGCGTTGCTTGCCATATATCTGCAATGTGCCAGGACAAAAGTAGGAGCTCTTTAAATTCTATTAAAAACTTTCACCTGGTAATATATATATATATTATGGATCTCCTAGAGGGGCCTAATGTATGTATTTTCTGAATCTATTTGATTCACGAAATCTATTCTGTGTTCTTCTTTTGGTTACTTAGCCAAGTTCAGATATTTTCTATTATCCCTGATGGACACACGTGTGGGTCTGTGTTGTTTGTAAGTGCATCATTGTATGTTTTTCAGTAATCTTACAAACAAATGATGATTTAAAGTAAAAATATCACTGGCCTTGGAGTCCAACAGTAAGAGTAAGAGCCATTATTTTAATTCACATCTCACATCATGTGCTTGGGCAGCAAACTCATCAGCCATCGTTATGATTAACACCTTTATTATTACTACAAGAAAACAACAGTAATATAAAAATCCTCCACTTATTGAATGCCTGGCATGAGTTGAGCTCTGTACTGAGCACTATGAATACAGGATTTATAAGCCCAATAGCAGCCTCCTTATTGCCTCCATATTACAATTGGTTAAAACCCACCATCACAGATGTAAATAACAGCCTGGTCCACACATCAGTCAGGATTTGAACCAGGCTGGACAGAGTCAAAAGCCCTCTGCTTTTCACTGATCACTGCTGCCTCTCTGAACCTCTTTTCCCAGTGTAAAAAGAGGTGAGAAAGCCTGCCAACGAGTTGTTTCTAAGGATTACATGTGATACAAGAATGTAGCTATTCCAGGGTCTGGAACATAGTAGGGATTCAATAAACATCTTTTGAGGAACAAATTCTCAACTGAGGGACATATCATTGAAGTGTTAACTATATGTATTTTTTGACCTTACCAGGTTGAAAACCCCTTAATGACAGGAATACTTAGAATTTCCAACAACATTCCAAATGGAATGGCAGAGAAGTCAATACTTGAAATCTAACTGAGGCAGCAGTTACACAGTCCAGTTGTTCAGCAAATATTCACCAAGCACTATGTGCAAGGCAATCTTTTAGACCCTGGAGAAATCAAAAGTTATCTACAGCTCATGAAGAGAAAGACTATTTCAAGGTTCAAAAACAATGTCATAAGGACTAAAAAGGTGGGAGATAGATGACATACTGGCTACATCAACTTAGTTTTTTTTTTAAATAACATAACTGCCAAGCTATAATTTAAAACATTATTTTAAAAAGTCTCTTATCACATAATTGTTTTCCAAGAGAACAGTTATGTAAATAATATTTTTCAAATGGACTGCCACCTATTGTGTAGATTGTCTAACTATTATACTTAGCTTTGTCAGGTAAACAGATGGTATTTGTTCTTGCCTCATTTGCTTTCCTCAATAGTTATTCAATGAAAACAAATAATTCACCTAAATTGTCACAGACTGAAATTCAGGATCTTTGCTCACTCCAGACATGAGTTTAAGTAGTAACAGTATAATTACTTGCTAATTGTTCTGTGATTACATTTACCTTTAGCTGTCACAACTTTAAAAGGTACCCTAATTGTAACTCAAATAACAGCGTTCCTCCATCATGCTATCTTCAGCTTAACTGCAATGGAGAATAGAGGTATTTAATTGCTTTGAAACATGATCACCTCATTCTGGACATTAAAGAATTTTAAAGAGAATCAGTTATTAATGAGGAAAGCTCATGCTATTTGCTCTTGTCCAAAAGGGTTTTATCAGAAGACTCAAGTAATGTGTTAATGTAAAATGATGCTCTAAAATTACACATCTAATTGCAAGCTTGTTTTGATCTTTTCTTTGTATAAAGCCCGACTGGTGACTGAAATCTTTTTAGAGTAATGGTAATTGGGACAACATGGATCCCTGACAAGCACAACTAATATTGTTTATAACTGTCAATACACCAATGCCTTCTTAATGAGACAATTTTTAGCCCGAGGGAGAAGGATTTAGTTAACCAAATGGAGGAACATAAACTGCCAAGTATTTTCTTAGCCTAGTTTATCTGACTCTCTCTCTCTCTCTCCCTCTCTCTTTTAATTTTAAGAAAAAGAGTTAGTAGATGGTTTATTCTGGTGGTTAGGCTGTTTATAAGCTATGTATATGCTTTAGTCCTATGCCCTGCTTAGCTGAGGTCATAGGTCCTGCTTGTCCCAGTCACAGAGATAACCCTGAACAGGAAAAAGGATACATTTGAAGTTATCCTCATCCCCCTGGTGGATATGAGACAACTTTGGGGCCTGAAATGAAATTTTACTTCTCACAAATCATCATGTCTTACTCCTCCCCTTAGCTCTAGTTTCTTGTAGGGGAACCTGAGTTAGCTAGTCTTTTTGAAAGATCTTAGCTTTTTTAAACAGAAGGCGGGTGGGAGATTGGTCTATTTTGACACCAGTGTGTTAAAGAAGTAATGGTAACACCTCAGGCAAAGTTTCTGTGGTGGTAGCTGATATTAGCAATGAATGCTTGAGAAATGTGAATACAGGACTAAAATTTGAGACTGTATGACTATTTTGTTGCCTCTCTTTTCCAGGAGGTCCAACTTCCTCTGATACCACCTAGTGGTGTGTGTGTTAAAATGTAGGCCATATTTATTATACATGCTATGATTTATTACAGAAGGTGATAAGGCAATGAGTTGCATTGAGGTTATATACAAGGACTTTGGAGTCAAGCAGCTTGTAGGTTCATATAATCATAGACAATTACTTTTACCCTTTTGAAATTGATTTCTGAAAATGTAACATTCAGAGAATAGAAACACTAATGCATAGTGTTATTGTAAAGACTGATTGGGATAATGTACGTAAAGTACTTAAAATAGTGCCTGCCACATAGAATGCACGTTATTATAATATTATAATTAAACTTGTGCCATGCTCTGAATGCCTAGTGTCAAGACTATTATTCTCTAAGTTCTGAATCCTATTTTTGGTACATCTGAATCTTTTGTTAAAATGTGAATAGATTTTACTACACTGTATACAATGTGTGTGTGTGTGTGTGTGTGATTTATTTAAAATGGTAAACTGCTCTGACTCCAGGTATTTCCGTTTTCCACAAGTATTCACAGCACCTGTAGTCTTTTTTTTTTTTTTTTTTTTTTAGCGGTATGCGGGCCTCTCACTGTTGTGGCCCCTCCCGTTGCGGAGCACAGGCTCCGGACGCGCAGGCTCCGTGGCCATGGCTCACGGGCCCAGCCGCTCCGCGGCATGTGGGATCTTCCCGGACCAGGGCACGAACCCGTGTCCCCTGCATCGGCAGGCGGACTCTCAACCACTGCACCACCAGGGAAGCCCCGCCTGTAGTCTTTAAATGATGATTTTTGTTTCTCAGTCTTCTTCACAGATGAACAATTTCTAAACTTTATTTGCCAAAAAATGTTAATACTGGTGAACCTGCAGCTTTGTAATCTGATTATTATATATAAGTGAGGCAATATATTCTAAAATTCTAGTTCTTATCTAGCTTTTTAAATTAACTGCTTGATTAAGATAAAATTTATATACCTAAGAGTCACCCATTGCATGTGTACATATACATAGTAAATTCATATTCAATAAATTTCTACATAGCCAATATCCAGTTTTATAATAGTTCCATAACTCCAAAAAGTTACTTCACGTCTACTTGAAGGTCAGTCCCCACTCTCACCCCAACCTCAAGCAACTGATATGCTTTCTATCTCTATAGTTCTGCCTCTTGTGAAATTGCATATAAATAGAACCATATAGTAAGTAGTTTTTGTACCTTGATTTCTTTCATTTGTCATGCTTTTGAGGTTTGTCCATGTTGTTGTGTATATCTATAGTTTTTCTTCCCTTTGAATTCCCAAGTATATTACCTTGATGGATATACCTCATTTTGTTTATCCATTTAAGTATTGATGGATATTTGGATTATTTCCAATTTGAAGTTCTATAAATAATGTTGCTACAAACGTTTTTTCCTCACCTTTTTTCTGTGAATAAATCTTTTGAAATCTAACAAATTTAGCTCCTGTTTTCAGAGAAACATAAATGCGTACCTTGCCAGAAATACATGGATTCAGTGTCAAGTTTCACAGGCTCCTAGAACCCCAGAAGTCATCTATGGTTCCCTGGATCCCAGACTAAAAGCTCATTCCTAAGAACATGCAGATCATCACTTTAAGATACAGAGAAAGTTTCTTGTTTCCTTGTATAAAATTATAATTATACTGCGTTTTAGAGAAAAAGGAACAATTGGTTTCCAAAGAACTAAAGCCATTTATCAAGCTAATCATGATAAACCACACATAAGCAGAGTGGCCGGGGGATAAGAAAGAGCTGTAAGCTGCTGTGACATCTGCTATTTTGGCAATGTACAAACAGACAAGGCACTAGAAATCTATACCCTAGAAAGCACATAATGTGGTAAAACAGCAAGACGTGTCAGCATAATGACTTGACCTCAAGTCCTGAATCCTAAAAGAAGAGGAAGAAGTGACACACATCATCAACAATCAATGATCACTGTTTGAGTGCATGTCCATGATGTATGTGAACAGCTGTGAAGAAGACAAAGCAGTGTCAAGTATGGTGCCTGCCCACAAGGAACGTGGAGTTCACTGTTGCTCAAAAAGTACACAGGAAAACTCTTCTTACTGAGCTTTCAAGAAATAGCATCTAGGTGCCAATTTCAACATCACTGGAGTCATTTTAAATTTACTTCCTGTAAGATTTATGGAGATGAGTTGCTTCTAAAAATATGACATAATTATGTGGATATGGTGCCTAACACAGATTAGGCATTTAATTCATTATGGCTGTTAGAACTTGTCCCATTCCATTATAATCCTGATGTAATAGCTGGGGAATCTAATGTATAAATAAATAACAGCAAATAATTGATTAATGTTATAGTGAAGGCATAAACAATGTGCTTTCCAAGCAGTTGTAATTCTGGCTGGGTAGGGTGGGATCAGATGAAGTACTGAAAGAGCAGCCAAGATGGACTGGGATTTGGAAGATAAGAAGAAGTTGACAGAGTGGACCAGCAGTAAAGATTAAACAAAGAATATGTAGGCAGAGGAAAAGCAAGTAAAAAGACATGGGCACATGGAAGTGTGTAAAATATTCAAGGAGCGGAGAGTTTTCAAATGTGGCTAGAACGGATGCAGAAAAACAAATAGGGTGGAGTTTAGGTCTGCCTGAAAAAGCAGGCAGAGGGGACAGTCCAGTGAGGCTGATCCCTGGTCATGCCCTAGATTATTGTTTTTTAGGGAGATGTTATGGTAGCCTATATTTGCATGATATTTCATGCTGTAGAAAACTTCTCATTTAAAATTATCTCATTTGCTTCTCAACACTACCTGGAGATGCAGGTGACAAAGGAATATTTGGCCTCATTTTTAATCAGGAAACCTTTCCGGAGAGGTTAATTGATTTTCCTAACTCATACGGGCAGGTAGTTGTCTGATTTAAAGTTAGTACTACTAACTGTAAATATAATGGTGCTTTTCAATTGCCCTTGGTTTTTGAAGTCAGCCTGAGTATTACTATGGAAAAAAGGAAGATTTCAAACAATAGTGGTGATGATAACTATATTAATTCCCAAGATTATTGGTGTGTTTATTCTCTGCATTATTTATTCTCAAATATATTAGATTTTATACTGTAATAATCTCTATTCCAGGTTGAATAAATTACTTTTTGGTCTGAAATCAGAGTGGACCTCATGCCAGACACTTTACTAAACAATGAGAAAAAGAAGATGAGGCATCCTCAGCCTTTTTTCAGAAGCTTGCTGTCGGTTAGATGGTTCAGAATGACCATATTATTAAATAGGATTATTATGCAAATTGAATATACTTATTATACAACATTTCCCCAAACTTGAATTTGAATTGTTTCTCAACAATCAAGGGGTCATAGACAATCAAAACTACCAGTTAAAATCTTTCTCTCTCTCTCTCTCTCTCTCTCACACACACACACACACACAAACACACACACTCTCTCTCTCTCTCTCTCTCTCTCTCTCTCTCTCTCACACACACACACACACACACACACACTATTCTAAAGATCACTAAAACATAAATACATCATTTTTGCTACAAACTTGCTCTGCAGCATCTCAAGGTATGTATCACATTGTAGTTGAGTAGCAATTACTATGGAAATGTTCAGTTCTAGTCTTCGTAGCACAGACATCTTTTTACCAGAAATGGCTAATGCTGCCTGATGGGCTGCTTCCTGTGAAAGCTGCCCCCTGCCTCCCTTCAATCTTTCCAAACAACTACACGTGTTCTGGTGCATTTGTCAAACTGAAAGAAGTCGGGTCATATTGACAAAGAGAACTTATGTTGCTTTTTTTTTTCCTCCAAATAATAGAAGTCATTGAAACATTTATGAGGAAATAAAATTATTTATAAACTGAAAAGTTTTTGCAACTTTAAGCAGCCACTTTTATTACTACTCTCAGTAATATTAGAACTCAGAGAAGGAAGAATTCCAAATTTCTTGAGCGCTCTTACAGTAGTTTATGTCATTGTTTCATCCAATCATCATCTGAAGACAGGTTATATGAAAGGATGAAAGTACCTTTTAAGGCATTTGACAACAATTTCATCTTCTAACATTCATGTAACTCTTCTTTTGGAACCAGGATTGTGCTAAGTGTTTAGAATATTGAATAATAAAGGGCTCCCTATTCTCAAGGTTTTCATCATGGAGGACAGTGTGGGGAGAGAAAGAAATAAATGGGTAATTGCCTTAAAGTGTGTCAGATTATGGTAGAGTTATCATTGGTTATTAAGACTACAGCCCTGCCAGGATATTTAGGACAAATTCATGTAAATGGAGAAAGTCTGAACCTTTAAGAATCAGTTGGAATTAGAGACCTAGAAATTTTGAGGTGAGAAAAGAAATTTCCAGAGAGTGAATCAACTAGCAAAGAAATTGTTTTTTCCTCGGTTAAGTTAAATGGCTGAGCAGAAGGTCCTCATAGATGGGACATGAGGAGTACTAAAGAGGAGACTGCAAAAGGAGATTTTTTACAAGCTTATGCATTAGGAATTGTAATTCACCCAGTCGTTCGATGCATTTTTCTTAAACTCCTTCTCCCCTAGTGGCTGGAAGCAGAGTGAGATTAAAATAGATATGGCCCACACCTCCTCAGAGATATGGAACTGTCTAGTGGAGGAGGCATGCAATTCAAATAATCACACTAATAAATACGTAATTAATGCCATTTTATAAGGTGCATGAAGACAATTTTAGAGAGACATGTAAGACTTTTAGTCTTCAGGTCTTATGGAGCCATCAAAGCATGGGAGAATAATGGTCAAATGTTCTTCCAGACTATGTTTTTTAACACCACAGATGATAAAGTGGAGTCATCAGAATTGGACTTGGTTCAAGCCCCGTTCACCTTAGCTGATCTTCAAAATCAGAGGGATGAAGAGACCCAAACAATTTTAGTAGACCTCTCACAAGGAAATGCAATTGATGGTACGCAAGGGACAAGTGAGAAGAAGGGATTTACTGAGCTTATACCAACACTGACAGAAGCAAAATGCATCCATGCCTTCCTTGCAAAAAGCCCAAGAGAGGACAGTGGAATGTTTAAAGTAGAATTCAACTCAGCTTTCTCCCTCAGAGAGGAGAAATACAAAAGTACACCTTGAATAACTAATATATTTTACAAGATTTAGTTCAGTTTTAAACATAGACTAGAAAGCTCTCAACAAAGTTAGCAATTTCCCAATTTAATATTTAATTTAATATTTTCTCACTTGGGTGATAAGTGAATCGTTTACAATACTTCTGAAGACCTACTCTTCATTTGCTTATCAAACATTCAATGAACAACTCCAATACATCAGGCACTGCAATAGGCCTTTAATAACAGTAGTGCAAAGGAGAGGAGTCCCTGTCCTTACCTGTTGGATACCATCTAGTACAGAAGCCAGACATTGACTACGTTGAGACAATGCTGAGATAGGATTTCAGGTACTAAAGGATAAGGTAAGATAGAGGGAAAACAAATATTCAATGAAAGTTTTTCTCAGGAAAAAAAGCAAAGCTTGAAGCATCTGCAAAATTAAGCATAGGGTAGATATGCTGTCATGAAGAAGGGCAAGAATAGATTCAAACATTCTAATGTCTTCCATATCCAGGAGAAAAAGATCTTCCCCGATGGCCATAGAAAGAACAATGATCATCATTAGAAAGTTATTATTAGATCATTAGATTATCTAAAGATCATTATTAGAAAGGTGGCAGATCCACATCAATATAAGGAATAATCTTATAATAATTAAAACCACCTGATAATGAAGAAGTCTGGGTTTGGATGTAGAGAACTTGTTACTGGAAGCATTCACACTCAAGCTGGAAGAATTCTTCAAAATGGGTTCTGAATGTATAGATTCAAACATACAGGGGCCAGACAGTGCACATATATGAACTCAGATAGGTGAAAAAAATTTAAAAAGATGAACCAATTGGGGAAAACACACATTATATAAAGCATTCATTTTTATACTGTATTCATTCTACATTTATAAAGTGTTTACGCAGAAAGAGGAACAACTTTAAGGTGTTAGACTTTAGTCTGGTGTACTGTCCCACCAGCAGGAGGTTAGTGACCCTTATTAGGTTATATGAAATGTGAAAAGGCAGCTAAAGTAGAGCATCAAAAGTCATATTTCCTTCACACCCTGATATCAAACAGTTTTATAATTCTCTGATAAAATTCCAGGATTCTGAGAAGTACATTGCTAAGCACAAACAATTTCCTGAAGTCTTTCAAATTATACCTGTGTGTAACCACTGATGTGGATAAAAGGTCCCAGAGTACTCACTAGCTGTGATGGCCCAAGTGTCCGAGCTCATTATTGCATCTTAGTTTCCCCATTTGCAATTCGGGAAACCGCTTTTTAGCAGAGAGAAATGGCCAAAGTCCTGAAAATTAGCAGTCTTGCTGAATGAGCCAGAGCTCTGTCTGGGCACAGAGCAGGTGTGGGGAAGATAAGGCATTTTGTGTTTTTAACCCAGTGATCCGTGCACTGTCATTGCCATCGTGCTCCTATTGTCAGATACCACTCTTGTGACTTCTCACCACCTTGCCCATATAATTTTCAGATAGAACTAGATAAGAACTTGCATGACCCCATCCCCTACTTGTTTAGATCATAAATGATCACCTGATACAAATTAGGTCAGTCATAATATCCAGACTCCCACTGACCACTTTGCTCTAGAACTGGACATTGGCTGGGTGGATATCTCCCTTCCTTGGCCTGACTGGACACAGGAAAAAGAGACTAAAGTTATACTAATAAAGAATTGTCAGGGGCTGTGCTTTCCATCATATTAAAAAAGAAAAAAAACACACAAAACCTGCCATGTACAGAAAGATGCATAAAACTGCCCTGCAGACAGAAGCCAAGGCATAAAACTGAGAGCTCCCAAAATGCCAAGATCTCCACAACAGTTGCCCCAGTGGCCGAGCCCACCCCCACCCCCGATATGGGTTGGTGGTTTTATGAGATTATTCAGTATCCTCTCCATAAAACTCCCTTTTTCATGTAAAGTCCCTAATTTTATTATCTATTTTACAAAGTCCTAATAAGCACATCAGTATTATCTTCCTCAGAATGTGCTTTTTGGTGAATCAAACAAAAAATGGCATGGTTTTCTTTTTTCTTCTTCCTTTTTTTAATGGAGAACTCAAACCAAAAAGAAAAATAGAATGTCCCCAATAACTACATGACATGCTGCAATTAGCTCATTTTATTAGAAGCATTCTATTAACTGATATGTTTTGCCCATTCTCATTCCAGTCCCTGTGAAGCCACTGGCTGCACATGAGTCATCCACTCGGATGGCTCCTTAGGAGCTGAAGGACTAAAGTCTGTGTTTCTCTAAAGGTCACCACCTGGATGAGTCAGAGCCTTGGCAGGATACCTAAGAGATATGGAAAATATAATTAACAAAGAAATCCAGGATCTCTTACCCTTATATTCCTTGTACCATGTGGACAATTGACACTCAGTAATACCTGGGCAGATGTTATGGGAACAGATGGCAAACTCAGGGGAAGTGTGGCATACTGGAGAGAGCAAGCACTTTAAAGAAAGAGAGACCAAGGTTCAAATCTTGACTTGGCCATTCTCATTTGAGCCAACGATTTAGTTTCTTTGAACCTAAACTACTATCTATTAAGTATAGTCATTAATTGAATAATACATAAAGCACCTTGACATTTAAGTGAGATTATGTATGGGAAGTGCCTTGCACACATAAAGATGTGATTAAAATGTTACTTACTTCCCCACTGGATCCCTCTAAGACCTCCTCTGGGACAGGCTAACCAGAAGATTAAACGAGATGGAAAGGAGGAAAGATATGAAGGCAAGGGTTGTATAAACTCATTTTATCATTAGTCCCAAGTTATCTGGCTAAAAGCCTAGGCAAGGATAATTGCATTTCAAAGGCATACATGTTCTCAGGTGTAGCTATTACCTTTTATCTTTCTGTTTGCTAGATAACTTTCCACAGGGTGTTTTAAGAATATATGACAGCTTTCCTGCAATACTTTCCTTACTCAAACTAGAGACTTATCCTCAAGCCACTTTAGGGCAGAAGAATGGACAATCAAATAAGTACCTGGTACCAATTATCCATTTTAATAGCATAAGAAAATGGTACACTAGAGGGAAAGGATTAAGGATAATACTTACAAATTATATTTATTGAGCACTTACCATATGCCCATCACTTTCCAAGCCATTTCTATCAATATTATATTTTTAAAACCTTTCTAAGAAAAATACCTGGGGATTTCATCTTACATTTGTTATAAATGGCACATATGAGACATAGCAAGATTTTTAAAGGTCATCAGGAATTGTGATAGGCATAGGAAATAGAGACTTGAATAAAGCAGTGTTCTTGATGTCAAGAGCCCCAAAATAAAGAGTAAAAACATAATCATAAAATAATAATAGTAGCTGCTGCTTATTATGCAAATGCATTTCATAACCTATTTGGAATGTTTTTCATATTTCCCTGTTTTACTGAAGAATAAACAGAGAAGTAGAGAGTAGATTATATGGACCAACTCACTGTTTTAGAATCCTGTATGCATAAGTAATACCACTAGATATAAATACCATTTAGATATAAATATAGATACATGGCTACAATGCTAGGCATAGGTATACAACTAAGATTTAAATATCCTATTCTATGTTATCCCTGTCTACTGGGCAGTTAGTTCTTCAAGCCCTGATAATTCTTTGTTAGTTTCTTAATAAATATTTGCTGAATTTCCAATAGAATCTGAGAAAACTAAGACAGATAAAATCTTGACAAAGTTTCTGAAGAATTTACCCGAGAATGCTCATGGAGCAATCAAACTATTGGAATGAGGATACCTGGAAAAGTGCAAAGAATTACACTGAAGTCATAAAAAATGGCACAGGTCCATACTAATATCCTAAATTATACTAGGGCCTGTATCTCTCAAAAATTTTACTTCTATCTTGTAGGTGAACTGTCCTTCTGGATTCGGTTTCTTTATGGGTTAAGCTAGATGATAGAGTTCTGTATTTGTTTCATATGTTGAAAAAATATTTTACAATGCATTATTTTATTTTGTATTATTCCTCCATGATTGTTCTGTTAGCCAGTAATCTTGGGTTTTGCTGGCATTGTTGGAACTGTGGGGAATGGGATATACTCTCATTTAGTTTGGAGCAGCAGCTCCACAGAGCCTGCAGAGCCCTGATCCAAGTGAGGTTTTGCTGGACACATTTGGAGTGGTGATGGTGGAAGATGACAAGGGACAGGATTTTAAAGCAATCACCAAATATAGGTGGAATAAGAATAGATAAAACAAAAAAATAATAGTGCTGAGATAGCTCATTTACCAATGTGAGGCAACTTGAGAATTAGCTATGTTGCCTAAGAAATGGACATTTTTTTCTTCTCTCAAAGAGGGACTTGCTTATTGTCAATGTCAGAATTACCTGAGCTGTTGGTTAAACAGATTCAGAGGACTGCAGGCTATGAAGTTGTAACATACGATAGATATCCATGTTAGTGAAATGTTTAGGAGATAAGGCAATCCCAATAGTTATTTCCTTTGTTTAATATTGTATTACAATTCCTAGCACAATACCTAGCACATTACAGATGAAGGAGGAAAGGAAGGAAGGAAAGAAGGAAGGGAGGGAGGGAGGGAGGAAGGGAGGCAGAGGAGGGCAGAGTGCAGAGGAGGGTTAGGGAATGGGAGAGGAGGGAAAGTGAGGGGAGTGGGAGAATCTGCCACATACCAAGAAGCCATATTCTTTTTGTCATTTTTTCTTTTTATATTTCAAGTTTGCAGGTTCAGTTTTTCAACTGGGCACGTGTGTATGCGGATGGGTGTGTGTATGGGGGTGTATTGGAGAGGATGTGGGAAGGGATTCCTCTGATTAGATATAAATAATATATAGTTATTAATAATTAATAATAAAAGATAGGAGAAAATGATTCTCTATCCCACTTCAGCTTGCCTGTGTTTTAACATTTTTTTTTGATGTGGACAGTGGGAAATCATTTGGACCTTTACATTCAAGAGCCCAGGCCCAAGATGTTTGTGCCAAAAGTCAAGCTTCCATAGCACCCTCTACATCCTCTTTTGTAAAATCCATCATGCTATTGATTATTTGTGTCATTTTAATATTTATTGCTATGCCATTACATGAATAAGGACCTAGTAGATTACTTGGTGATAGTATAGGCACTAGATAAATAAGTGTTATGTGTTTCTGGGAAAAACTAATGATTTAAGGATCACTCCTGTAAGGCAGTGACTTCATATCTACTCTCTATTTTTGAATATTATTATCTTGTGCACCATTCATTCCTCCCTGAAGTTCAGAGTGAGCTAGAAGGATTATCATGACAGAATGTTTGTGGATTCAAATGTAGAAGGCATATGGTTCAACAAAGAAAGAAACAACTTCATGGGGGGGAAAAATAAGAGATGAGTGGAAAGAATTAAAGTATGCTCCAGGGTATTAAAAATAAAATTGAAATAATAAAGAAACTGAGGGAAACCTTACTTCCCAGACACTGCTTGAAAGTGGAAGGTTTTTCAGTGGTTATTTTGGGACTGCCTCTCCACTGGTGATAATTTTGTTACTGTTGGTATTTGTTTTTGTTGTTGTTGAGGTAATTGTGGTAAAATCATGTTGTGGTTTTCCCTCTACAGTCCTCTCCCTTATATGGTGCTTCTTTATGCCTTAATTTTTTTTTTTTTGGCTAAGCATGTCTTGAATTCGTACTTAGAACTACTTTGTGCTTTATGCCATCTTGCAGACACTTCTGTTATCACATGGATACTGTATAATCTTCCTTGTAATTAGGATACAGTTAAATTTGCAGCTTGGTTTTACAGCCAATTGTTATCTAGGTTCTGTGTAATCTTGGCAACCTTATCATTGATGACTCATTGTGTATTGGGAAGGACAGTGGTGCCAGAATTCCCCAAACATTCTCATACTAGTAAGAGGTTTCAAACTCATTACCAGTGTGCACACCAAAACACAATATTCACAGGAGAAAGGTTAAACCACAGCTGAGGTTGAGCCCCTTCCAGTTAGTACGATGGTGCTGCATTAGAGCACATGCCAGGATATCTTCTTGTGATTCTCCTGAAAACTGTGCCTTTTTAAAATTTTGGCCTGAAGCAGATTTAAATAAAGTGAAGGTAGAAGAGGAGAAAACCAAAAGCAACGCAATTATAAGATCAATTCATATGTTGTAATCGCAGGTTAAGAGAAGTGTGCTTTCATGGTGATGGGGAAAGGATTGGGATGTTCCAGTACTGAGACAAAATTTAGCTGATTCACTTTGTTATAAAGCAGAAACGAACACACCATTGTAAAGCAATTATACTCCAATAAAGATGTTAAAAATAAAATAAAATAAAAACTGCAATGAGGTACCAAAAAAAAAAATTTAACGACACTGGCAGAATTCTATTCCTGTGAATTGACCTTCAGTATGATTTTATCTATTAGTTTTTGGCCAAGCTTTCAATAAATCATTTGTTTGTTCAACACAGATTTATATGTCACATTTCTTACTTGGCATCTCTGAGTGTGTAGACAAAAAGAAGACTTAACATGAACAAACATTCTTCCTGACCCTTAATCCCTCTAACCCATTCCGAACCTCTCTTTTCTCAATCTTTTCCCATCAAACAAAAGCTACTTGTTAGCTGTTCACCTGGATAATAAAGGATTTTCCTTTGCATCTTTTCTTTCCTTCATACGTCACATCCAAAATATCCACAAGTCCTTCCCACACTTCTATTACTATCTCCTGATTCCAAGATACTATACTCTCTCTTTTGGACCTTGAAAGCCTCCTAAATACCTCTTGCATTCATTCTCATTACTACTATATTCCATTCTTCATGTAGCAAAAATAAACTGCTTTTTTAAGAAATCATAATTCTCTTTTGCTTAAATTTTCAATGGTTTTCCAGCAAACTAGAATAAAATCCAAATTCCTTTTCTTGGTTTGTATATATGGCCTCTGTCTACTTTTTCCCCTTAATATCATACCCCCTGCTTTTACCATTACTCTTAAGCTATACTCACATTATTCTCTTTATTAAACATGTCAAGCTTATTTTTAACCTAGGGGCTTTGCAACAGTTCTTCCCTTTGCTGGAATTCTCTTTATTTAAACTTGGCATGATTGAGCTCCCTTTAAAGATCCATGCTTAGACGTTACTTTTTAGAGAGATTCTCTTGGCTATTCAAATTAGAATAGCAACTTGGTAATCCTTGTTGCTTTACTTACTGCATAGCATATTTTTACACTAGTGAACAAAGAAGAAAATGACACATTCTCATTTATTGCCAGTCTACCCTTTCTAGATTGTAACCTGGGAGTAGAAGCTGTGTTTATCTTATTCCTGCTAAATTCATAGGATCTAGAATATTTCCTGTCATCTAATAGGGGTCATGAAATATATGTTGAAAAACATGTATTCAAGAGATATTTAATTGAGGGAAGCAGGAAAAACTTTCTCAAGAAACCAGTAGTGGCACTGGGGTCCAATAGCTGAATATAAGTTAACTAGAAAAAAGTTTGGGCATGGGAGAAGGTTGGTCATTTTCCTAGGCATCCAGGGGGAGATAATAGCATGTATAAAAAACATGAAGCAAAAGAGATGATGGTCCAGTTGGGGAACTAAATGAAGGACTGTGGGGTGTGAACACAGAGGAGAATGAGAAGAGAGAAGTTCTAGGTGAGAGCAAAGACATGGCCTAGGGTACTGGGAGCTGGACAAGAACTTGATGCTTACCTTGAAAGCATTAGCAATATGGGGATTACTGGCATCTGTCTTTACTACCCATCTGGTTCTTGGGAAGCAAAGCATTTATATGAACATAAAATATCAATAAAAAAGTATGCAGAGTATAAGATGGTCATAATGTTTTCATAGAGATGGCAGTGAATTAATTACACTTGGAATTTTCAGGCAAGATTTAAAAGGGAAGATGATTCTCAGCTAATGGAGAAGGATGGACACATAGGAATGTATTTGGAAGAACAGGATGAGAGGGGGACATTCTAAGTGAGTAAAACAGTTTTCATGAAAGCAAAGTACAGTTTGGAATTGGTGGAGAATAAATTGTGAACAAGAGGTGCTAAAAGGTAACAGTGCAAGAACAACCAGTGTTGGATAAGGCAGGGTTTAGTGTTATTTGCTGAAGAATTTGTATCTTACCCTGGCCAATGTTTCTCAAATTCTTCCATTCAAATATTGCTAACAGAAGATAAGCTAGAATGCATATCCTCTGGGGTCTAGAGATACAGCCCCAAATGCCACCAATAAGGTCATTTGTTTTACACAATGTCCTACTTCGGCTTAAAAAGTGTGTGAATGTTATATTCCAAACATGATTAGTTGTTTTTATTATAAAAATAAACACTGTGTCCAAATATTTGAAAAAATAAATCCTGAATCAATTCCTTATCCTATACTATGGATATCCTTGGCAGACCACTTTGTACCCCTAGTGTTTGGGCCCTCAAGTTAAAGCGACAGCTAACAAACAGCCTGTCACTGGGGGTCTTTAAACTATAAGAGTGGTGTGGTCAACTTTGTGATTTAAAAAGATCACTCTAGCTGAGAATGTGGAGGTTGGATTACAGGAAAAAGTAAATAAGTACTCAATAAATATTTGTTGAATTGCTCTAACTCTCACCAAATCCAAGTTTACACAATCATATGCAATCACATTTGTATGGCTTATCCAGGTTCAAATACTTCCTCTTGAGAAATAAACATAGGGTTTTGACCTAAGTCATCTGGAATCACAGTCTGTGCTAATCAAATGCACCAAAGACTTGCTTATTTCCCCCTCTACAATCTCAGGCTGAGTAAAAAATGATTATCCACCACATCTTTGACCTAGTAAACAACAGGAGCTTATCACAGCTAGAGTAAATGTGGTCTAATTAAGTCATTTCTTCAAGCATTCATTTGGGAATAGAGTTATGAAATTATTTTGAAAATGGGGACAATTTTTCCAATACCAAGAATTTTCCTGTGTGTAAGATCTCACCTAAGCTAAAGACCAAGCATTAGGAGTGACTACGGAAGGGAGATACCAGCTCCAAAGAAGAACTGAATTTTTTCTTCCCTGATCTTATTGTCACCAACTCAAAGACCTCGTCACTTGTAGCTTGTTTTTTTGTTTGTTTATTTTTGTTCTTGTTTTTGTTTTTTAACCTCAGGACTCTTTTCTCCAAAGTGATTTCCTTGATGATCACTTAAAAAGAACTCTGCTGGATCTGAAGTGAGTTGCTGTTTTAGAAAAAACTGCTTGATGCAAACCACCTGGAGTTGGATGGGGATAATCTTTCCCAGGTGGGGAAGAAGCAATGGGAGGCTCAAGCCTTAGAGGGGAGAGGTCTGGGATTATTTGAGGTGATCCTGGAGAGATCTGGAAGCATTTCTATTCTGCAGGAAGTAGTGTGGATAGTGTGGTCCAGCTGACAGGACAGGTGGTATGAGGAGCTCTTTGTGGCTTCCCCAAGCATTTTATGAAATACTGAGAAAAGAAGACATAACTTGGACAGTGACGGGTAAGGAGACCAGACTTCTTTAGAGTATCTTGAGAGAATCCACCCCTCTCCTTTTTCTCTATTAGGCTGGCAACTTAACACTTGGGAGTGTGTTTTCCGTTATATATAATGTATATTATAGTCCCTACTGTTCAGGGATGTTATAAGGTTATTCAAAACAAAGTGCCTACTGTACAAGAACTTTTATGTGACCTAGATCTTCTTAATGTTCCCCTAAAATTGAGTAAACTTTAGACACGATTCTTCCCTGACTATAGGCCCCTAACCTCCATTTTCTTAGAGCTGTACTTTAGAAAACTTGCAATTGTAAAGTCTTTCTCTTTCCCTGTGAGATATAAATCTTCTTCCTGCCTCTTGCCTGTTTTAAAACCCAGGAGTGTCACTCTGAATGACCTGGGAGTCATTTCTTGAAATGCAATCATCAAGAAAACTAGTGTCCCTATCCCCCATCTCTCTATGGGAGGAAGGGGGCTAAATTTCACAAGTGACGATTAGCAAACACGGTTGACCTGAGCACATTGGCCAACCTCCCCTCCAACATCCTCCAGTACTTTTCCACTAGATCACCCCAGCCCTTGAAAACCCTTTACCTTTCATTTCAGCAGAGTAGGGTTCAGTTTCCCTTCCCTACTGCAAAAATCTTGAATGAAGTCTTCCTTACTTAACTGTATCTGGTGCAATTTTTCTTTGACAAATGTACATTCATTCCTTCTATTTCAAGAATGTTTACAGTTCTATGGAATGCTTCCTTTAGTAGTGCTACTTGAAGGGTCCATGGATTTTTATCCATTCCTTAACTATGTACAGAGTTGCTGGCAATATTAAAGTAAAAGTATTAATCAGAATCAGACATAATGTCAGTAAAAGCAAAGTGGGTATTAGAAACATTTGGGCAGTTAGGCAGGTGGCAATTCCATGGGCAATATTTCCTATTGTTTATCTACTGTGAGTTTGTTCAGTGATAATGAATGTGAAATAACTGACTTAATATACACTAATAGAAAAGAAAGGGAGGAACAAGCATTTTCATAATATTTGTGTGTGTGGAAGTGTGATGAATATAGCGGGGAGGACTAATATTTTCTCCTCTGAGTTCCAAAGGAAACAATTTGGATACCACACTACTTATCACCAGTTAATATAGGATGTTTTGTGCACTGATTAAGGGTGGTAGAATAGGTAGGGGGTAAGGATGCTTCTTAGCATAATAAGGGCAAGGTTAAAGATGAGTACTTTCTATGAAATTTAGCGCTATTAGAAGCTACATTGAATTACCATACAGACTCAGTAGAGGTTTTGGAAGAATATTATTTCACATTTTGGCAAGATATGATTTTAGATACTCTAGAGAATAAACTACTACAGGCTTGAATGGAAGCTCCCCCGCACAACATCCTTCCCTTGACACCTGGCATAGCCGCTACCACTATCTATAGGAAAGCAATTTACCATTTAATCTTCCAGTAGCAAGGCCCAACTCCACACTTTTATTCGCAGAGTAGCAATAACTTGACAGCTCCAAACGACTTCATAAGCCCTTAATACTTCAGGCTTTGCAACTGTAAAGATATACGACAAGACTCAATCCTGATCACTTCTATAGGTTGGATGAAATATTCTAGAAAGTGGATGGAAAAAGAATTTAGAAGAAGAGTTGTGTGGGAAGTGAAAAAGAATGGGTGAAATTAAGAAATAAGGGGATAGCCTAGTCAGATATCATAAAAAGGTTCAGGATTGAATCAGGGGTATAACATAGGTTCCTATAAACAAAATCATAAAGGCAACCAGTTAAACACATTGCATATACCTGCCTAAATTTTACTGGGTGCAGAATATGTACATATATTAGATAATGATACTATTAATATGAACAAGGAAAAGAGAGAACATCCTTCCTTAAGAATGAGTTAAGCTGATATTCTCAATTTTTCTACTACAAAAGGTAGTTGGCTACCTTTCTTTCTTTTTTTTTATTTTAACGTCTTTATTGGAGTATAATCTCTTTACAGTGGTGTGTTAGTTTCTGCTGTACAACAAAGTGAATCAGCTCTACATATACATATATCCCCATATCTCCTCCCTCTTGCGTCTCCCTTCCACCCTCCCTATCTCACCCCTCTAGGTGGTCACAAAGCACCGAGCTGATCTCCCTGTGCTATGTGGCTGCTTCCCACTAGCTATCTATTTTACATTTGGTAGTGTATATATGTCCATGCCACTCTCTCACTTCATCCCAGCTTACCCTTCTCCCTCCCTGTGCCCTCAAGTCCATTCTCTACATCTGCATCCTTATTCCTGTCCTACCCCTAGGAGGTAAAAATAAAAGAAGTCTACCACCAAAATTACATGAGTATCAAATATAATTTTAGAATTAATTAATTCATTCACACTTTTGCCCATATTTGTTAAGCATCTATTGTGTAGTAGGCACTCTCTTTGGTTCCTGAGATACATCAGTGAAGACCCACAGTTTTTATCTTACTCTCATGGAGATTATAATCTAGTAACATGTATGGTATGGAGACGGATGGGAAGACAGATAATACATAAATTAACAAATAAATATAGAGAGTGTTCCCTGGGATTAGGTGCTAATGTTTTGGGGAAATGCAAGGTAGCCGTAGTGGCTAGAGTAAATGAGTAAAGGAGAGAGTAGTAGAAGATAGGGTCAAAGTGTAGAGGGAGACCATACCCTTAAAGGAAAGTATAAGGGTTTTTACTTTACCCAAATCAGACAGGAAGTTACTGGAAGGTTGTGCAATGGAAACAACTGATGTGTTTTAAAAAGCTCATTCTTGCTTTGGGATTGAAAACAGGCCACTGGGTGTTGAGGGAAAAAAAAAGACAACTGAGCTCCATTCGGAGGACAGAGAATATTATGAGAGGTGGTCAGATACCAAATAAACTTGGAAGACAAAGACAGCTGATATGATTTGGTGATGGATTAAATGTGAGGGGAATAGAAAGAGAGAAGTCAAGTATGACTTCAAGGGTTATGGCTGAGAAACAGAAAATTAAGTTATTATTAACTGAGAAGGGAGACTGGGGGAAGAGTTGATATGGAAAGATGAGAAAACAGGCATTCAGTTTTCAACAGGGGTAAGAAATCGGATACAATTGTTTTGAGGTAAGTGAAGAGATCCCAACAGGTAAACATACAGATATCTATATACAGATAGTATTTAAAGTCATCATGCTGGATGAGATAAGATCATCACCCGACAGTAGGATGAAGTAGAGGATGTTTAAGATTTGAGGAAAGAGGAGTATGATATAGGAGATGGAAGAGCACACAGACTAGGGAAATAGAGTAGGACTGCCTGTCAGCACTGAAGCCTGGCTTGAGTTAAGCATGGTGGATTTAAAGTGAGACCATTCAGCATGGTTTTGTGAGCCTCCTCTCCCCCCCAACATTTACATGAAGCTGCAAGAATGGAGAAGAATTGAACTAATGTTGGGACTTGGCAGAAGAGTATTCAAAAGGGGGAGAGAACTAATGGAGTTGATGGTATAATGATAATGACTGACCACAGAATCTAAAGTTGGGAAGAGGTGAAGTGAGAATGTGAGGAGATGAGAAACAATTAAAGAGTAATAGTGTTAAAGTATTAAAAACCTAGGTGGGGCGAAGAATTATTGGAGTTGGTATATTTGAGGGACTGATTTAGAATGGTCAGAAGTTGATATGCTTGAAATTTCTGTTAAGGAAGGAATGTGTACCTTGGTCATATCAAAGTCAGAGTTATGAGCATGTAAGTCTTCAACCTATGTAAGGTTGAAGACTAGATTATAGGATAAGTGGAAAAACTGAGAGGCCAGGGTCTTGAAAGTATTATCTACATGGATATTAAAATCATTAAGAATTTTGAGTGCAGTTGTGTTGGGGACAGAGACAGTGATCCAGGGGTTAACATCTTCAAGCAATGAAGGGGAATGATGAGTAACCTGAAGACGACTAACACAAAGGATTAGAGTATAGCTTGATATGATGACATGATGTTTAAGATTGGGGGCTTTGAGGGAGGGTGTGGGATAATTGCTAGGAAGCAGCCATAATGTTCACTGAGAACTACCTCATCTCTCTGTCCAATAGTATAAGAGATGTGAAAGAGGTCATCAGGGAAGATCTTAAAAGGAAAGGGGAATGTTTGGAGGAGAAGTAGAAGATATAGAGAAGACTGCTGAAGAAATGCCATGGGTTTCTGAGGGGAGAATAAAAAGCTTTCAGGTTAAAAAAAAAAAAAGACTGCAAGACAAGTTTTATCTGTTCCTAATAGAGGTAGAAACTGAAACTCTTAAGAAATTACTTGATCAAAATCATAAAACTTACACAATTTGAAACAGAATTTAAATACCACTATTAAAGCTCAAAAAGTTCTAGAACCTTTTCCTATCATGATTCAGAAACTATCTAATGCAGTTAGGGAAAAAGTAATTTTGGTGTGGGAATTACCTCTAACCATGTAATACTCTTATTTCCCAAATTTACTCTGCATGACATGTCAGAAACTAGGATGTGTCTTTACCATTTCTAAGATAATTCTGAAAATTATATTTTTTGGCCTAGCTTATGTTGAATATTTGATTATCTTTATGGATCTGAAACGTGGTATGTAATGAAAATGGACAGAAGTGGAACTCCTAGATTCAAATCCCAACTCCAGCTTTTTATTAGATATGAGATTTATATTAGTCAATTAAATCAATGATATTAATCAATTAACCTGAGTCTGTTCCCATGTTTGTGATATTGGAATAACAATACTACCCTGTGGTTATACTAAAATAGTGTTGAGGGGGGTTAGGAAAGGAAGTTCAATTCAATTTTTTTTAATTCTACATTATAATAAAGAAATAATATAATTCATTATTAGTGGGGAAAATCTGTTGTTCCTTATTCTCCCAGAGACAGTAGAGGAGGGAGGAAAAAGAGGAATGACATTTTAAAGCTGTTTCTAGATTTTCTGTACCTAGATTTGTGTCCTACCTTGCTGGATCTAGAATAGATTTTCTGTCCTTTAAAGCACACAATAATAAATGTTCAGCTATCCAAGGTAAGCCTAGGGATGAATAGGAAGTGGAGAGGTAATTTATACTACATAATAAAAGGAGGACTTGAGGTGTGGTGGAAAATGGGAAGTAGGAATCATTGAGAGAGAGAGAGAGAGAGACAGAGAGAGAGAGAGAGAAGAAGACAAGCAGTATGGTGGAGAAGACAATGGAGCTTTATGAATGGGAAGTTATGAATGGGATTTAAGTTGTTTGCATTTCTCTAATGTAAAATGGCTCACATATGTCAAGCTTTTGATTAAAGTCAGCTACAAACTCATGCCTTATTAGCAGGAAAATTAAACCAGTTGTTGGGGGAAGGACTAAATCATCTTTTCAAAGACATAAATTATTTAAAGAAAGAGTGCTTAAATTCAACCCCACCCTACCCCTTTCCCTACTCTACGTTACCTGTTCCCCTCCACCACTGCTGTGGTCTGAGATCCTGATTCTGGCTCTCCTCATTATACATATAGCCCTACCCTTAGAGAATTAACAGCTTCTTTGCATTTCAGGAGTCAGCTTAAAAACACCAAAACAGCTTTATGATGCAAGGCTATGATGCAAAATAATTTAATCTGATGTTTTCCTACTGAAAAAAAATGGATAAAAGCCTAAAGTTTTAATTGAAGTGAGAGTGGCTCAACTTGGATAAAGAAGTCATGCTCTGGAGAAATGGAAGGGGATGAGCTGTGACATTCCCATGAATGACAGGGGTCTTGGAACAAATAATAAGCACTGCTAAAGAAGAGAAGAGTGGATAATTTCATGGAAGGCTCTGAGGAGTCAGACATTAAAGATGGTGACCATGGAAGCAGTGGGTAATATTCTCTGAGGTTGTTAGCAGAGAAGACCTCTGTGAGGTATATATACATAACCCACCTGTAGAAGGAGTTGTGGACAGATAGTTGTATAAAAACTAGGACTAGGCAGATACATTCCATTCAAAAGGATGGAAAGTAATCATTGAAGCCACCAAGACTGAATGCCAGAATCAACTCCATGTGCCCCTGAACAGGTGCACCTTAGGAACACTGCATAATATAGCCAAAGAGAGAGGGAGCCCTGATAGTGGGCACAATTAGAATCAGGAAAACACTGACAAGTGGGGTCTGATCCAGTTAAATTTGATGTTGAAAAGTAAACATATCTGATATTTATGGACCTCAAGTGTCAATAACATAATAAAACAAGGTCATACAATTCATTTGTATATGGAAAGTTAAGTATCTTATTTTGGTACAAGATGGGGAAATAATTAACAAAAGTAGGTATACTTTTATAGCTTTATAGTAAAGACCACAGAATGTAGTGTGAGATTGCCTGAATTAGAGTCCAGATTTAGAGTTAGTACCTACCTCAAAGGGATTCTGCAAGCATTCAATGAGATCATGTAAAATAGTTCATCCTAGTTCTAGGCACATAGGAGGAACTCATTAAGTATTACCTTTATCAATAATACCACTCTGAGTGATTTTGTTAACTTTGCCAACTACATACAATTTCTCACTATACAATAGAAATAAAACCATCCAAAGTTAGGAAAAGTATAACCTTATTATATTTGGGCCTATTAGTTGGAGATTGGTCTGAATTTATCTGGGGATAAACAAATCCCTCAGCTGGGCTTCTTCCCCCCTAATATGGGAGTTGCTTGGAAATATCTGGTGGTGTTGATCTTGGTCACAGAATTGCTCTCACCAAACCATTTGTTGCTCTGATTAATAAATACACTATCTGTTTTTTAAAAAACCTCAACCTTTTGTATGAACAAAGTTTAGAGATCTGCAACATTTAAACTAATTAGATTTTAACAGGAGGTCTTGGCTTTGTAATATTTCACAAGATTGACAGATACTTCCTTACCGGTGACAGTTGTCTTCTGGGGCAATTAGTCAGCAACCAATTGAAGACTTTTAACACTAGCATTCTTCTTTCAGCTTTCAGTATCAGGCATTTAAACATGTTATGAGTGTTAATTAACTTGCACTTTCAGAAAAAAATGTGAAAGGGCCTCTGAGAAGTAGTAGAAGATGTGCATATTCATCTGTTATATTGGTATTAGGCATTTGCATAACCCCTTATTCTTAGACATATTAACCCATACTCCAAATTGGAATCATAGGGGTGAGATGCAAATTAAGAACAGTTACTTTATTAATGTTATAAAGTTAGTGAACTCAGAGTGTGTTTCATGTAATGACTACTAATATAACTAGTAAGACTAACACTATTGGGGATACCAGTTTTCATGCCTCATATAGATTGCTTTTTACAAACAATACCTCTGGCTCATGCTTTCATTCTGCAATTGAGGCATTATTATCCCCATTTGATACATGAGAGATTTAAAACTCATAGAGTCCAAATAACTTGCTTCAGGCACACATTTATGAAAAGTGTAGCCATGATTTGAATCCCAAACTTCTAATTCTGATGTACTTTCTACTATCCCCACTCTGAGTCTCTTAATAGATTTGAATGAATGCTTTTACTGGTGATAGTTGGAACTGTCAGCGACTCAACAGGAAACAGATGCTATGCTCAAATGAGGACAATTTGAGGAAAGTTTATCTAAAAAGGGACTATATACTGAAGTGTGGGTGGTAGGATAACCATTATGAATGTTGCAAAAACCCTGGGCTAGTAACAGAAGAGCTGTTCCTATCCCTGGACCTGAAGGGGCAAGGGCAGTAAGTAGTTACTGAAATATAGAATTGTGTGAAAAAGGCCACCTTGAGAAAACCAATGGCTTTGAGCAGAGGACACAGCAAGCCCAAGATGACCCTGCAAAAAGAAATCTGGGGACCTAAATACACTCACCTCAGTTTCCTTTCTCTCTCTCATCTCCTGCCAGGCCCCCTAATGTCCTAATCCAGCTCCAGAACCAGAGTCAGGGGAGTTCATTGATGTACTTCATAGAGGTCTTTGCAATAGGCAGCAGAGTAGAGAATGGAAAAATTAGATGTGAAGATAACAGACATGAGAGTGTTGTTTACATTGAGCTAAGTGTGACTAGAAGAGAGGTTGCCTGTTTCAAAAGTAGTTTTTTTTTTTTTTAAAAGCATCTCTGATCTTCAGTCTCAAAACTCATTTTTGAAGATAATTCTTTTTTTTTTTAGATTTTTTGATGTGGACCATTTTTAAAGTCTTTATTGAATTTGTTACAATATTGTTTCTGTTTTATGTTTTGGTTTTTTGGCCTCAAGGCATGTGGGATCTTAGCTCACCGACCAGGGATTGAACCCACACTCCCTGTATTAGAAGGCAAAGTCTTAACCACTGGACCGCCAAGGAAGTCCCTGAAGATAATTACTGATTAAATAATATGGTAGTTAAATAATAGACAATATAATTGTATGTGTGTGTATTAAGTATGTTTATGTTTTTATTTTGTTTTTTGGAACTTCAGAACTACCATCTGTTATAACAGGAATATTGCTTTCTCTCCACTTATTATTCAGTGTGGTGCCTTCTCTCTGCCAACAGCTATTCCCAGTAGTGAAACAATGGTCTGTTGCCTACCAAAGGCCAAGAACAGCCCTTGAAGTTGTTAGCTATCAGTTCCAGAGTTGAAGTTAGGATTGTGTTTGTGAAGGAACCAGGCATGCATGGGAGGGTCAGAAGCATGCAACTGGGACTGTAGCTTTACCTCAATACAATCCTCATCTAAAATTAAGAAAACAAAGTTTAGAAACCAACTAATCAACAGATGATAATAATAGATTCATCCGACATCTTCTTTATGTGTATTCTTATTTGTTGTATCTCTCAATCACTAAAGTATAAGCCTCAAGAGAGTAAGTACCTTGTTTGTCTCTTTAAAAGTGAACCTTCTTTTTGGACTCCTCTAGGAATCCTCTAGGTGAATCCACTTAGAAGCGTGGATTCAATATAAGTACTCAATAAATATTTGTCAAATTGACCAAAGAATGAAAATTAGTCATCACTTGAACATTAGGGGAAAAACAAAGTATAGTCTGTTTGCAGAACTTCTTATATTATTTTAGTTATGAATGATAACCTGAAAACCATAGAGAGATTTCCAATATTGGATGATATTTTAATTAAGTTCACATTACAAGAGCAGTTTTTATTTTTATTTTTTTTGGCCATGCTAAGTGGCTTATGGGATCTCAGGTCCCCAACTAGGAATTGTACCTGGGCCACGGCAGTGAAAGCCTGGAAGCCTAACCACCAGGCTACCAGGGAACTCCCACAAGAACAGTTCTTTAATTCCCATTTCACAGACAAATCAACTGAATCTGAGAGAATTTAAGCAGTTCTCACAGGGTGATGTTGCTTATAAGTGACCACAATCCAGTTGAAATCCAAACACAGTTCTACTGGCCAGAAAATAATATGTAATTTCTACTCTGTCCGCGTGTAGCAGAGGTTTCCCAGGTGAGGTTGCTAATGAGCTTGGGTTTGAAAACTAAGAGTACGCGCCACTCACTATAAGTGATAGTACATTCAAAGGCAAGAGAAAAGTGCCCAGAGACAAAGGTCTGTAACTGCTCTTTAGTGATTCCAAGGTTGATCAATTTCACTCAATTTGAATTGACTTTTAACCAACTTCAATAACCTCATCATTTTCCTGTTATTCTCCCCAAATGCTGTGTCCATACCCAAGTCAGAGTGCCTATAATCTTTGCTCTAAGTCTTTTCTGTTGATTGGGAAGGAACAATACTGCAGGGGAATAAGAATTCCACAAAGCTCCTGATTGTAGAATGGGAGCCCAGCACAAAGACTGCACACCCAAGGTCCCTGCCATCTTTTATACATTCCAAGTGTGAACCAAAGATCACCTTCTTGAAGGTCTAATCAATGTTTCCTGCTGCCAGAGTCATGTTAGCACAAACAACCCTGTTTTAAATGTCCTGTTTTTTGGGGAAAGAACCCCTTTAAAATCTCATAATCTGACCACAGGCCACACTTTTTAGACTGAAGCTTAAAATAGTTCCAAACAAAGAAGAAAACATAGTGTAAGTTCTATTCAGAAACCATTGCCACCACTGCCGCCACTACCACCGCTGCCGCCGCCCTACATGGTGCCTCCGCTCACTGTCTCTGGGTTCCAAATATGTTGCCCAGGATCTAAAAGGCTCATTCCAGTGAGTAACTAAGATTTAATATTAAAAGCATAAAGAGAATATCAAGGTTGTTGTTTCTTAAAAGTGAACCAACAGCTTATCTCAATCAAAAACATCTGAGTACCCTATTAAATATGAATATCTCTGGGACCCACCCAGACTTACTAAATCTCTAGGATTGAATACTAGAATCTAAATTTTTAACAAGGTCCTCAGATGATTCTTACATACATTAATGTTTTAAATCTAACTGCTCCTTGTATCCCATCTGCGCTCTCTTGTGCAGTCCTGATGCTCTCAGGGAGCTCACTACCTCTAGAACTACCAAACCCATCCTTGTACAGCTTTTTCTATTAGGACATTTTTTTGTACCAGCTGATAATGTGTTTTTCTGTAGCTGCCCACACATTAGGTCACAACAAAATCACTTCTGACAGTTTTATAATGAGCGTAGAACTCAGCGTTCTGGAATATTTCTCTAAATTGTACAAAGCTGGGGAAATCTAGAAGAAATGCTATAAATGAGAGATCTTAAAAACAACAGAGATTCCCATTGACAGGAAATAGGGCTGCATTATTCTACAGGAGAGACAAATGGAAGTAGAAATCCTATCACTGGCTGGTTCCCCTTGCCAACAGATTCTCTTTCCTTTAGTCTGAACTTCAACATTATGAAAATCACAGAATTCTAAAAAATGTAAGTGGGTCCTATCATCTCCTCACTTCTCTTTTCCCACTTGCCATTTAAAAAGTTTGTTGGCCATTAGATTATTGATGGTAAAGCTCCAGTGGTTCTGATTGCTATACTTCATTGCCTAGTGTCAAATTCTCATACAACCTCCTCTTCTGCACACCACAACATGATCTAGAATCTGCTAGAGTGAGTTCCTCAAGTTTCTAGTCATATCAGTCTTCTCATAACTCTGTACCAAGGAAACAATTCCTCCCTTTAACTGAAAAAAAAAATGTTCTCTACTTCCCTTCCTCCTCCAACAACCATACCTGTCTGTTACAGACTGTATGTTTATGTTTCCCCCAAAAATATATATGTTGAAATTCTAACCCCCCATGGGATGGATAGTATTATGAGGTGGGATCTTTGGGAAATGATCAGGTCATGAGGGTGAAGTCCTCATGAACAGAATTAGTGCCCTTACAAAAGACACACCGGAGAGCTTTCTTACCCCTTCCACCATGTAAGGACACAGTAAGAAGGCTATGAACCAGGAAGCAGGTCTCTCCAGAGACTGAATCTGCTGGCACCTTGACCTTGGACTTCCCAGCCTCCACAATGATGCAAAGTAAATTTCTGTTATTTTCAAGCCATCCAATCAATGAAATTCTGTTATAGCAACCCAAATTGACTAAGACACTATCCCCTTCACCTTCAAAATTTGTGCACTTTCCAAGGGCCAGCTGAAAAGTCTCTTCTTAGTGAAACCTTCCCTAATCATGTGTAATGATTCTGTCTTAGCAAAATCTGTATTTGTATGATAGGCTGGACTCCTGCCAACTTCAGTAACAATGCTCATCATTTTCCTAGGTGATAACAACTATAGTTACAACTGCAGTTCCTTCTTCTGAATACACTCCCCGTAGGAAAGGGTGTTGATGGAATGGTTAAGATGGCAGGATTGGGTGTCTTACTTCCTGTGTTCACATACAGAGTTCATCATTGATGGCTGCATAAAATTGAGCAATTTTCTTAATCTCACTGTGTTTTGGTGTCCCCTCTTCTCCAGAGAAAGATAGTAATAGAATTTACCTTGAATACTGGGCGATTTATGTATAATAAGTTTATACTTAGTATACTAATGTTTAAATACACTTATATTCAAGTATAAGTAAATAAATAATGTGAGGTTTAACTGTTTGCCATCTGAGTAGCTCTTGGAACATTTAAGTTAAGCACTTGATTAATTCTAATCATTTGAAACATTAATAATGTTAATATTATTTCAACTTATTTTTTATTACTCCACTTCACAGACAAGAAACTGAGACTCAAAGAAAAAGGCTGTCTTGACTTATGTCTTATAAATAATAAAAGGTAGGTTCTATAACAGATACTTTAATATATGTGTAAATGTTCTTTACGTATGCACATTCCTCACCATGGATCCAGCACTGAGTTTATTTTCCACGTGAGAATCCTGGATATAACTTCCAAGCACCTGCAATTACCATCTCTGCCTAACCCTACAGAACTTCTCTGCCAAAAAGCTCAGATTTCATC
This sequence comes from Lagenorhynchus albirostris, assembly GCF_949774975.1. Lineage (NCBI taxonomy): Eukaryota > Metazoa > Chordata > Mammalia > Artiodactyla > Delphinidae > Lagenorhynchus > Lagenorhynchus albirostris. Next base: position 38,567,402 of record NC_083113.1, read on the forward strand.
ATGCAAACTGTAAAATAGGTCAGGAATAAGTATAACATTCTGTCATCTGGCACCTAATTTAGGATATCAGTATGTTAACAACACTAAATATTGTTTATTAGCCTGTTACTCATTTATATTTTATTGCACTGAATCATCAGGAATATTACACTGTTAAAAGATGCCCTATAAATTGAATATGCTTCTCTTAAACTTATGACAGACCATGTTTTGATTAAATCATGATATGCCAAAAATATAAGTAAGAAATGTATATATTTTTAGGTAATTAACAGTTGGAATTAGGGATGAATAGCACTCCCTCCCCCTTACCAGTTGGCTGGTGATTATAACTGGTATTTTTGTCCAGGCCAATTTTTGTCATCAGTCTTTCTTACAGAAACTAACAGCCACTTCATCTTTTCAGCTGCTGTAATTCATCCAATTTCATATAAGGACTATAGAAAATGAAATTGAAATCAGAGAAGAAAAACACCACTTCCCAGAGTTTTGGGCCCCACTCACATTGATCAAATGGGTTGTAGTCAGATTATTTTCACAGTAATTGATTAAGAGAGTTAAATAAATGTCTTTGCCTTCTCTTGCTATGGAATTCTCCAAAATTTGTTGTTTTTGCTGGTTCTCATATGCCCCCCCCCTTCTTTTTCTTCTCAAATATGACAATGACAAAGCTACTCCTCACTTTTACATCCTTAAAAGCAAGGATCATATGATTGGTCTAGAAGCTGCAGTATAGCCTGAAATTCTCTCTTCCCCAAGTCAGACAAGACAGACCTTTGGATTAGTACTGGGATTATTATGATAACAATACTCATCCTCAGTCAAGTGGCAACTCTCAAAAGGACAGAAGACTCCATTCATAAGAATATTTATTCTTTCAGAAGCATATGCTTTATAAGGCACTGTGCTGAGCACTTAATGTATGGTCATCATGAATCCTGACAAAACCTTGCTAATTAGGTATTACTGTCCCCACTTCATAGAGGGGAAAACTGAGGATATGAGTGGGTAAGCTACTTCTCAATTTCATACAGCAGGGACAAAGCAGAGCTAGGGATCAATCCTGGCTGAGCTTACTTGACTTAAAAACTTATGTTCTTTCACACTTTCTACCTATATTGGGTGCTATGCCAAGGATAAAAAAGCAAAACCTGCAGAATTAACAGTGAAGTTAGAATGAAGGTCGTGAGGGCTTGAACTAAGGGAGCAGCGACTGAAACACAAAACCTGAGATGGGTGAGACAGGAGCTTAAGAGTTGTTCACATTTATTTAATGCCTCTTGTGGACTATAGACTGTTTACACACTATCCATTGTTAATCCGTGAGATATGGATTGAACCCACATTTGAATTCTAAGTTACCAGGAGCATGATGATTTATAAATAGCAAACAGCAAGTAGAAACAGGAAGAAAAGAAGAATAATTTTTGTTTAGCCTGTCCTCAGTTAACTAAGGTATGTTTATAAACTGTGTGTCCAATTATAGGGGCTAAGGTCAGTCTAAAATTTTCAGGATGTTCCAATAAGTCATACAACAATAATTTAAAAGACACATAAAATTAATGTTAATTAAAAATCAAAGGAATAGGGACTTCCCTGGCAGTCCAGTGGTTAAGACTCTGTGCTCCCAGTGCAGGGGGCCCAGGTTCAATCACTGGTCAGGGAACAAGGTCCCGCATCCTGCAACTAAGAGCCCACATGCCTCAACTAAAGGTCCCACATGCCACAACTAAAGATCCTGCACGTGGCAATGAAGAATAAAGATCCTGTGTGCCGCAACTCTTTAAGTCAAACGAGCCACATCACTGCAGCTCCAAATCATAAATAGAAGACAAACCATCACCATGAAAAACTAGGCGGGAAAGCAAAAAAACTGTGTTACATCAGCTGTGGAAGAAATCTCTTTTAGCCTCTTATTTTTCATGCAAGCAAATGGCAGTGGTGATAGATAAGGGACTGCTATCATACACCTATTTGAACAGGAGTAGAAAGACGTGGTGGTTATACCTGAGGCCTAGCCTTTCATCCTAACATGTCAATAGGACACATATGTGGCCCTATGGGTTTCACTGTAGCTCAAATCACAGAGAAGCAGTGGGAAGCCCCACAGAATTTCACAGATGTTCTCAGGCTCTACACATAAGACTGGTAAAGTGAAGAATAGTACCTGGGCACAGCTCAAGAGGTAAGCCCAGGTAAGCTCACCTTAATTAAGTCAGGTAATTACTAAGTTCTCCTTTATGGACTATTATTGTTGTTTTTCATTTTTTAAATCTAAATTAATATGTCATACTCCCCTGTACTATACTTCACTTATGAACAATGCCAAATGCCTTCATACTTATAGGGAAAGTTTGGGAATATTATCACATGCATGTGACACTACCTTTAATCTTAGAAATCCCAAGGTTGTCTGGTTTGAAAAGAAACAAACAAAAACAAATGGTAGTCATGGGCAGGAAAATGGAAAAATGTTGCAGTTGAGACTAAATCACATTTTCAGATATCTCAGAGAAGGGAATGAGTTAAGCCATTAACAAAAATCACTTCACATATGGAAAAATTTACCAGTGAGGTATTGTTATCCTTCCACTTAACAAATGGAATAAGTAGGGCTTCGCAAGCTGAGTATCTTCCAAGCCCCCGTAAGCCAGTACGAGTGGGAAGCGTGATTCCTGCCCAGTGTTCTTTCCACTGCATTGTGCTAATGGCCAGACTGGAATGAAATTTAAATGTCACATCTCCTCCATGACTCATAAGATGCCCAGTGCCATGACAGGTTGATTTATTGTATGTGGCCAGAAAAGAATCTATAGCATGATAAACTATAAAAGGCAACTATTAAAAATGACCATATGTTCTCATTTTATAGATGAGGAAATGGAAACAGAGAAGGGGAAATGACTGCCAGTGGATCATTAATAGAATTTATTAAACTCAATTCTGATTATACAGGTCTCCTTTTTAATATTATTCAATGACTTCCCATTGAATTTCAAGTAAAGTCCAAATCCCTCACCATTACTTAGGAGGCCCTTTGAGATTCTTTTCTGCCTCTTTTCCTGTGCAACAGTTATTAAGTCCTCCTTTAGATACCTTGCTATATCAATTATTATTTTTCTAGGACTAAGGTTTTTAAACATACAGTACATTCTGACTGAACTTAATTCCCTCCATCCTTCCTTACTCACACAGTTTCTGAGCAACACCTTTTATATTTCCAAGTTCACCTGAAATGTCCTTCCTAGGTTGAACAGGATTTCCTGCCTAGGTTAGTTTCTAATATCACCTATACTAATTTTTTGCATTCATCAAAATCCAAATTAGATGATTATATTTTTAAAATTTATGTGTAAAGTCCATATTGCCTTCTTGACTATAAACTCCATTAGGAAATAGATTATAACAACATATTTTGAATGAATGAATGTTAAATTGAGACTATTAGGAGTGACAAAGATTTGAAAGGCAACTTCAATTCCTCACGGAATGCTTAAATTCTATGTGCATATGACTTCCCCAAATAGTTAACTTTTTTTTTTAAACTCAGTATCATCTTTTACAATGCAGACTTTTTTTTACAGCTACTTATCACAACTTTTCTACCTATGTTTCATTAATGTTGAAAAGTTTAAACACCTTTATACTATATCTGAGCCTAGAAATACTACAAGGGAAATTTTTAAATATGAAAATAAACATTTACACAAAAATATTTAGTGGTGGTTAAATGAAATTTATTACTTATTATACATTATTAAAATATGAAAAGACCCTCAACTTACAATACTGCATTAGATTTGTAATGGCACATGAAATACAATTAAAATAAATACAGAGATCTACAAAAATGGCCCTTGTAACAGAAAATTTCATAGATGAGGAAGGCCCAAGCTTTAAAGTGATTTGTATCATTGGAATGTGATCTCAAGTGAGCCCTACGGTCAATCAGACTAAACACTGTCCTTCTTCTATGTCTTTATCTCCCTTCCTTTGGTTCAATGAGAACAATGAAAACCTCTAAGTCAAACCTAGCTTTTCCTTCTAATGAAAATATTTTTGTTTTTTCTCATTTCAGTGCATCTCTGTCCTCGACTGACTAGAAAATAGGAGTCTCAATATATTCTTCTCCACCCAACCTTTCATTCACAGCATTAGTAAGACAGCAGCCTTATGTCTAGCAGAACAGTGTCATAGGATTTTATCGGTTGACCTTCACTTTCAGAATTTTACATCCAGAGAACAATGTCAGTTGCTATCAAACATCTATCCAAAAGAATTTCATCTGCTTAAGAATTTTGCTTTACATGACTCTGCCAGCTCAGGGGTCAGACCAGAGGATTTTTAATTAAAAAATGTTGAAAATAAAAATGTTTAAATTCCAACATTTTAAAGTTAAATATGCCTTAAATAATTCTATATTTATAATACCAGTCTTTCCCTAAAGGAAATAACTTCTTCTTAACTTTGGAACCTTCTACTTGAAAACCACATTAAGTTATCCCTGTCTCAGTTCTCTGCAAAAGAATGCTGACCACTTCTCTTTTAAAAATAGAAGCACCTGACACCTGAATGGTACATGATAAGGCCAGGTAATCATGAAAAAGAGGAAGACTGATAAAAGCATGATTAATAAAATTAAGTACCAATTGGATAATTAAAATTCTTATTGTTAATCAAATTACATTTGTTGTGTGTGTACACTTATGTAAATGTGTGGGTGTGTTTTTATGTGTATGTGTTTCTTTTAATGACAGCCAAACCATCCACATTACCCTTTCGGTAAAGGAAAAATAAATGTTTTTAGCCCATGTAATGATTATCTCATTTCATCCTCCCAATAATCCTGTGAAGTATTTTCATAAGCATGAGATGAAGAAACTATGTTTCAGAGATATTAAAAAGTGACCCAAGGTCACATGTCAAATGGGTGATTAAATTCAAATTTGAAAGCAGGATTATAGAAATGGGGAGTCTGTACTGTTTCCAGTCACCTCTGTGTCCTTTAAGCAGCAAAGAGCCATACATGTAGACATTCATATTCTCTTTCCTTGACACTTAATCCAATCAATTAAAAGAACACCCCAGAGTTCTATGCAGAATTTTCCAAAGGGTAATGTATTGATTTTCTAAACGTGGAAAAAGTTATCAGACAATATGAAGAAAAAAAATGGAGAGGTATATCCCATTATTGAAAGCTGAAAGTTTCCACGACAGTTATTTCCCAGAAATAAAGTGAATGAGCAAGCCATAATACCATTAACTAGTTTTATGTACTGTGTTCTGCACTGCATTACATTCCAAAGCTTAAAGTATCCCAAAGCTCAAGCCAAGCTTTAGCAAATGAAGAGTACAGAAATCTTGATGCTGTTGCACCAAATAAAAACAATTTCAGGAGCAATGTAGAAAAAAACCCAAAGAACAATGAAAGAGGAAAAAAAAAAGAAAACAAAGGAAGGAAGGAAAGGAAAAGGAAATAAACTGGAAAAACAAAGTTTTGTGTTCAAGAGTCTGATTTTACTGCTTGATTCTCAGGAAATGAAAGAGAAAAATATGGCTAGATTTCCTTTTATCATTTGTCATTTCTAGCTAGTATAGATGGTTGGAACCAATGGAGGGAGTGATGACAAATAGCTGTCAGAAGGGATGATAACAACTGATAACGACTTCCAGACACACATTTAGTAGAACTGAGAAAGTGTTATCATGTTGAACAATGGACAAATTTTAATATATCTGAAATATCTAGTAGGCACCTATTTGGAGGAACATTCTTGAAATACAGTCATCCTGGGTATTTTTTATCTTGTTTTCCTATTCAAAAATTAAGAAACTGGACAATGGGGGATTTGAAAATTACTATGCAATGCTTATTTATCTTATGAAAACCCTCAGAACTTCCTCAATGAAGCATACATACAGCTTCCCAGAATAGATACAGTGATCATTCTTCTTACTTATTCTTTTTCTGAACACACTGAGGTGTTTTTTTTTCCATATAACACCTAAACATTCATTATTTCATTCATCTGCATATTTATTGTGTGCTTACTGTATAGCAGATTCTGTTTTTATTCTAGGATTTTACTTGCAAATAAATTAAAAAAATTACTCTGGCTCAATCAATATTTTAGTGAGGAGACAAACAATAAACAAATAAGGAAGATTATTTCAGATATTCAAAAGTACTATCAAAAAGATAACACAGAGTGAGTTAATACCAGGTAACTGGGAAAGAGGTGTCATTTGATAAAGTAGAGAAGATTCCAGTGACACAGTGACATTTGTGTGGGGGCCTGAATGACTCGAAGCAGGCATCTGATGAATTGGGTCCAGAGTTTTTCAGAAAGAGAGCAATGGACCCTCAAAAATATTGAGTTGAAAAAGAGCATGGTTCATGTTCTCAGAACAGAAGGGAAGCTATTGTGGCTGAAATTTACTGAGCATGAAGGGTTAGGTTTGAGAGTAACTCACAGGTTAGATCCAGTAGGGATATGACACACTTATTTACTTCTGTGTAATCCACTCTGAATTCTCTGCATTCTTATCACCTAACTTTTATTCTGTGGATCTCAAAAGCCATGTATTTTATATTGATCTGAGCCATCAATATGCACTTGGAATAAGTCCTAGCATTAAATTGCCTAGTATTGTCAGGGGCATATCTATATACATCCTTTTTCACATGAGCATCTGTCAAGTGAAAATGTGCCAGGCACCATGCAGTTTCAAAAGCAGTATGGAGAAATTGAAATAGACTGAGACAGAAGTTAGAGACCTACTTTCTAACCCCTTTCTTCCACTATCTCTGTGATTTTGGTCAGACTATCTACCTTCTCTTCACCCAAGTTTTCTCAACTGTAAAATGGGGATAACACAGGTGAATCTGGCTGAACAGATCACTGTGTGAATATATGAAGGACCTTGAACAATAACAGGCTAGGTCCTGAGAAGGCAGACTTGGATAAAGGAAAATGCAGGAAAGGAAAGAGCCAGCAAGGAAATAATATATAGGACTGGGTTGGAAGAGCAGGAGTAAGCTCAGAATTTGCAGTCATGTCAAAAGAACACCGAGGGGGAACACTGCTATACCCTTGATAGGAGAATCTAAGAATGACCGGCGACAAGGTTATCCTATATTCTATCCTAGCATAGTACCTGATACATAATAAGCTTTAATAAATGTTTGTCAGATGAATAAACAAACACAAATGAACAGGTAGATGGGTACACCCACATAGACAGTTAGCAAAGCCTTAGTGCTTGACGTAGCCATCCTCTCAAACCTTTCTGTCCTTAGGTATGCAGTAGAAATTGAGTGAGCCAGATTCATCCTATTGTCTAGGACCAAGAAGGTTCTTCCACAATATAGATTTGGCAGGGTCTTTGATGAAAACTAAAGAACATGTGGACACAGAGGGGGAAGGGGAGGGTGGGACGAACTGGGAGATTAGGTTTGACATAAATACACCACCATGTGTAAAGCAGATAGCTAGTAGGAACCTGCTGTATAGCACAAGGAGTTCAGCTCGGTGCTCTGTGATGACCTAGATGGGTGGGATGCAGGGAGGAGGTGAGCAGGAGGTCCAAGGGAGGGGATATATGTATACACACAGCTGATTCACTTCCTTGTACAACAGAAACTAACACAACATTGTAAAGCAATTATACTCCAATAGGGACTTCCCTGGCGGTCCAGTGGTTGAGACTTCGCCTTCCAATGCAGGGGGTGCAGGTTCGATCCCTGGTTGGGGAGCTAAGATCCCACATGCCTCAGGGCCAAAAGACCAAAACATAAAAAGCAGAAGCAACACTGTAACAAATTTAATAAAGACTTTAAAAGTGGTCCACATCAAAAAAAATCTTAAAAAAATAAAGATAAAGAACTATATAAGTAATTAATGTAATTACTGACTGAGCACAGTTCAGAAAATGGAAGTTCTCTTAGGTTAGAGTTTTTCATAGTGGGTTCCCGGATCACATGCTTCAAACAACCTTGCGAGTGTCTTCAAAAGCAAGGAGTCACGGGGCTCCACATCTACCAGACTTATAAGAACTTCTTGGATTGGAGCTTAAAAATCTGTATTTTTTAAAAGTCCCTTAGTTGATTCATACGTTCCCCAAAGTTTAATAAGATCTGTTTTAATGTCATAACGGCATTTTCTTTTCCATTTAAGTTATATTTGTGGGGGATATAAAGTAAGGTATATTATTGACTTCACTGGGAAACAGAATTAGAGATATATGTATGGTTCTCAAATTATATCCAAGAGAATTATTTCGATAAAATAAAATGTGAGAGGTGGAAAAAAGCAGAGAAGCAATGTATGTATAAAGATGTAAGGCTTCTAAGATGACAGAAAATCTCATGCTAGTCAACTATGTGATGCAGCTAGTTCAAAAGCTAATTAATCTTCAGCTACAGTAATAGAAATTGCATACTCATCAGAACTAGGACAGTGATAGTCCCATATTTGTCAGACTACCACAGGAATGCTATGTTCATTTTTAGGTGTTAACTTTTAAAAGAATATTAAACAAAATTAAATTGCCCAGGTTAAAAGACCATGTCCTAGGAGGAATAACCAAAGAAACTCAGAGTATTTGACTTAGATGAAAAAATATAGACCAGTATGAAGTTCACCTTCAAATTACTGGAAGGCTGCCCAGAGAGAATAACTAGATTCTCTCTGGGGGAGGGAGTGAAGACAGGGGGTGAAAGCTGCAGGGTGATTATTTTGCTTCAATATAAAGATCTGTCTATTCTCTTGTCTGTTTAAAATGCTATACTTAGGCTTCCCTGGTGGCGCAATGGTTGAGAATCTGCCTGCCAATGCAGGGACACGGGTTCGAGCCCTGGTCTGGGAAGATCCCACATGCCGCGGAGCAACTAAGCCCGTGAGCCACAACTACTGAGCCTGCGCGTCTGGAGCTTGTGCTCCACAACAGGAGAGGCCACGACAGTGAGAGGCCCGCGCACCACGATGAAGAGTGGCCCCCGCTCGCCGCAACTAGAAAAAGCCCTCGCACAGAAACGAAGACCCAACACAGCCAAAAATAAATAAATAAATAAATAAAATGCTATACTTAAAAGTATAGAAATATTATTTAAAATGTGGGAAAATGTATACATAATTCTTTCCTCTAATATACATGTTCATAATGGCATAATATCTTCTGATTTTGTCCATAAGCAGGCCTATGTAAAAAGAGTTGTATCATGGTACGTGCTCTTGCATGTCATTTAACCTTACATTCTGAGATTTTTATGTGGATTTGTATTTATCATTCTGATCGCTGCGCAATAGTCTACCAAGTGATATGTACTAAAATAAGCCATTTTCCTGCTAGTAACTATGTATGTATGAAGAGCTCTAGACAACAAAAGGTAAAAGAATGAAATGGAGCACCTCAAAATAACAGAATCTCAAGGCTCAAGAAATAGTTCGAGGTCATTTCTACAGAAATCATGTTTCATAAAGAAGAGATCCTGAGTAGTAGGGAGAGCTACTTTAGGACCCTGGTAAGCAGAAAAACCACTTCTGCCTCTTGGATCAGTGCTCTTTTTCCATCACCAGACTGGAAAGGACTGGTTTTTCTTCTTTAAAAGTACTCAAGTAGTGACAACTTTCAGGGACATCATAAAGGAGATTCAAAGTATCAAAGGGAAGACATGCAGTGCAACCATTAAGAGCCTTTCCAACAGAAAGATTATATGGCTTTGCATCATAAGGCCTAGTCCCAAGAAAGGAGAGACCACTATATCATAGAGTGGCCTCATAATATTCCTTGGAACAGATGACTGAACTGAACCAATAAAACTATAGAAAGTCCTCAGCTACAATGTGTGCTGAGCTGTATACACTGCTGTGGTATTCAAAATTGTGCACGCTTATGAATCTGGCACAAAGGCATTAAAATTGGGGTATTCTAAATGTCTAAATCTTCATTATCTCATTGAAGCCTTAAAATAAAGCTGTAGCTATTCCTGTGATTGTTCCCATTTTGCAAAGGTAAAAAAAAAAAAAAAATAGGTAATCAGGATAGGCCACCAAAAATACAACCTGAGACAAATAAAAGTTCTCTGTATCTTCTGAATTTTCATCCTTCTGTCCAATCATCTCAAGCAAACACATTTAGTATGAAAATAATATTTCTAGAAAGACTTCAGAATGTAACAAATGAGAGTTTGAGGTATTTCCCTGGGGCTAACACAAGGTGTCTTGGTAGGCGTGGCATTATGCATGTCAGATGGATATTTTTATACTGTCTTTTATTTTTTAATCCTATTTTTGTAAAAGTTCCAAAAAGCGAAGCTAATTAAATACAGTATTTCTACTTCATTTGCTGAAGATAACTACTGCCAGATTTGGTCAGCTATGTATGGCTGTCTATAATTTCTCACTTAAGAAGGTAATTTATTCATGACACTAGTTGATGATGAAGTGATTATTAAAGCTACATGGTGTATCATTCCTTTCAGTTTCTGTATTATTTTACACTGAGTTTGGATCTGTATTTTCTGAATCTCTGTGCCAGGATAATTATATGGCCATATGTAAATCACCCCATCCCACCTCTTTGATTTTTGAATGAAAACCAGGGATGGAATTACTGTAGATCCATAAACATTTTATACTCTTCATAAAAGGATTTTCAGAGCTTAATATGAACTATAAGGTGAAGATTAATTTGAAAGAGTAGTTTTAGGACATGTTATCATAAATTAACTTTAATGATAAGTTTGGAGGGTTTTAAACTTAAGCCAAATGAAATCTGCACTATTATGCATTTATTCTCTTTACTAACCTCTTATTAGACACTCTGTGACTTGTCCTTTATTTTATGACAAGATACTTGAAAGGTTGATTTGTATGAGTCATATACAATTATTATTAGGCACTATAAAAAGATAATAGATTTCGGAACTTCTTTTTTATTTTTTAAGTCTTAAAATACTACCATGAACTCTTGCACTATGGAATATAAAATAGGGTTTCTTAAGTGTCTGACTTTCAGCATCAACCTAAACTTCAAAAGTGTATCAAAAATGAAACCCCATATTGACAAATTTAAGTCACTTTTTATAATGTATAGATTATTGCCCTTCTGTGTGATGAAGGAACTCAGAAATACAAATTTCTTGTTCATAGTCATAGCATGATTTTGATCTTCAGGAAGGATTATCACCCAATGTGGTGCAGAAACAAAAATGTGGCTTTCAGGGGAGTAGCTAAATAATGGCATTGCCTTTCTTTCTATTGTTAGGCCAAAAACTAAGTATGATTCCTCTCTTTTCCTCATACCAACAACTAATCAGTTAGAAACTCTTGTGGATTCATGCTTCAAACCATATACAGAAGAGGATATCTTCCCATAACTTTCACAGCTACATCATGATCTAAGCCACCATATTCTTTTGCCTGGAATACTAAATTGGTTTTCCTGGTTCCACCCTTGCCACTCTACAATATATCTTCCATTCAGTAGATGGGGTGAATGTGAATAAAATAATGCCCCTTACCTGCTCAGAAACCTCCAGTGGGTTCTTATCACACTCAAAATAAAATTAAAATTCCCTGCATAGCCTACCAAGTCAAGTATAATATCATTCCTAACTACCATTTCGACCATATCCCCCAAAACTCTCCTGCTCTTCTATTCAGCTCTAGCCATACTCATTGTATTTGCAGTTCTGGAAATACAAAGCTCATGTCTACATCAGGGCCTTTACACTTGCTATATCCTGTCTGGAACACTTCCTTGCCAGGTATCTTTGCAAGTTAAACTCCCTTCTTTGAATCAGATATCCAGTGAAATGCTACCTTCTCCAAGCAGCTATCCCTTGACAGCAAATCGAAAATAGCCCCCTTAAATTACCTTTATTATATTGTCTAGACCCTTTTCTCACTTTATCTTCATAGCATTTACCACTACATTAGATGTGTTCAGCATTATTCTCCCTCAGTATAAGCTCAATAAAGTTTCTTTCCCCCTAAGACCCAGAGAAGTGCTTGTCTGTCCATAGTGCACGCCAATTTTGTGAATGGATGAATAGTTAATGAACAAATTGACAGTTTATGTAAGTGTACGAAGTAGCAACACGGATAATTTTTTTCAAACCAACCAGACTTCCACATTGTGACTTCATTCCACTTGACCACTTTCTGTGGCTTAATTGGTTGAAGGCTCCTTTGACTCAAAATTTCCATGTACATTCTCTAATATCTGAAAGTTCTTGAACTAGTCAACCCCCCCCCCCCCAGTATGAATACCATTTTCCGAAGTGAAACAGACTGGTAAGGTCTAGAACACAGCTCTAATTCTCATGGGCTTATATGGTATGACAGAAGTCTCACATGAGTAAAACATACCCAGACAGAAACTTTTTTAAAGGAAAATACATAAAATGGGAAAAATCATATTCATTTGTGATGAATCCCAATTTACAGCTTGTGCTGTTTAAAACAGGGTACCATATTTCCTTCAATCACCACAGTGACAAGTTACAATATGAACAAAAATATCAAATCAGTAATGGGCTCTAAGGATGAACCAACAGTACTACACTTGCCTTCTCATATAAATCATCATCATCATTGTCATTATCATCATCCTCATCATCAGTATATCATCATTATTCTCACTAATTACATAGCAAAATTCAGACATTATGTTTATTTCTTTAGAGAAAATAAGCCTCATTGATTCCTATGTAATCTCACATAGCCTCTAACTAAACTGCCTCCTATAGGTCGTCTATAATCTTTTCTTCAGTGCATCCAGTGGTCATTTTCTTGGTCCCCACCTCTGGAACCTTAGATAGTTAACCTTACTTTTTATCATAACTATTACTCCTTTTGTTCTTTGACACTCAAGTGTCTTGAGGCCTCTCTCAATTCCTTGACCATTTTTCATGCTCTGTCCTTGTTATATTTATGAGATTCCACCTGAATGGGAATCCAACAGGATTTTTTTTTTCTTTGCAGAGGTTAAGTCCAGGCCTTGAACTCCATGATGACTGAGTTACCACTCTGAGTCTCTGAACAGTCAATCTATCTTCTCTTCAAAATTTCCCCTGTTACTTGTATTGGCATCAGTTCTCTGAACAGGATGCCTGTCAGTATGTACAGCCATGAATGCTTTAAGGCAGGGCCTAAAAGTTACTATGCAGAAACAAATATGGAGGTTGCATTAGATAAATGGTTTAATATTCATTGCCCTAATTATGAGCAAGCAAGAGACAAGCAAAAGGAAAAGGTCCAAGGAAACAGGCTAGAGGAGAAGAAAAATAATTGACTATTTGCATTGTTCCAAGTGATACTTTAAGTGTTTTAATTTTGTTTTCTTATTTCTGTTATAATACTAGAGATAATTATTACTATTTCCTATTTTCAGACAAAAAATTGAGCCTCACTACCTGCAATTAAAAGCTATATGTTGTTAGGAGCATATCCAAGACTTCTGGATAATGATTTCAAGAAGAATAACTCTGAGCAGATCTGTCCCCATGATGAAAGTGTCAAGATTTCCCAAAGTCTATATGTGTCGCACAGCCCCTGTTTGTCCCTCCAGAACCACTCTTTAACCCTCTCCCAGAGGCTCACTTGCCTTATTTACTGTTCCCTGTACTGCCAGTGGTGTCAGCGGAGGGAATGGTGGGTTGCCTTGTTAGTGCTGGCGGCAGTGAATGTTCTAGAGAACCTAGGCTTCCACCCTTGCCAGGCTCTGAGGAGGCACCCTAACCTTACTGCTGGGAGTGGTTTCTGAGAAGCCACGTAGGCAGCAAGGACCTCATCCCCACCTGGTTTAAGGAGTGCACCCACTCACCATGGGGGAATGTCAGCAGAAGCCTAGTGGTGAATGGGTGTGTGCTTCCTTAAATCCAGGTGGAGATAAAAGTCTCGACTGCCCACATGGCTTTTCCAACACTACTCTGGCAGTGGGGTTTTGGTGTCTTGTTACAGTCTGGTAAGGGTGGAAGCCTAAGTTCCCCATTGGAAACCTTCTGGTGTGGACTGGGGTGGGCCACAGTTTTTCCTTGGTGTTTGGCTGAAGCAGAACATTATTGCCTAAACATTTTCTGTTTTGCTAAGCTACCCTTTTCCTGGTCCTTTGGCTAGAAGAAGAGGCTTTTATGGTGGCTTTTTAAAAATCTGTGCCCATTGGGATTTCTGGCTTGCTGGCTTCTTCTACTCCATGTTTAGGATATATGAGACAAAATGAAAACCAAGGAAACTCATCACTGTACTGTTCCTTGAGTCCCAAGGTCTGTAGCTAGTGTGCCTTCTTTCATCTTTTGGAGGCTCCTTATGCTTATTTTATATAAAATGTCCAGAATTATTAGTTACACTTAGCAAGAGGAAAAGGGAAATATATATCTACTCCATCTTCCTGGAAGCAGATGTCCCTGCCACATCAATTTAAACGAACTCTTAGGGATTTCCCTGGTGTTCTGGTGGCTAAGATGCTGCGCCCCCAATGCAGGGGGCCCGGGTTCAATCCCTGGTCAGGGAACTAGATCCCACACACCACAACTAAGGGTTTGCATGCCACAACTAAAGATCCTGCACGCCACAACTAAAAAGATCCTGCATACTGCAACGAAGATCCCGTGTGCCTCAACTGAGACCTGGCGCAGCCAAATAAATAAATAAATATTTTTTAAAAAAATGATCTTTTATAAACCCTTCTTCAATTACCTGGTCTGTGTGAACCATCTGTTTTCTGCTAGAACCCTAACCGATATAGCTTATTTATTTATACTGATATTTTCTCTTTTCTAAAGAATGACTTTCAGTGCAAAAAAAAAAAAAGTGTCAGATTAATATTTCTATTTCTGATAAAAACCTAAGACAATAAATAATTTAAAAGTGACAAAACATTAACAATTTCCCCATATGTGCTATCATTTATTTCTGGTCTTTATAGCAATTTATAATAAAATCTTTAAAACAAGCTACGCAAAATTACCTGTGCTTTTAACTGGATCCAGCTAGGAAAGTTCTAGCCTTAAAAACTATCCACCTCAGAATATGAGTGGGAAAGAACAAGGGTGCACAGCAATGTTATGATGACTGGGAACAAGAGGAGATGGAAACAAACTGAGCTTGAGAATTATCCCCCATTGCAAACAATGATTACCGTTGTCGCACCATTCAAAGCACACTATGACAATTTATTTCTCATCCTGAATTTTGTATTTTTGAGTGTACAAACCTCGTCTCTGTTTTTAAATTGCCTAGACTAGTCCCTCACAAAGAGAAGGTGACTGGTAAAAGGTTTAGGGTGTATTCCCTACACACCCACATAACGACTTGTACATAAGAAATTTCAAAAATGCTTGATGAAGGAAGATTGCATGGTATATTGTTTCTTGAAAGAAATATCTTTAGAGGAAAAAAATGTATTTCCTTGAAAAAGCCTTAATAGAGTCAATAAAAAATATATCACATTTTCAAGCATTGTCCAAGGATAATAAAGTAGATACAATACACATAAAGCCACATAATTAAAGTAACAGAATTAATGTCATCTTCTGGAAGAGTACACATTGTTTCTCTATCATCCTATCATATGTTGAAGCTTAATTTTGACTGGATTCCAGAGAATCTTTTTTTTCCGTGGCCAATGAAAAGCAGTCTTACTTATGTCATTTTTTGGTGTGTGTGCATTATAAGATAGAGCCTTATGAAATCATGTTTCTGAATTACCAGTTAATAAAGGTCAATCATCCTAAAGAGCAGAAAATAATAAGGAAAATAAATCAGGGCCCCAATATTCAAGAATCAGATGCTCCCATAAATATATTCTAATAAATATCAGGAACATATATAAAAGAATTCTGACTACCAGTGGTCACACTCATAAATTGTTTTCATACATCATGTTATTTTAGTTCCAATATGTGTGTATTTTTTAAATTCTAGATCTTCCATAAAAAACATAGAAAGCATAATCAAATTAAAAGCAGTATAGCCATGGGGCTTCCCTGGTGGCGCAGTGGTTGAGAGTCTGCCTGCCGATGAAGGGGACACAGGTTCATGCCCCGGCCCGGGAAGATCCCACATGCCGCAGAGCGGCTGGGCCCGTGAGCCATGGCTGCTGAGCCTATGCGCCCGGAGCCTGTGCTCCGCAATGGGAGAGGCCACAACAGTGAGAGGCCCGTGTAACGAAAAAAAAAAAAAAAAAGCAGTATAGCCATGGATGAACTGAACTGAGGAGAACCAAGAATACAGGTTCCTTGCCAAAGGTTGAGAACATATTACATCAGAATTCTAAATTGCATTCTCCATTATTTCAAACACTTTTTCATTATTGTGCAGGAGTAATAATACTGTTTACCCAAATGTTTAGGGGAAAATACATGTATGTAAGTCACTTCTGAAAAAGAAAAATTACACAGTTTTATTTGTTAGACAGCCATCATGAAGGCAAGGTACTGCCAAACAAGCACACATGTGAAGAAATATGTGCAGATATGTTCAGTGGGATCCTCAACATGTTTACTAAATGGGCTCCCATCATGCCTAAAGGATGAAAGTATTAAAACATCTTTTATGCAAGAAACTGGTAGGTTACTTAATCCATTCCCCATGCATTTTACAGGTGATAAAATTGATAGACTCACAGAAAAGTGTTTGTTTTTGCAAAAACAACATCAACACTTGTTTTTTGTTATTGCTTATGCTTTTCTTTTCACTCCATGACTTTTCCAAAAAAAACAAAGATGTAAACTACAAATTATTTCTTGTGAACTTTCACAAGAAGGTGACAATCAAAAATTAAACTGCTTACCAAACTTCACCAGCCCGTCCTTTCACAGCTCCAAAGGAAGTTTACTTAAATTATACACTCACAGTGTAGGGTCAGCGGGTCGGGAGGGATATACCTCTACATTTCTCGCTTCCTCATATGTATGCACTGTCCTCCCATCAAATCACAAGCAGAGTGAAATGGCAAGAAACGTATTATATAAGATTATACTTTTAAAAAATCTACTTCAAAACAGAATTTATGATGTTTGCACCATTGCTGGGCAAACAGAAATGTGGCATGTTTCTATAGGCATGGAAATGATTTAGTTGCTTAATTCTTTTCCTATTGGCATGTATTAAGATGTTAAATTCCACAGGTGAGGGCATGAATGTGCATCGTAATAATACCCACCTCGTAGCCTCCCAGAGTTATACTCCTGCACTATGCTCCTGCAAATGGGATTCAGCTTTGTCTGGACATGAAAACATATATTAATTTTTTTCTGTGGAAAGGAAGGAAGAAAGGGAAGAAGGTAGGAAAAGGGAAGGACAAAGGGAGGGAGGAAAGAAGGAAGGAAGAAAAGGAAAGAAAAAATACTTTACAGATTGTTAAAAATCATGTGTTTTAAAAATTAGAAACACATTACCAGTGGAAATTATTAGACCACATTACTCCAAAATATGTTTGGATTCAAATATCAAATAAAATCTTTACAAATGTACTACATGTTTCATTCATGTACTGTATACATTATGCTCTAATGGTTATGCTAGTTTAACAGCATAGAGAAGAGTGTTCTATGATCTCCAACTTCACTAATTTTTTGAATTCTCTTTAAGAGAAAATAATGATTTGATGTGACTTACAGAGCAATTAGGGTAGTCCCTAGACCACATTAGCTTTCCCTGGGAATCTGTTAGAAATGCCATCTTAGGCTTCCACCCTAGACCCTAGACATATGAATCAGAGTTCTGGGAGTGCAGCACAGGAATCTGTCTTTTAACAAACCTCCAGGTGTTTTGGATGCATACTGGAACTTGAGGACACTTGTTTACAACCATATAGAACATTCTACTTTATAAAGTTACTCTCTTAGATAGTTTCTTAAAATATGTGATGAATATATGATATGGCAAGGATTTGTGTTTTTCTCAGCACAAAAAAAGAGAAAGAAAATCAATTTGAGACTGATCACAATGATTTGCTTCCATGCATTGTTAATTTCTTTCAAGTTTCAAAGGTGAAACTCAAATAATAGTAAAAGAGCAGAAGGACCAAAGTTTTGCTTCATCATATACACTTGCCAACAGGTTTCCCTACTCCAGAAGGACAAAGTCAGACAACCTGGTCACACAGGTGGAAATGGGCTTTTATTTATGTAGTATGTTTTCACTCTTATATTCCTATGTCTCCATTTGACAGCTGAAATTGCAAGTGTTTGTGCCTACTAAACGCCAGTAATGGTTAAAATGCAAATAGTTGAAAAAAAGCCAGCACTTTTACATGCTAGCAGTCACTGATAGTTTGAGAAAACAAGAAACAAGTGTGCCCCTTATCTTACAGTATGGACAAAAATTAACTTAAAATGGATTAAAGACTTAAACATAAGACTTGAAACCATAAAAGTGCTAGAAGATAACATACGTTGTGACCACCTAAAGGGGTGGGAGGGAGATGCAAGAGGGAGGGGATATGGGGATATATGTACACATACAGCTGATTCACTTTGTTACACAGCAGCAACTAACACAACAATGTAAAGCAATTATACTCCAATAAAGATGTTTAAAAAAAAAAGAAAGAAAGGTATCCATCTACCTTTTGTAGTAGAAAAACTGAGAATATCAGCTTAACTGATTCTTAAAAAAAAGAAAGAAAACATACAAAAAAAGCTCCTTGACGTTGGCTTTGTCAGTGATTTTTTTGGATATAACACCAAAAGCTCAGGAAAGAAAGCAAAAATAAACAAGTGGGACTACACTGAAGTAAAAAGCTTCTGCACAGCAAAGGAAACCATCAACAAAATGAAAAAGTAACCTATGAACTGGAAGAAAATATTTGCAAACCACATATCTGATTAGAGTTAATATCCAAACTATATAAGGAACTCTTAAAACTCAGTAGCAAAAAACCCCCCAAACTACCTCATTTAAAAATAGGCAGGGACTTCCCTCGTGGCACAGTGGTGAAGACTCTGTGCTTCCGATACAGGGGACCCAGGTTCGATCCCTGGTCAGTGAAGTAGATCCCACAATGCATGCTGCAACTAGGGAGCCGGCAAGCTGCAACGAAGGAGCCCTCAAGCCGCAACTAAGCATCCCGCCTGCCTCAACTAAGCAGCCCACGAGCCGCAACTAACACCTGGCGCAACAAAATAAATTAATTAAAATAAAATAAAATAATTTAAAAAAATAGGCAAAGGACCTAAATAGACACTTTTCCAAAGAAGACATACAAATGGCCAACAGGTGTCTGAAAAAATACTCACATCACTAATCCTCATGGGAATGAAAATCAGAACCACAATGAGATATCACCTCACAGCTGCTAGGAAGGCTATTATGAGAAAAAAAAAGAAAGAAAAGAAAAGAAAAAGAAAAAGAAAAAAGATGTTTTAGCAAAGATGTGGAGAAAAAAAGAACACTTATACACTGCTGGTCTCAGTGTAAATTGGTACAGTCATTATAGTATAAATTGGTACAGCCATTATATAGCAAATTGGTGGAGATTCCTCAAAAAACTAAAAATAGAACTAACACGATCCAGGAATCAATCTTCTGGTTATACACTCAAAGGGAATGAAACCAGCACCTCAAAGAGGTATTTATATTCCGACGTTCACTGTAGCATTAGTCACAATAGTCAAGATATAGAAACAACCTAAGTGTCTATCAACAAATGAACAGATAAAGAAATTGTGGAATATTACTCAGCCTTAAAAAAATAAGAGTGAGATCCTGCCATTTTCAAGAACAGGATGGATGAACCTACAGGACATTATGCTATGTGAAATAAGTGAGACACAGAAAGAAAAAAAACTGCATCATCTCACTTACATGTGGAATGTAAAAAAGTCAAATACATAGAAGCAGAGAGTAGAAGGGTAGTTACTAGGGACAAGGAAGTAGGAGAAATGGAAATAATGTTGCAGTTATGTAGGATGAATAAGTCTAGATAAGTCTAGATATCTAATGCACAGCATGATGATTATAGTTAATAATACTGTATTGAATACTAGAAATTTGCTAAGCGTAGACATCATGTGCTTTCATTCATTACACACAAAAAAATGGAAACGGTGTGAGGAGATGCTATGTTAATTAGCTTGACTATAATCATTTCACTATGTATATGAGTATCAAATCATCATGGTGTACACCTTAAATATACACAATTTTTATTTAAAAAAGAGTTGATTGTGTCTTTGATAGGTGTATTTGAGATCATTCCCTTTTAACAGTAATAACCCTTGAGTGAATATTACATATGAAGACTGAAAACTTAAGCATTAAGAAATAATGTGGGGGAAGGGTAAGCTGTGACAAAGTGAGAGAGTAGCATGGACATATATACACTACCAAACATAAAACAGACAGCTAGTGGGAAGCAGCCACATAGCACAGGGAGATCAGCTAGGTGGTTTGTGACCACCTAGAGGGGTGGAATAGGGAGGAAGTGAGACGCAAGAGGGAAGAGATATGGGAACATATGTATATGTATAACTGATCCACTTTGTTATAAAGCAGAAACTAACACACCATTGTAAAGCAATTATACTCCAATAAAGATGTTAAAAATTAAAAAAAATAAAATAAAAAAAGAAATAATGTTTTTGAAAATATTATTAAAAATTACACTGGTAAATTGGCACATTATCTAAGAAAATTCATCAGAAACTGTTCCACAGGTCCAACACTGGAAAGGAGGTATTTTCATTTGGTTTAATATCTTCTACATTAATTTATTCCAAATTGATGAGTTATTTGGGAAATAAACAGAAAAGCTAATGTACATTTTCTAGTCTATCAATAATTGCAAGAAAGAAGTGGAAAATTTAATCACATAAGCAACTATTTTATGTTACCATATTAGCCTGAATTATTATTTTAATTGAAAGTACAATTGGCCATTAGAGAACTATATTTTGTGAACTTGGTGAGTCACATTAGTTCTCTGAGCCTTGGCATTCTGTCTAAAATACAAGGAGATAAAACTAGACATTTAATTTCTATAAGTGATGAATTTCTACATTGAGGGATGCCCTCAATAATTATGGTGAATAATTTAGAAGCCCACAGTGGGGAAAGAAGATGGGGACTGGACTGAGGGGGTCTCTACCCAAACCTTAACTCAAGTTAACAAGTTAATATGAATTTAATGGTTACCAATAGCCATTTCTATTTCTCCTGTCATTTTAATTTCTAAAGTTCTGTACTTTCTTGATACTGTTTTGGTTGTTAGGGATGTTTCTTCCAAATGGCATTATGCAAAGCCTGATCATACTTTATACTTGATAGATTTTGTTCATGGCTTGGAAACCAGAGTAGGTTGTTTTTTGTTGCTGTTGGTGGTGGTTTTTTTTGGTTTTTTTCCCCCAAATTGAAGGCAAATAATAGTGTTCTGGGTTTATGTGTAGACTCTAATCAATTTGGTTTCCCATAAGAATAGACAGTGGAAATTAGCACAAGACAGATAAATTTCCCCTAAGAAAGATACATTAAAAAAAAATTTCAGTATAACTGAATGATGTGTCACAACGTATCCCTCCTGAGATGTTTTTAAGAGTAAGTGTAGCATCAAAACACACAAGATAATTTTATGGTGAATATACATACACTCATCACCTAGATTCTATATTTGTCATTTTACTATATTCCTTCTAACACTATTAATATTTCTATCTGTTTATAGATTGCTTTATTTATCCATCAAATAAATGCATTTTGGTGTAAATTTTTACAATAGGACACAAAAATAATTCTGCATTCATGTTATTGACTAGTGTGCGACATTTATCTACTGTATTTTTTCCTTTTGAGGCAAACTTTACAAAACTGGGAACTTAAATGAACATTTGCTGACATCTGACAAATGCATACACCTATATCAAATTATAGAACATTACCGTCACTCAAGAAAATTCTCTCAATCTCTTCTATAATCCTCCAGGAACAGCCAGCATTCTGATTTTTTTCCACCATAGATTTATTTCTCCTTGCCCTAGAACTTCATATAAATTGAATCATACTTTACATGCTCTGCATAAGCCTGTTTTCAGTCAGCATAATATTTTGAGATTCAACCATGTCGTTGTGTGATCACTGATGGTATTTCACTATATCAATATAACATTAAAAAAAATCTATTCTTTACTGATGGATACTTAGGTAGTATTTCATGTAGGGCTAATATGGATAAAGTTGTTACATACATTTTTTATAGCCCTTTTTGTAACCAGTACTTTTATTTCTCTTGGGTGAATTCCTTGAATTGCCTTTACATAATGAGGTGTACGCTTAATATTGATAAGAAATTGCCAGACAATCTTCAAAAGTGGCTGCACCACCGTACATTTCCATCAATGATGTATGAGAGTTCTAGGAATACCACACTTCTGCCAACTTTTAGTAGCAATCAGTCTTTTTAATTTTAGCCATTTGAGTGGATGCACAGTGCTAACTCATTATGATGTTAACTTTCACTTTCCTGATAAATATGCTACTGTCCTTTTAAATGTGCTTATTATTGGCTATCTGCATATCTTCCTTTTTGATGCATCTGTTCAACTATTTCCTCATTTTTTATTTAGTTGTCTTTTCATTATTGAATTACAGTTCTTCATATAGTTTGGACACAAGTCTTTTGTCCTTTTCCAAAAATATAAATTGTGAATATTTATCACCTGTGAATTATCTATTTTTCTTAACGTTACATTTTAATGGGTTTCTTTTATGATGAAATTAGACTTATCATTTTTTTCCTTTTATGGTAATTACTTTCTGTCCTTTAAAAGAAGTTTGACTACAAAATCCATGGACATATTCTGTATTTTTTCAAAAGCTTTATGGGTTTAGTTTTTATGTTGAGGTCTATGGTCCAGTTCAATTTAAGCTTGTGTATAATATGAGGTTGGAGGTCAAGTTTCCTTTATTTCCCATATGAATATTCACTTGATCCAGCACCATTTGTTGAAAGGATCTATCTTTACCTGTTGGATTATTTTATGCACTTGGTGAAAATTTAAATAACGGTATAAATTTGGGACTATCTCTGGGATTTTGTTTTTCATTATGTTTCAACTATATATTGATCCTTATGCTAACATTATAGTTCTAAGATTACATTTGCTTTATCATAAATCTTGAAGTCAAGTAATGTAATTTCTCTAGCTCTGTTCCTCCTCTTCAAGTTTGCTTAGATTATACCATGCCCCTATACTTGCAAATAAATTTAAAAATAAGCTTGTAATTTTTTACAAAAAATTTTTTAAAGTCTGTTGGGATTATGATCAGAATGTCACTGAATCTATAGATCATTTGGAAAAGATTGGCATATTAACAATGTTATGTTTTTCAATCCATGACCACGGTATATCTCCCCATTTACTTTTTCTTTATTTTCACTCAGCACTTCTTTTTTTCAGTCTAGAAAGCTTCATATGCTCATTAAATTTATCCCTAATTTTTATAATCCTTTAAGTAGAGATATTTATTCTTAATCATATTTTCCTATTGCTGCTACAATATAAAATACATTAATTTTATACATTAACTTGTAATTTAGGACCTGGCTAAATTTAATTACGAATTCTAATTTTTTGAATTTCTTAACATAGTCTACATAAGCCATCATGTCAAAAGCAAAGAGAGACAATTTTACTTTTTCTTTACACATTTTTATATCATTAGATTTATTCTCCTGCTTTATTTCAAACACTAAGGCCATCTTATACAATGCTGAATAGAAATGGCTATAAAATATGTAGGCTTTCGTGTCAAGCTTCTTTCACTTAGCATACTGTTTTCAAGGTTTACACATACTGTAGCATGTATTTGTATTTTATTACTTTCTATAGCTGAATAATATTCCATTATTGCATAAAGTACATTTTGTTTTACCATTCATCAATTTGGTTTGCTTCTACTTTTTAAAGTATTATGAATAATGCTGCTATGAACATCTACATACAAGTTTTGCATGGACCTATTTTTTTTCTTTCAATTTTCTTGGAGATACATATATCTATATCTACATCTGAAAATGCTGGGTCAGATCATAATTCTATGTTTAACTTTTGAAAATTGCCCTACTATTTTCCAAAGTGGCTCTATCATTTTACATCCCCACCAGAAATGTCTGAAGGTTTCAATTTCTTCACATCCTCAGCAAAACTTATTACTATCCGTCTTTATTATTATTGCCATCTGAATGAATCAGTGAATGCAAAGTGTTATCTCATGGTTTTGATTTGCATTTCCCTAATGTCTAATGGTGTTGAACATCATTTCATGTGTTTATTGGTTATTTGTATATCTGCTTTGGAGAAATGTCTACTCAAATCCTTTCACCTGTTTTTAACTGAGTTATTTATCCTTTTAGTGTTAAGTGGTAAGCATTCTTTATAAAGTCTGGATAAAATTTCCTTATCTTCTATATGATTTGAAAATATTCTCTCTTTTTCTGTGGGTTGTACTGTATTTTTATTTTTACTTTTAGTGTTAGATGATACATATTTCTCTATTACTTTACTTAAAAAGATAATCGATTTTAATTTTTAGAGCAGGTTTAAGTTGACAGTAAAAAAGAGCAGGAATTATATAGACAGTTCTCATATACCCCTTCCTCCACTGAACACAGTTTCCCATATTATTAACAGATTATATTTGTTACATTTGATGAACCAATATTGAAACATTATTTTTACCTAAAGTACGTAGTTCACATTAGGGTTCACTTGGCATTGTGCAATTCTATGAATTTTAACAAATCCATAATGTCATGGTATCCATCATTACAGTAACACAGTATCAGCCAAAGTAGTTTAACTGCCCTAGATATCCTCTCTGCTCCACATATTTATCCTTCTCCCTTTCCTCCACCTCTGAACCACTGACAACCACTATCTTTTTTACTGTCTCTATAGCTTTGCTTTTTTCAGAATGTCATATAGTTCGAATCATACAGCATGCATCCTTTTCAGACTGGATTCTTTCTCTAAGCAATATCTGTATATCTGTTAAGGCTCCTCCATGTCTTTTCATGTCTTGATGGTTCTTTCTTTTTATTTCTGCATAACCTGATTACTCCCAAATTTTGGCAATTATAATAAAGCTGCTATAAATATGCGAACGCAAGTTTTTGAATGTACATAAGTTTTCAACTTATTTGGGTAAATACCTAGGAGGGGGCCCATATGCTAAGATTATTTAGGTTTGTAAATGTGGGTGGTCTTTTTACCTTTTTAATAGTGTTTTTTTTTTTTTTTTTTTTGCGGTACGCGGGCCTCTGACTGTTGTGGCCTCCCCCATTGCTGAGCACAGGCTCTGGATGCGCAGGCTCAGCGGCCATGGCTCACGAGCCCAGCCGCTCCACGGCATGTGGGATCTTCCCGGAACGGGGCACGAACCCGTGTCCCCTGCATCGGCAGGCGGACTCTCAACCACTGCGCCACCAGGGAAGCCCCTAATAGTGTTTTTTGATGCACAAAAGTTTTCAATTTTTATGAAATTCAAGCTTTTTTTTTCTTTTGTTGCTTGTACTTTTGGTGTCATATTGAAGAAATCATTATGTACTCCCATGTCATGAAGATTTATACCTCCTATATTTCCTTATAAGAGACTTAAAATCTTACCTCTTACATTTAGGTCTTTGATTAAGCTGGGCGTAATTTTTGCATCAATAATCAGTTGGTCTAAAATTTGTCAGTGTAGGCTTTGTATTTGTGAATGTTATGTTGTGGACACTACAGATCCTATTGTATTCCTCCAAAGAGGATTGTGTGTTTTGTTTTGCTTGTTTAACAGGTAATTAGGGACTTCCCTGGTGGTGCAGTGGTTAAGAATCCACCTGCCAATGAAGGGGACACAGGTTCAATCCCTGGTCCAGGAAGATCCCACATACTGCAGAGCAACTAAGCCCATGCACCACAACTACTGAGCCTGCGCTCTAGAGCCCTCAACACAAGCCACAACTACTGAGCCCACGTGCCACAACTGCTGAAGCCTGCGTGCCCTAGAGCCCGTGCTCCGCCACAAGAGAAGTCACCGCAATGAGAAGCCCGTGCACCTCAATGAGAAGCCCATGCACTGCAACAAAGAGTAGCCCCCACTAGCCACAACTAGAGAATGCCCATGTGCAGCAACGAAGACCCAACTCAGCCATAAATAAATACATTTTATTTTAAAAAAAGAAAGGTAATTAATTTGGTTATATTAGAACTGCAAACAGTCTTGGGGGTCATTTTAAGTATTACGTCACCTACTTCATCTTTAGCTGTTCTGCTCGGCATCTACCTCTCATATGCAGGCTTCCAAGATCAGCCAGATATTTGATTGGAGTAGACACAAAATTTGTTCCCCCACCTGTGACTTGCTCCTTTCATGGATTCCCTTCCTCCAATAGGACTTAAGTTCAGTCTTTCCCCGGGCTAAATCTCACTGAAAAACGAAACTCTCTCAATTACTTGCTATCCCAAGTGTCGAGTGCCCTCTGACATGTGCCTATATGGTATTTGCTCCCTAGTACTGTCATTTGTTTTGGTATTTTTGTTCAGTTTATAGTTATTAACTGCAGAGTGTTGGTTTAGTAGGAGCTTCCTTGGCCATATCAAGGGCAGAATTTTCAAACACAAAGTTCAGTTCTGAATGAAGTTGGTTATTTTTAAACTCCTCAAACCAGTTCTGCCTTTTCTTGTTGGGTTTTATGGGCCTTAAATCTCTCTAGTCTTCAGCCTTGAGTTCAGTTTGTATTTAGGCTTATTTAAATTTCTCTAAAACATGTTCTTATATAAGCTTTCCTCCAAGTGATCCATCCATTGACACACTCATTCATTCATTAAAGAAGTTTATATTAAAGATAATATCTTCTTTCAGAATACACCTTTTGAGTCTTATTTAATGCAACTCAAAAGTATAGCTGTGGCTTCCTTTCTGACTTCAAATTTCTGAGAACCAAATTCTCTCTGCCACAATAGTAAATTAAAAGTAAAAGAGAATAAGACAATAATTTCTATAATAAGAATTTTTATTATTTGAGAGAGAGAGAGAAGAGAGTAGTTTCTTTGTATTTCAAACTTTGATCTATCTTTGCTGTCCGAATTATTGTAACTTTTATTTTGCATCACATTTATATTTTGTTTTAAGTACCTAAAGGATTTATATTTCATTTTATGTGGCTTTTGCATCGACAACCCTGCCTCTCCACATACCACCAATTTAGAAACCATTTAAATATAGTGTTCAAATTTGATAATTGTCTAACTTAATTGCAGGTATTTAATTTAATGAGTCAACACAGGAATAGCTGTATATTCTTTAAGAAATGCCTGAATTAGCTGGAAGGAGACACTACATAATGATATACAGTCCATAACTGTGCAATGAAGGAACTTCTGTCAGATTGCACTCTTGCTAGGAAACTGATCTTATCCCTTGACAAAACAGAGAAGAGAATTCCATTCTTTCAAATGGCCAGACTTAGAGCAAAACTGTTTCCTACAGAACTGAAATGAGAGCAGCAGCCTACATTTTACAGAACAGAAGGGTAGATGTTCCTAGATAAAAAAAGTAGAAGAAAGGTTTTCCTTTTCACTGGGTGTGACACCATTGCAAAGATCTTTGTAAATTCAAACAAAAGCAAACAAAGCTAAAGAAATAGTAGATGAAGCCTATGCTTTTAAAGTCTGAAATTTAGAAATGAGGGGAAAGACTGAGAGTCTTCTATACTTAGAAATAACAGATTCAGGGGGAAAAGGAAGGAAAACATGCTTGTAAGGTTCATTGACTCTAGAGATTGGTTTTGGAACACATAAGGAATCTGTGCATACTACTGACTTCAGTGACTGAAGAAAGTGATCCAGACCATGAGAGAACAATTCAGTTAGCCATGCTTGCTATAAATTTCACAAACTTCTTTAATCAATTGTTGAAAGCTGGTATCAGAACCTTATATGATACATTATTTGCAATTGTTCTTCTGTGTATGTGCATACACGGACATATAAGCTTTTCAAGTTTACTGATTAGTTAACCAAATATAGTTTGTATTTGAGATGTGAATTTGGTCTTTCTCAAAAAAAAAAAAAAAAAAGTGCTTGCTGATTTAGGACATCCTGAGGTTAAACACTAGTAAAGCTCAGTATCCCAAGTATGTTTCACGTAATGCTATTTCCATGTGTGACACTTCACACACAGAAACACACACACACCTTGCTGTGATAATTGATAATTATCTTTGAGATGTGTTGTGTATTTTATTTTCATCTTAGAGTTTCGAAATGTTGAAGAACATAGGGAATGCTCTGAGAACTCTGGCATCAAAGAAAGTTGTTAAAGTTTTCCTTTCTTTCCCTCCCTCCCTCCCTCCCTCCCTCCCTCCCTTCGTTCCTTCCTTCCTACCTTCCTTCTTCCCTCCCTCTCATTGTTTCTTTTATACTCCGCCTTCCTGCCCATATAACATTTATTAACACAGAAACAAACTCTGAGACACTTTTTAGGAGAACAGATTCAAAAATACTGAAATAGACATAAGTCTAGCTGACTAATGCATTCGTGACTCTACTGCCCAGAGATGATATAAGCCAAGTAAAGATCCAGTAATGATTGGCTTATTGTTCCACAGACTCAAAGTCTCTATTTAAATAAACACATTTCTTGACAATTCCGGAGAAGCTAAAAAAGAATTTGAATATTCAATGTTCCCTTCAGAAAATACAAATGGGGAAACTCCTTTATAAGGCAAAATATATGTCCTCAAAAATCCTCTCCATTCATCTAGCTCTGCAAGTCCAATTCATGAACCAAGACAGTTGTCCTTAATCTTTTTAGCAGCACCCAGTCACACCCCATCTCTACCTGCTTCTGCAAACTTTCTGTACATCCTCCTAAAAACCTAATGCATTCTGAATGTGTGTTCATCCCACTACTCTTTTTCATCTTTCCTAGATATATTTCTTTCTATACTCTTCCTGTAAATACATATCAAATTGCTTTTGGAAGTCTGTTACTGGATGTTGTACCCATTTCCATTTTTGATCCCTTCCACAGACATAGATAAGAGTTCTTAGAGCCACTTGGCTGGGAGAGGAAAGGCAGTGAAGTGAGGTAAGTGTAGGCAGAAGCTTTGATGATTTGGATATTTTCTCCCAATTCAAACAAGCTTTAAACTTCTTTTTTTAACACTTTCTGAATTATGACTTAGGATGTTGTTTCAGTTACTGTTAGATTAAATAAAGCATGTAAGTTCTTTTTAAAAGAAAAATAGCTGTAAGAGAGAAATTAAAAGAATCCAAATAAATAGTGTTATAGATCTACTTGTGAAAGGTAAACTCCTCTCCGGAAGTAAGGAAACATGCATATCGGCCATATGAAACAAACATTAGCTAAGCATCACCTTCAGAGAGAACAGATTGCATTAAATATCTTAGACCCAATAAACCCTTATGGATTTGGTACTGAGTACACATTTCTTCAACAAGTGATTTCATGCTGGTGGTCACAAGTTCCAAACCACAGGCCACCCTGATTTTCAACTGATTTGATTCTCAAACAATTGTTGAAAGTCAAGAACTAATGAGGTTAAGGTTGCCTTTATTGGAAACTGTGAATTTCCTCTGAACTCTTTTATAATAAATCCTTATTGTTCCAGGATGAAAATATCTTTTGATTACATGTGATTGTGATGTATTTTAGCTTTCAGAAGTCAAACAATATTGCTTCCAAAGTTTTTGAGAGCATGTGAATCTTTTCTATCTGATCATGAATTCATGCAATGATATCTTTTACTACTTTATTAAAAAAGCTCACTGAGGGTGTGCATGCATGTATGTAAACAAGCCCATGTCCTTCCTTGTCTGTCTGCTTTAAAATATAGTTAGTTTCATTGCCTTGTGCCACCTGATTTCACAGGAGTTCCCACTGGTGTAGGTCGTTGTATTAGGCAGTGTCACAGGGCTGCATGTAATCTATATTATCAAAACTTGGCCCATCCCTACATTATCTTCTTCCTCCCTTGCTAAGTCTCAGTGCAATTCCAAATTAAGAATTAAAAAGCTCTTGAGAGTGATGGTACTTCAAGAAAGTTACATTTATAGTGATGCCATAAAAAATAGGTCTATTCAAGGGCTTCCCTGGTGGCGCAGTGGTTGAGAGTCTGCCTGCCGATGCAGGGGACACGGGTTCATGCCCCAGTCCGGGAAGATCCCACATGCCGTGGAGCAGCTAGGCCCGTAAGCCGTGGCCACTGAGCCTGTGCGTCCGGAGCCTGTGCTCCACAGTGGGAGAGGCCACAACAGTCAGAGGCCCGCGGACCGCAAAAAAAAAAAAAAAGGGAATAGCTCTATTCATTTTTGGAGATACATTTAAAAATTGTTTCTTTATTGTGGAAACATAAAAATTGAGATCACAAATTACTAGTACCATGTGAAATTATCTGCCAGAAATATCTCACATTGTGTCCACTCATCTCGAATATTCACTCTGCTTCTCATGATCCTTATGGGCCTCTAGTGACTATCAAGATTGTATAAGAGAAGAAAGGTCATAAAAGAATGAGGTTGCTATGCTGTTTTGGGGGGGCAGGGGACCATAAACTAGTAAGTTATCCTAAACTGAAGATCATCCTTTGTGAGAAATAAAATGTATGCAAATAAAATACGTAAATTTATATTTTAAGAGGCAGTATATCACATTTTTTATTATGCCAGTTTTTTTTTTCTATTTGCCATATATATATATATATTTAAAACATTTATTAGAGTATAACTGCTTTACAATGTTGTATTAGTTTCTGCTCTGTAACAAAGTGAACCAGCCATATGCTTATGTATATCCCCATATCCCCTCCCTCTTGCGTTTCCCTCCCACCCTCCTTATCCCACCCCTCTAGGTGGTCGAAAAGCACCAAGCTGATCTCCCTGTGTTATGCAGCTGCTTCCCACTAGCTATCTATTTTACATTTGGTAGTGTATTATATGTCAATGTTACTCTCTCACTTCATCCCACCTTACCCTTACCCCTCCCTGTGTCCTCAAGTCCATTCTCTACGTCTGTGTCTTTATTTCTGTCCTGTCCCTAGGTTCATTAGAACTTTTTTTTTTTTTTTTAGATTCCATATATATCTCTTAGCATACGGTATTAGTTCTTCTCTTTCTGACTTACTTCACTCTGTAGGACAGACTCTAGGTCTATCCACCTCACTACATATAACTCAATTTTGTTTCTTTTTATGGCTGAGTAATATTCCATTGTATATATGTGCCACATCTTCTTTATCCATTCATCTGTCGATGGATACTTAGGTTGCTTCCATGTCCTGGCTGTTGTAAATAGTGCTGTAGTGAACATTGGGGTGCATGTGTCTTTTTGAATTATGGTTTTCTCAGGGTATATGCCCAGTAGTGGGATTGCTGGGTCATATGGTAGTTCTATTTTTAGTTTTTTGAGGAACCTCCATACTGTTCTCCATAGTAGCTGTATCAATTTACATTCCCACCAACAGTGTATGAGGGTTCCCTTTTCTCCACACCCTCTCCAGCATTAATTGTTTGTAGATTTTTTGATGATGGCCATTCTGACTGGTGTGAGGTGATACCTCATTGTAGTTTTGATTTGCATTTCTCTAATGATTAGTGATGTTGAGCATCTTTTCATGTGTTTGTTGTATGCCAGGTTTGAAGCCAATGTGTCTGGCTTAAAAACCTACAATGCCTCTTACTAGGCATGTGACCTTAGGCAACTTATGGATCCTGTCTGCACCTGAGATTCTTCTTCGGTGACATGAAGATAAAATGAAGGTCAGTTTTGTTTTGGGCTTTTTTTTGTGAGGATGAAAGGAATACAAATATGTTAACACCACTATAAATACTGCCCGAACTATAGGAGGCACAAAGTGTTAACTATTGTTGTCATTGTTATTATTACTAATGTAAGATTTTTTTGTATTCTATATCCTATTATGGAGTTTTTATAGGTTAAAAAAATCACCACATACACCAAAAATTCCTCATGAAACATAGGAGTAATCTTCGTGTAGATGTGAAAAAATCTACTGTTCATGGACACTGACTGACCTCCAAACTTTTGCTCTTTCCTCTCCCTTATAACCTAGATGATATAAATAATTCAGAATCAATAAAATACATTAAATTTCACATGTTAAAATAGCCCTTAATCCTCTTTAATCTTTAACCATCCTCTGAATCCATTTTTGCCAAATTTTTTCACAATTGTATTTGTTGAATCACATTTTATCATTTAAATTTCCACTAAATCTTGGCCTTCAATATGTGCATAACATTAACCTTTGAATAGCAAATTACAGAGACATCTGGAAGCATAAAACAGTAATATTCACTCAAAAGTACAAATTATGTACTATATAACATATCTTGGAAGAACTAAAATTGTTAAAAGCTACATATTTAATAATGTATGACCTGAATACTTTTGGAGCAAATTTAATGTGTTCAAATAAGCACTGTTTCAAAGAGTACTTTGGCAAAGAAATGTAAACTGACATCCCCTTTTGTGACTTATTTTCTTACTCAATAGAACTTTACTTTTAAAAAAAGGAACATGAAAAAGATCCACTTAGTAGGTCACTGTTATTAGAAAAAAATGCAAATGAACAACTAAACTTCATTGCACAAATCAAGCTGCCTACTCTCCTGGGCATTATTCAGTGCTTGGTTTAATATTTTCCTAACATTTTAAGAGTTTTTCCAATTAAATATTAATACTTTTCTCAAAGAGAAAGATTTATTATCCTAAGGAGATTGTAGAAGGGAGGGATAGTGATCTCTGTCAGCAGTTAGAATGAGGAACTGAAGAGAAAGGTTCATTAAGGAAAACCTGCTGAACCTACTTTCTCTAATACACCAAGAAGTCACATGTAGAAGTTCATGTTTACCTATATGGCAGAATTAAATAAAAAGACAATATGGTTTCCAAATGATTGACTATACTGGGCCAGAGAGTCCCCACCCGTAATACCAAGCCACTCTACAGTCATGGAGGCATTATAACATCTAAATGTTCCATTTATATATATAAATATTATATATATATATAATATATATGTATATATAATATAGATACATATATATTATATATGTATCTATATTATATATATTATATATAATATAGATACATATATAATATATATGTATATATATATATATTAAGCAAACATACAAACACACAAAACAAATACAGACTTATTGGACATCTGTGCATCTCAACTTGCCCAAGTATATACAGGTGTCACATGAGAAGCCTACTAACTTTGCCTTAATGCCTACTGTGTTAGATCCCATCGTCCAGCCCCAGGGAACCAGAAGGGGAAAGATTCTTGAAGCTACAAAAAGAATAGTACTGACGGACTGACAAATCTCAGCTAAATCTTTTTTGGGGATGTGACATCAGTTGAAACGAGCTGCTTTGACCAAGGTCATGCTCCCTTCCTGAGGGCACCCTCCATCAATTTACTGATCCATTTGGGTGGGGTATAAAGTCCTGGCCCCTTTGCCCTGATTTAAGACATCTCTGAAAATCTATTGCAGCTCCAGAGTGCCCTGTTAAAAATGGCTGAAAAATGCTGTGACTGCATTGCAGTGCAACATCTCCCTCTGTTCAACTCTTCATTATTTATTTCTTCAACAGTGTTAATCCTGAGAACACTCCCCAAGGAATTTATTGCATTACAGTATCCACCTAAGAGTGGGCTTCTTAGAGAACCCAGTGTTTGATACCTACCATTCCTATTGCCTAACTCTGTAACTTTGAACATGAGGCTCTTATTTTAAAACAGCTGTAACTTTTCTCTGCCCATCCTGTCTTGCATATCTCTCTGTAACTGGCACTCACTATGGCTTCATCAAGTATCTCAAGTTGAGCTGCTTTGTGGCTTACAGTTTATGTCAAGATAGGATAGGCTACTCTGCATAACAAAGAATCCCCAAATCTCTGTGGATTAAGAGTGTAAAATTTAATTGCACAATTACACATTTTTTTTTCAGAATGTTCTCTTATCACTCTCCTAAAACTGTTCATTCAGGTATCTAGGCTACCTCCATCTTTTAATTATGTAGTCGGTACTGCAGAGCTTCCAAAGTTGCTGAGACAGAGGAAGAAGAGATGCAGAGGCAAGATTCCTCCAAAGGGTCTATGTTCCAAAATGACTTGCACTATTTCTGCTTACAGGGTATAAACAAGAACTGGTTACACAGCCTCAACTCAACTGCATGGGAAGTTAGAAAATGCACATGGATAATAGGTGAGCTATAAGCAAGTATAAAAATCTCTATCTAGCAGCTACACAATTTCCTCCAGCCCCACTGCCCAGGCAAAGTTAGGATCTGCCACTCAGTCACAAACTTATGAGGCACCCCCAGTACAACCTCTAAATAGGTAGATTTTTCTTATTTTTTTATTTCTATGATAAACACTTCATATTTTAAACAAATAAAAAAATAAACACTTCATATTTTTAAATAAATATAATCAATTATATCTCTGAACTTCAACATCCTCATCTGTCAAATAGTAAAATATAAGGCTGGTCAATCTGCCAGTACTTTGATTGACAGATAAAAAACTTTCCATAAAAATTAGTCTTCATTATTTTAGTTAGAATTCCTACCCTTTTTATATAGGGACATGTTTATTTTTCTCTTATTTATTATTGTTAATACTGCAACCTGGATAAAGATGTCAGAGGGCAACCATTAATAAAATACACAGAATGAGACTCAAAACATGATTTGGAAAGAAATAACTTATAAACATATGCATCAGGTTTTTGGCAATCTTTCTTTCGTATGAAAGGCTATTTGTAAGGAATATAGCCTAAGTTTTCCAAGGAGCCTACCTAGTTGGGCGGGGCGGGGGGGTGGGGTGGTGACTTTCCAAGTAAATCTGTCCTGGAGGTTAGGCTATAACTTTTGCCAGTCTTGGTTCTCCACCTAAACCCACTACTGGTTCTATCACTCATGAGCAGTATAATTTAGGCCAAGTTACTTGACATCTTAGGGCATCTGTTTTCTCATTTGTTAATATTCCACAAAACAACCAAAGTTACTAACACATAATAACCACACAAAGGCAAGTTCCTGGATAAAGACCTGCCCTCTGCCATAATCAGCCTTCTCCAATCTAAATTCACTAAACGCTCAGTCTGATAGCTGAGTCGTTTAGTAATTTTTAGAATTGTAAATCATACTGATAGGATTATTATATCTACTAATACTCATATTCAAAGGATTAATATACTCCACACACAAAGATTAGTATATTTCTTCCTCAAATTTGAAATGTAGTGAACAAATAAGCAATTGTTCAGATGGCTACCAAACTGTTTGTCAAGCATCTTTCTTGGTCAAACCATCTTGGGTTGCACAAAGTTAATCCTGTAATCCCCATAGTATGTTTCTTCTTTTTCTCTCCATATGTTGGATCAACCCATAGGATTAGATTTCTGCCAGATTTGCTATTATTTCCCTTCCTATTTTGTAACATTCCTCTTTGTAACTAAAGCCAGCCCTAAACTTTCTCCAAAAGGCTAACATCCTTGTCATCAATTTTCTCTACAGGAAACCAGAACCATAATCCTGCCTGGTTCTAAGATATCTGGTTAAACTCCCACAGTGCTGGTCTTAATCTTAACTTATGACCTGTTTTATTAGTGTCTCCCATTTCTGGTAGAAAACAGGCACATTGTTCCCCTCCAGATTGTCCAATGCTCATCAGAGGTACATGCCCATTGGGCATACCATTATTACTTTAAATTTAACTCATCCGAAAATAAATTAGTAATGATTTCCTCCATACTTGTCATTTTTTTGTCCCAGGGCACAGTTCCATCATGCAATGATCTATCCAATGCAGACATCTGGGGATTTTTCCCTCAGCCCATATATACTCCACCATAATACTACTAATCTCTCGAGTTAAATATCTTTCAAATGCTCTTTCTTTCTAGCTGAATTTAGTCTCTTGGCCCAGATTACTGTACTCTGTCAACTACATCCTTTTACAATCATGTATCTGATTACCTGGCTCCAGTCTCTATGTAGCCCTAACCTCATCCACTGGGCATAGTATACCCAATCTGAGCCTTAAATTTCTAATCATATGATTCCCTTTTCAATAGCTTCCTATGGTGCAGAGGATAAAGTCTACTCTTCTTAACATGGCTTACATTGTCTTCCATGGTACTGAATTAGTTTACTAATCAAGCAACCTTATGGTTTTCTCTCCCACTGACTTTCTAGCCACACTGTACTAATTTGTTTTCTAAAACATGACCTGTTCTCTCTCAACTGAAAGCCTTTGCAAACATTCTCCTTTTCTCCTCCCTCATCTTTGCTTGACTCTTGGCTGTCCTTTTAGTGTCTAAAAATTTTACTTTTTTATTTCTCCCCTAAGGACTAGGATATTTGGTCCTGCTGTAAATTTCTAGGGCACTCTGTCCTTTCATTTTGATAAGGTTTATTATATTTTATTATTAATCCTTGTTCAATTTTCTATCTTTCCTTCTTGTCTGAAAGTTGTAGGATGGCAGACCTTATGCTTGTCACACTTGCTACTAAATTCCCAGAAAATAACATGGTAACAGTAGTTCCTATTGAATGAATGAATGCCACAAATACATAGTTCATTCCCCCTCATGTAAACTGCTCACTTCCACATGGACGGTTACCAAAAACTCTTGAACCACACAGTAGAAAACAGTATTGCATAAATGTGAAAATATGGACCTTACGGTTAGCACTTATTTAAATACTGGCTTTATCACTTACAAACTTTTGACCGTAGGCAAATCATTTAAGTTCTTTCTTCTCCATCTGACAAAGGCAGGTTTGAAAAATTACCTCACTGAATTGTTGTGAGCATTAAATTAAGATAATGTATGTAAAGACATTACTCCAGTGCCTGGCATAGAGCAAACAACTGTTATATGTCAGCAATTATTATTATTTTGGGAAAAGGTTGTAATATGTTATCAATTGGGAAGGGGGTGAAAAATAAACTTCCTCCATTTTTCATCCAAAAATGCTTATAAAATTCTGTAGTCATTTCTTTTTTTTAGTCATTTCTTTTTTGTTTTCCATTGTCTTAATCAATTATAGGAACGATTAAATTATAGTTTCCAGTCAAGGTAACTTATCTTTGTGCATTTAAAATTCCATTCAAATTCAGTTTGTTTGAGCAGTGAGGAAGGAAGTGACAGTCTTTCTTGCTGTTGACAGAACGTGACGTGTGGCATGCCTGATTCATCAACTACAAACAGCACTCACTTATTTGTATGGTTCACACTGAAAAAATTTTATGTTTAAGGTCCTGCAGACTCTGAATGACTTTCAAG
The DNA here is from genome assembly GCF_949774975.1 of Lagenorhynchus albirostris. Lineage (NCBI taxonomy): Eukaryota > Metazoa > Chordata > Mammalia > Artiodactyla > Delphinidae > Lagenorhynchus > Lagenorhynchus albirostris. The sequence goes on from NC_083113.1 coordinate 38,604,740, forward strand.
GTTTCCAGGGGTTTTCAAGGGCTCCAGGGATTTTCAAGGTCTAGGACCAATTCAGAAAAAACAAACAAACATACATATATATATATATATATATATATATATATGTAGTAATTTGTAATAATATATATGTGTGGTTTGTAGTAACCACCAGATTGGTAAATTTGTGCATGGTATCAGCTATTTTGGATTCACAGGTATAATTATTACCCCAAAGGGGTCTTTCCCAGTTTGCTAAAATACACTTAATGATCTAAATTTGTATTTACTTTTTGCCATTCTTCCTATTTCTCTTGTCACCATCTTAGTCCAGTATAAGAATAATTCTTTCCTGGATATCTGCATTATCCATCTACCTTACCTCCCTGCACTTCTACTCCCCCACCACACTCCACCTGCCCTATCAATTACCTATTTAAAATTCAAATCCCAGTATTCCAGTCCCATGCACAAAACCATTCACTGTCTTTCCACTGCTCTTTAGATAAAGCTTCAACTTCTTAACATGGTCTATTAATCCTTTCATTATCCCTCAGTACTCCTCGTACTTCAGTTTTGCCAACCCACTTGATAGGGATAATTCTACTAGGGGATTGTAAGTAAAGAAAAAGTATGGGAGACCCCTGTAAGTTAATGATCACTCAAGAAAGCAGGTTTGCTTAACCACAAAACCAAGCAGGCTTGCTTAGCAAGAAATCCATGTAACAGAAGCATGAGACATGCCCCAAAACAATAGAACAATGGTGCCATGAGACCCACATCCTGCTCAGTGAGCTCAGTAAGTTTATGACCCCTAAGACATGCTCTTTGCACACGTAAAAAACAATAATTTCCACAGTGTCATGACAGTCCTGGCCTGACCATGTAGGGACAAGAAACCCAACCTGGAGAAGGAGCTCATGATGGAAGCTTGACGTCTACTCAAGAATGAGGAAGAAGGTGGTCTCTTCCCCCTCCCCACTTTTCCTTTGATTATAAAACTGTAACCCACTAAGTTCTCAGGGCACAGCACCCTCTCACCCACCACCGGCTTGTAAGTCTCACAAGCGTCCTATTCTAATCACTTCTTATTTATCCCTTTGCCTCTGGCTGAATTCTTTCTGTGCTGAGACATTAAGGACTGGACCAGAGTTCCTTGGAACCCCCCGAAACGACACCTAGCATTTTCACACTCATCCATGTCTTTTAGTTCTGATAACATGCATAAGATCTCTCAGCTGCCTCAGAAGCTTTATCCAACACCTTTTCTCCAATACACTTCTTTGTACTTTATAATCCACCTTTGCCTATTTAACTCCTCCTCATCTTTCGGACTCCAGATAAAATATTGCTTTCTCAAGGGAGCCTTCTCCAAATTCTCATTTTATGTCCAACTCTTTTATATATTCTCACAGAACAACACACTTTTACTTCACCATACTTATCTTAGTGATTATACACTGACTTATATACTTATCACTTAGAATGTACACTGCCAAGAATGCAGGGATGTGTTTTTCATTATGTTCTCACCTTCTACCCAGCACCTGTAATACAGACTAAAATTATTTTGAAAAGGATATAAATGTAAGCATTAAAGGGAAGTATAATTTGTCACCCCCAATATGCCTCTTGGGCATAAAGATTATTTTAGGTTGATTATTTTTAAGGAAGAGCAGACACTGGATAAGCAAACTCTGAAAACCAAGTAGAAGTTACCCTTTTGTAAGAGACATTTACATTATTAGGGAAACCTCTATTTGTAGGTGTCTCCCTCTCTGTACCAGGAAGAGAAGGATGACAAAATCTCAAGAAACTCTTATGAACGGAAAAAGCAGAGACTTAAATCTGCATAACAGCCATACCCTCCTTTACTGTATTTTGCTTGAAAATCTCCCATAAGTGGCTTCCCACCCCCAACCTCTTTTATCTTTAACTGGAGATTGTATTTAAGGTGATGGCTGGGGCCATTTCAGAAAGCTACTCAGTTTTCCTGGGTATCTCCCATGCATCCAGGAGGTATATGTGTTATTATAATTCTGTTTGTTTTTCTTCTATTATTATATTTTTATTATAGGGAGGTCTCAGCCAAGAAACTAGAAGGGTAGAGGGAAAACTATTTTTCCTTTCCCACAGCATCATGAAATCTAACTTGCGATGTAATGGGAATTTAGAGAAAATGAATACCAATACTAATCCTAATAGCTATCACTCATTGAAAAGGTTGGGAAGGAAGAAATTGTCGCCTACCCTTCTAGATTCTTCTGCATAGTCTAAGAATTAAATTGACATGAGACAGATTAACAAGAGAAAATCAAATCTTAATAACAGGTACACATGGGAGAGACCCAGAAAAACTGAATAACTCACCAAAAACGGCCAAAGCCCTCACCTTAAGTACCATTCTCAGCCAAAGACAAAAGAAGATGCTGAGGATGGGAAGAGTCAGTTATGGGAGGTTACCAGGAAAATCACAGTAAACAAGTGTGATTGCGATGCAGATTAAAGTCATTGCCCTCTCCACTGATAATGGTTTCTAGAGATTTGGTTATCCTCCTCTTCTAGGTACAGATAGTGAGACATCCTTACAAATGGAGATTTCCCTTAAAAATGTAAATGTTTCTTAGAAAAAGGTAATTCCTACCTGTGTTTAGAATTTTTCCCATGTCTGTTGTTTCTCAGAAAATAACCACCTTAAAATAATATTCCAAAAAGACACATTTTAGGGTGGCAAATTTTGCTCTCCTATAAAAGCCTCCAATATCTACATTGAGTACTAAGTGAACCCAGAGATTGAGTCAAGTTTAATAAACCCAGAAGTCTCATTTATGATTATATCTGAGATAGACTATAATATAATCACAATGGATAGTTATGATGAAACAGTAGAAACAATGATCAATGATGACACAGAAGTCTGCCCACGGTGGGCAGGATTTATAGGCCTAGATTCAAGATGCATTAGTGGCTCGAATTTTTATACTAATCAGTCTTTGGAGGAATTGATTGAGGTAAAAGCCACATTTATTGAGCCAGTTCTACTGGATGTTGAAGAAAGGAGGGGACAGCTGGAAAGCAGGGATAATTTCAAGAGATCCAAGAAACATCTGAGATCATGGGTGTGACTATCTCCAGTGATTCATAATGGGATGACTGATTCTTGGATTTGGAAGTTAACTTACTTTAAAACTAAATATATTATATGATTTATTTATCACTTGCTTCATTTATATGCAGTTTGGTTCAGGAAAGGACATAGGAGATGAATACTGAGAAAAGACTCACTGTCTGATATGGAAAAGACAGAGTAGCACCAGCTGCAATGTTTTAGACACTGTACGGAGGACTATATATATATTTATGTATATAATTATATGTGTGTGTACATATATATATATATATATATATATGCTCCTGACATTATTAGTCTCTAATGCACTCTTTTTCTATTTAATTATGGGCAAATAGAATCTCATAAAAAAATATTTAAGTAAGGCTTTCTCTAACTCCAAGGCTATAGTGTTTCTACTCTACATCAGGCTAAACTGTAAGAGAAAAAAAATTAATAAGACAAAAATTTTAATCTCTCTCTTTCTGTCTCCCTAGCCCTCATTCTAACTCTTACTCTTTTTGACTATAAATGATATCGATAGATATAGATATCAATATAGACATAAATATGTCTATATAATGTTGGCTTATCATTAATTTTCTCTATTGTCTGTTTTTCTTCTTTATAACTCAGTGTTACTAGTCAATAATGAAATTAAATCCCTTCTCATTCTACTCTAGGCCCATGATTGGACATTAAATATGAAGATTATCCATTTGGAGTTCAATATGATTCTGAGATGCTGTCTAATGGTATAATATTTCCTGGTGCCACTTTTACATTCTGAGACTTGTAGATGTAAAGTATCTGACATCCACGCATAACTTAAAGGTGCTAAACTGCCATTTAAGTAAAGTACATAAGATAATACTACAATTTTGATCCCTTAGAAATAATTTTCATTTTTAGGCACAGTCAGATTTAGACAGTATACAAAATTAACTAATGAAAACAAACATAAGAATTCAAGAACACATATGTGACGATGAGCTACATACACCAAGAAATAAAGACATAAATATCCACTGTTCATTTGCTGCATGACCAGGGTAATATATAATAAAGGAGATGATGAAATAGAAGGGCAAATGGGATAAATGTTAATTCCTGCATTATATTTAAAATTATGTATTAAGAATTGTACATTAAAAAATTGGTAGGTGCATCTGGTTGAGGGAGATTATTGTGGAACTCTTGGAGAGAGAGATCTTACTGTTGTTACAGAAAAGAATAAAAGGTCGAGCAAATATTGAATTCATGAAAATAACATAATTCCCACAGTGCTGGACATGGGACTCCTTCTTTATGACAACCAAACAGATTTCAGCTGGTAGGCAGAGGCTATTTCTGTGAATTACTTATTAAGAGAAATATAACTAAGTGAAAGCACATTCAGGTTAAAATGATAACAATTGTAAATGAAGCAGAAGCAGAAATCAGAAACCCATGAATCTTCACCCTGGAAAAGAGATGGAAGGTAATAAAATTTCCTCACCTTAGGTATTTTTAAGATCATTATACAGAATAAAGCTCCAAACTGATACAATGTTGGATATATTACTCAATGTTAGAAATACTATTAATCAGCATAAGCTACATGCCAGGTTTGGCTTAATAAAAAACAAGACTCTTACTACCATAGTTACCCAAAAATAGAAGAAGCCTCTCCACAGTATTTCAAAATGAAGTACCAAAGCTCAGACTGAATTATCAATTGAAAGATTGTAAAAACAGAAATTACATTTTGATGAATAGCTTGAACAAATGAATAAAGAATAGCTATTTTTTTCTTATCAAAATAAAATTTACAGAATTCAAGTATGTTTCAAAACCATGCTTTGAACACCACAGGCATAGTACCTGATTTTATTAATTTCAAAATCAAGTGTAAAAATATATACATTAATGAATTATTACTAGTGGGATTTCAAATCTGTGGCTCAACAACTGAATGTCCCTCTATCTATAAAATCATCACTTCCCAACATTTAAGTTACATTTACCCCAAACTTTCATTTATGTGAAAAGACCTTTGATGTCATTAAGAAGAAATGGTACACCATTTACTTGGAAATAATTAGCAAAGGAGAAGTTAAAGTTGCACCTGGAAAATTAAGTAAACAGGAAAACAGACTTAGAGCAAATATATCTGCAATACAGTTTGAGGGGGAAAAAAAGACCCTCCAAATTGTCCTCTTGTCTCAGTCTGGAGGGAGAAGACTGAGATGTGTGTGAACGATGCTAACAGCACGGGCTTATGAAAAGTTATCCACAAGCCATAAGCAAGATAAATAAGGCTAGGACACTTGATTGCTGGAAAAGAGGTAAAAAAATGTGTATGATCTCTCAATCTATCTATGCGTGTAAATGTATTAGTATAGTTATTACACTGAATTTGGAAGTTTTATGTTGTTAACAACTATAGATTTCTGGCAAACCTAAAAGGCACACTTTTTCAACATTTGTTGGACGCTGCATTCTCCTTCAGTATAGAAACAAACATTTCAGCAAGCAAAACCAAGACATATTATTTAAACATTTCAAAGAAACATTGTCCCCACACATTAATAAATAACTAATCTTGACTTTACTTGAAGCTCATGTCTTATACTCTAGTTGCCTGGAGGTCTACATAACCCTATAATTTATCAAGGTAGAGCTACACTGGCAAGGAATTGATATTTGTTGTTGTTGTTGTTTTTTCCCCTTGTATGATAAGGATGTTTTGTTGGACGTTGGCTAAAATCAGGATTGTTCTTAGTTGATGAAACAGATTATTTTCATATCTAGACTAGTGGGGGTGAAAGAAAGTAGAGTCAGTGTTGGGGAAGAAGAAAGCTTCCCTCTACCCCTCTAGGTTCTTCTGACTAGACTAAGAATTCAGTTGACAAGAAACAGAGTAACAGGGGAAAATAAAATTTAATTTCATACATACAGTAACCCTATACCCATGAAAGGGTCAGAGACACCACATACATGTGAAGTTCTGAGACAGAAAGGTAAAATGAGGTCTATATGCCATTCTGAGCTAAGGAATGGGGCAGGGGCCTGGGGCTGCCAGGGACAGGAGGGTCATTCAAAAGATGATAAGAAGAACAGATGTTTGGTAATTAGATGTTTGCCCTGCCAAATAGATGAGGCCACTTAGATGAAATGTATCTCTGGTAATAACTCTTATCTGGGAAAAATCCTCTATTTAAATTCTTCTAGGTAGTTAAGAAAGGGACAGTAGAACCTGCAGACTCTCCACTGCCTTTACCTCAAATAATCCTCTTGCAAAAGTGACATTTTGGGGAGTCTCATTCTGAAATCCTCTATCAGCGTAAAAATACATTTGGGTCAACATTCTGATTCCAGCATTTACTTTTTTCTTGCAACCTTGAGCATGTTATTGTCTCCCAGCTTTATTCCATCTACTAGTAAAGTTCAAATAATACCTCCTCCACTGAGGTGTTCTGAGAACTTAGGCACAAATTATGATGCCTGATAGAAGAAAATACTAAGTGAATACTTTTTCCACACTAAGGAAATGCTGTATATAGAGTAAAACATTCCTAAATATATTCATTAATCTCTGAAATTGCCTGCAAATGTTCTCTAAGGTACACAGGTTTGCTGTAAGTTGTTTTTATTAATAGTTATTTTACTCACTTTGATTATAATCAGATAAACTATATAAACATATCCTGAGTGCAGTGAATGAACACTATGTGACTGAGGGCTGTCGCTAGAATTCAGCTTGTATTTGCATTTGCATTTATGATCAAATTCATACCAATAGTACTATTTGGTTAATGCAAAAAGAACAGAAGTCAACTTTATGTGTAAGTGATGCAATTATGTCAAGTAAAGCCAGGACCAGAGCACAGTGAGCTGAATGAAAGAAGTTTCTTCAGTATTTCAAACGAGAAAATTCCAAGAAGCACTAAGTCTTGACATGGCACACACAGTAATATATTCTATGCAAATTCAAAGAAGCTTATTCTTAGCAGTTGGTGCTATTTTCACATGCTGAGCAATAATTCAGTTCCTGCAAATGATAATCTTATTGGACACATGGAGGTGTTTTTATTGTTTCAGCATTTTATGTGTGATTTTTGATTTTGTAATTTTATAATTTTATATAAGCTAAAAGTTTAAGGAATTTATAACCAGTTTATGTGCGTGCATATTTTAATCACATGGAAATAATGATAGACCGTGATTTTTTTTTTCCTTTGATAAAGGTTCACAGTTTGATAAGTATTACTGTTGTAGGAAAAAAAGGGAGCTACTGTTCTAGAATTTAGAGTCCAGGATTAAGTATCAACTCCTCCAGTTTCTGTGAAATTTTCAGCATTAGCTTAACCTCACTGAACTTCAATTTGCTTCCAGATAAAATAAGGATAATTAAATTCATCCTGCCTACTTTACAAGTTGTTTCAAATAATTAAATAAAATCAAAGATGTTAGAATGCCTTGTAATCTGTAAAGCACTGTACTAATGTAAGGGATTATTCATTTCATCATTATTAATAAACACCTGAACTCCCTACACCACAACATTATGTAAGGCATCTTCAGAGGAAAATATCTAACGCTTTAGAATGAAAATCAATTAATGAATTCATTGTTCCCTTTCAGAATTTGAATGGTTTATCTTGTACAAAATCCACTTTTTCTGCCACAAACAAAAGTCTGCATTTTGGGTTTTTTTTCCCAGAAACTGCAGTTTGAAGAGACAGTTTGGTTATAGAGAAAAGATTGTGTTCTGCTGGGGACCTTGAGAGAGTTACTTAATATCTCTCTGATTTTTTTTTTTGTTTTTTGCAGTACGTGCGCCTCTCACTGTTGTGGCCTCTCCCGTTGTAGAGCACAGGCTCCAGACGTGCAGGCTCAGCAGCCATGGCTCACGGGCCCAGCCGCTCCGTGGCATGTGGGATCTTCCCGGACCGGGGCACGAACCCGTGTCCCCTGCATCGGCACGTGGACTCTCAACCACTGTGCCACCAGGGAAGCCCCTCTCTGATTTTTAATTATATCACATGTAGGATATAGCCTGCCCCTTTAGCATCTTGTACAAAGCTGATAAAAAATAGTATCCACATAATCATTAATATAAAATATCTATAATTTATATGCTCCAAAAGTAGAGAACGTATATTTAATAAAATACTAAACAAAAAGCTAGATATATAAACAGCTTCTATAGAAAGTGACACCATATTTTAGTTTTTTATCTATATTTATGCCTATCCATTTCATAAAGAATTTTTGGCTGTTACATAAAAATATACATCAGGATAAAATTCAAATAAAAGCAGAAATAAGGTATCACGTTTAAGGAAAAAATAAAGAGATACAAGTCTTATCATATAGTATTTCCCAGTTGCTTCAAACATATAATTCCTATGTTAACATTTTAATAATGATCTGACCAGTGAATATATTATATAAGCATTAATGGGCATTTAACTTTAATAACTTTTATATGATAAATATGAATATGTTTTATATATATGTGTGTGCATGTTTGTGTGTAGGTTTTTTTCCCTCATCATTGACCAAAATATATAAATGATGTTTGAGCTTTTCATGATATGAACTTTTACAATGCTTTCCAAAAGGGTTATGTATATATTAATTTATTCAAATAACAATTAATCATTAAATATCATTTCTCCCCAGTCACTCTTTCAAGGGCTCAATGAATTTACAATGCCATCTACAGCATACATATTTGCTTATTTTGATACCACCTAGCTTCTATTAGAAATTCATTAAATTCATTAAAAATTGATTAACTCTCAGGTTAAAGAATAAGTTTCTCATTTTTGTTTTAGTATTCTTTTCTGTTAGTTGATATGCATTGTTCTTATCTTTATAGTGAGAATAAAAGTTGCTTGAGAGCAGAGTATATTTCTTCTTTAGAATTTTCAATAACTCAGCACAATGTTTGCCAAACTGCAGGTAGGTGCCAAAGACACATTTGTTATTAGCAACAATTCAAAAAACAAAAACAATCAAAAATGAAAGGAGGTTGAGAGCTGGGAAAAATGGTTTTAAAGAGGGTGTCTGAGTTTACAATCATGAGTAGACAAGACCTAAATATCTGCAAAGATAAATAAAATAAGAATTTAATAGCAACACTTGTAACAGGTCATTTAGACTGGGGCTCTAGTTTTTCATTTGTGCCTCCCATTTTGCCCTCCATACCTAGAGCTGTACCCTTTGATGCCAGCCAGTATTCTGTCTCTGTAGCATACAGAGAAGAGATGGAGTCAATATTATTATAACCTTTTTTTATACATGTGTGTTACCCACTCATGCATTGTTTCATTTAATTATAACTCATATTAGGTAGACAACATCCCCATTTTACAAATAAAGTTAATAATGCTAAGAGCGGTTAAGCTAGCCACAACTTCAGAAGAAAAGTAAACAGATCTGAGTCTGGTGGTATCTTAATTTAACATCCATCCTTCTGGTAATCAATCCACTTCCCTTCCATATAGGCATGTCTTTTGGAATTATGAGCACTGTTCTAGCAAATCCAGATAATCTGGCTATTGTTAGGAAATGCTCTATGAGTATTCTTGGCACCTTTATTTCCCTGAACAATATTTCACCAGGATTTAAATTCTGGGCACTCCCTCCCTGACTGACAAGTTAGTCTAGTCTCTAAAACAAGGCCATTTTTCCAGATTTCCATCCTTTCTGATCTTGAATTTCTCCATGTTGAAAATTGTTGAAATCACAGATTTCTCCAGCCTTTAGCTGCACTATCATAAAATTATCATCATTTTAAGATGAAGGAGATAGGGAAGACTTCAGACAAAGAGCTGGATTTTAGCTGAACTCTGTGGATTGAGTTGGAGCTGAACTGGAGAAAGGAATGATATAGTGTACTTTTGGAAAAATCATTCCCATATGAAACCTTTGTGTTTGAAACCTGAACAATGTTTTCAAGTAAAATTCTATTCCCTTTAGCTAGAGAAGTTTATTTAGAAAATACCAAAAGCCCATAAGTACTAAAACTAATAATAAATGTCTAGTCTAGAACTTTACAGTGTGTATGTCTCTTTTTCTGTGAGTGAGATCATTGAATCCTCAACTATTACTTTAATGTAGTTAGGGAAGTTTTAATTATACTGACTTTACACACAGGAAAAAAATAACATCTCAGTCATAAAGTTTAAATTTGCATGACTAAAATATAAGAACGTGTTCAAGTGTCTAAAAACATAAGCAGAGTTCTATCTGCCCTATTTCACTGACTGTTTGACTTTGTGTGTATGTGTGTGTGTGTGTACGTGTGTTTGTAGAAGGAAATTCACTATTCTATCCATATTCTGACTAGGCCCCTAAGTAATTATCTGTGTGTTCCTACTATTCTAGCCAGTGTGTTATGGCATTATACTAGAATGTTAAATATCACAGTTTTCCCCCTGATTTTGTATATATTGTGGACTCTACTAATTATATTCTAGAGAAGAAAAGGAAAATAGAGCTATATAAATAAAATCCTCAAACAAAACTCATAAGGAAGATGACATGTAATTCACTCCATATAATGTGATAAATCATATAAAAATGAAATGTGGGGTCGTTTTATGACTCATGATTAAGCATGTTAAGCTGAAGACTGATGTTGTGATTTTAGTCCCAACATTATAAGTGTCTCAGTATTGAGTCAGCACAATGATTGAATCATTTTGTGTAGACTGTTTAAATCACCCAAGAAGGAAAATTATCTAAACCTGAAATAAAGAGGATGTGTGTGAGTATGGCTGGGGGCAGGATGGGGGTAGGTGAGCTGGTGCAGGCCTCTGAACAATTGCTGTGACATGCCAGGAGTGATATTTCTTGCAACTCGTCATCATAAATATTCAAGAAATTTTGGGTATATTTCTTATTTATTGGATATTGATACTCTAACCTAAATTTGCATATTAATTTTGAAGATAATGTGGTGATATGAGTAGATTAGCTACAATGTCATTGTGTGATTTGACTTACATGCCCCCACATTCAACAATAATCTTGTAGCTTGACCATCCTCATATTTCACTGGTTACTCCAGTAAAATTACTGAAACTGATGAAACTTCTCAGAATGTGCAGACCCCCATGTGAAAACCATTGTGCTGATCTGTTGAGTTGGCTGGCCTAGGATACATTAATCTTCTAGTGTCAACAGCTCTGTTCTGCCTTGGAGAATTGCCTCTCTTCCCCATTTGCTTAACGTCTTTGTGGGAAAGGTGATCAAAATGCCTAGAACTTCCTTGCTTAAACTTGTACCTATGACTCATGACTGGAAAATCTGATTCTTCCTCCTGGAAATGTGAATCTTGTGCAGAAAAAGCGACATATCTATTGAAGCTGCTTTACCCCAGGTGATCCAAATAAGACTACCTCTGATGTTCTCACCCTAAATCCCCAAGCTGTCCTGACTCCTGACTCCTGTCCTTTCCCAGATCTGATTCTTCAACTTTGCTTTGACTTTTTGACCTTTTCCATAAATAATGTTAAATTTATTTTCTTTATTTCCCTTTCCTTTTTATGCTTGTCTTTTTTTTCCTTCCTTTCCTTTTCTTTTTTCTTGAATCAGCCATGGTGTCCATTGCTAGCAAACGAACAAACAAAAAACAGAAAAAGAAAACACACACACAAAAACAAAACTAAATGCTTCATATATACAGCTAGTGTGGTTGAGAAGCCTTATGATTGGACTTCATATTTTTATACCACATTCCGTATAGCCCAATCTGAGTCCAGAGGTTTTATTCCAACTATTGACCCCTCATACTAATTGTGGAGAGAGGTATGGGGCCTTGCAATGCTAGGAAAAAGAAAAAAATACTTCCTTAGATGTAATTGCATATGCCTCCCTTCTCTTTCAATATAAAGTGACCACCTCAGCTCACCACTTCTGACTTAGGATGGCTATCCAAGTGCCCCTTTAATGGCACTGCAACTTGAAGAAATGTCAACAATCTGAAGAAGTCTATATTAAAGTCATTATTATTAAAGTCAGCCAACATTATTCAAAGATCTTCCATAAACCTACGATATGAAGTCCATGGTTTATTTTCAGGTCTCAACTGAGGGTCATGTTTACTTAGGAAAGGAATTTTACAATGAAGTCCAAGATTAAAAATCAGATTTATGTGAAGATTGGCTAGATCTGCGTTCTATAATATGCAGTGAGCAAGAAAAGGGTAATGATTGGGCAATGACTGGGATTACACCAAGATTAAAAATAATTAAAAAGAACTGATACTTATTGTCATATTTTATGCTGCTGTAACCCCATTCAATTAGTGATTATCATGTACATGATTCTTATACCTTTAATATGTGCATTTCACTGGTGAGTAAACCTAGCTTTTTATGACTAAAACCACCTCCTCAGGAATACACCATTGTAGGTACAGTTGGCATTCAGAAGATCATCTAACTCTAGGGCACACACTCTTCATCACGTTTTGTTTTTGCTGTGCCTCGGGGATTGAACCTGGGACCATGGCAGTGAAAGCACTGAGTCTTAACCACTGGACCACCAGTGAATTCCCATCATGGGTTTAGTCTGCCTTCTGGATCAGTTATAAGAGTGAGAACCGGAATAAAAAAGAGATGGGTCAACGCCTGGGAGTAGTTGTAGAGGCAGGCAGAGGCAGAGGCTGCATGGAAGAGGCAAAGTTAGAAATTTACATATGTTCCTGGAGATACATATGTGTATGTGTGAAGGTGGAGGGGTGAGGTGGGTGTGTGAAGATTTTATATAAAATATTAAAGTGGAAATAAAAAATAAGCAACATCTGAGTCAGGGAGAGAGAGAGAGAGACAAGGGACAAAGAGGGAGAGACAGAGAAACAGAAAGACAAAGAGAAAGCACTACTACGGTCAGTAAAGCAAATGCTTATTTCCCAAAGTCATACAAGACATGGGCCAACTACAGAGGTTTTTCTTGGATCTATCATTTACCTGAACTCAGTCTTGGCATAGCTCCTTTTCTTTCCCTTTCTCCTTTGATAAGGAAGATAGGCTGACAGTTTAAACATATTCATCCAATTACATGTTAAATTCCGAGCATCACTGAACACCCTGCTGTGAAAATGCTCTGCAATACAGACTTGCAATCTTCTAGAACCATGATGTTTACCTAAATTGTCTGAGTCTCCTGTCAAGTTCAACAGACTAAAGAGGAGAGAATACAGACAATCTTTTTGAGGGTTTTAATAGATTCTTAAAGAAGGTACCAAATTCTTATTTATTTATTTAATAATTTGAATGCTCTGTGATCCATTTAGGGAGAACTAATGCTGCTTGATTTTGCGGTGTTGAAAATGTATGGGTAGCTCGGCAATTCATCCTTCTTCTTTCTTACCAATTGTTATTCCCGTGGAATATGGACCAGGTAATAAAGACCCAGTGCTGTGGGTTGGAAACAGCATCGAACTGACAGTCAGTAGACCAGGATTCTCTTCCTGATTCTGCTGCTAAACAATGGAATGATCTGGAGCATTCTCATGCTTGTGTATAAACTGAGGAGGTTGGACTATATAACAGATGATCTCTAAAATACAGTCCATTCTAGATCAATGAATACGTTATCTTAAAAATAAATTCTATTTTTTTGAATTTTTAAAAAAATAAAATACACAGCTCTCTGTACCCATATCTATTTAATGACCCACAAATAGAAGTCATAAGATTATTTTTGTAAGCATTTAGAATGTCAATATTTTTTTCAAATAAAAGTTATTTCAAAATGTCATAAACGATGTGTTCAGTTTTCACAAAACTCTGGGTCTTCCCTCTCAATAGCAGTGACATTGCTCGTGGACAGTGTTATTAGAACAGCACATTTAGGCTGAAAAAATGAGTCCCTTGGTACTATCTTTCACATATGGATTTTAATACCTAATATTTGGAAAACTTGGCTCAGGGATTTCAAGTTCAGTGTGTCAGTTTATTTAATATTTTCAAACGGTCCTTTGGAAAACTTCCTGATAGGCAGTAGCATTTTACTCAAGGTTGTTTGTGTTTTAGGAAAATCTAATGTGTATTTTAGTAAAATATAATAATATGCATGCCTCTATGCACCATTTAATTTCGTTCACAAGATTTCAGGTGTTGTCTAAGTTTGTCAAGTTATCAAAGACCTTGAAAAGAAATAAGAGACGTCTATGTGAATATATAGAAAGTGTTAGATAATATAAAGTTACAGAGGACCTGAGCAAGGGACACAACGTAAACCAGATTCAAGACAGACACAGAGGGGCTTCCCTGGTGGTGCAGTGGTTAAGAAATCCACCTGCCAATGCAGGGGACATGGGTTCGAGCCCTGGTCTGGGAAGATCCCACATGCCTCGGAGCAACTAAGCCCGTGTGCCACAACTACTGAGCCTGTGCTCTAGAGCCTGCAAGCCAAAACTACTGAGCCTGAGAGCCACAACTACCGAAGCCCGTGTGCCTAGAGTCCATGCTTTGCAACAAGAAAAGCCACCACAATGAGAAGCCCACGCTCTGCAATGAAGAGTAGCCCCCGCTCGCCGCAACTAGAGAAAGTCCACTTGCAGCAATGAAGACCCAACACAGCCAAAAATAAAAATAAATAAAATAAATAAATTTATATATATATAAAAAAAAGACGGACACAGATAAGGCAACATTTTTAAGGAGAATTTTCAACAGTCTTTTAAGCAATGCTAAGGGATTTTTTGTTTGTTTGTTTGTTTTTTTAATTTTTTGTAATAAAATAGAACATCTCTCCATTGCATATTGGTCTCAATTATAGCATGCCTTTTATTGCAGTAAAATCATTCATACAAAAGTCTCTCCCTCCAGTAGATTTTAAGGTCTTAGCTTTGAACTCTGGGCCTTGAAAAATGCCACTTCATAAGTAGGTGTTTGAAAGTTCCTACTCTACTTTCGGTACTCATCTTAAATGTTACTATCTCAAGGAAGACTTCCCTGATTTCCCCAGGGTAAGCCAGGCCCTTTTATCATATATACTTATAGGCCCAGATACTTTCCTTTTATTTAGCACTTTGTAATTGCATATTTATTTGTGTTTTTTTCTCCTCTAGGCTGTAAGCTCCAGGGAGATAGGAACTTTATCTGGTGGGCTTTTGTTTCAATTCTCTGAACTCAGCCCTGACACTGACTCATAGTAGGTATATGAAGGGGGAGCAGAATATGCCACACACACACACACACACACACACACACACACACACACACACACACCCCTCCCCCCCGTGCCAAATGCGCCACTTTAACATGTGGATTATTTTGAGCTGGAGGCAATCAAGTCTCAGCAGACATAAGAAAAACTTTTACCTCTCCCTTAGCTGCCTAAAAGAATTTAGATAGGGAACCAGGCCCAGAAAGAGAGCTATTACTAGAGATAACTTTATCTGAAAGACTCACCTACATGGCAGGACAAACATCTGCTCTTCTTATCATCCTGTGAATTGCCTCCTCTTTGAAGCCCCAGGTCCCTATCCCATTCCTGCTCAAGATGGCAGATAGTCCCCTCAACTGCCTGACTGCCTGTAGGTCTCATATTCTGGGGGGCTTCTCATACATAAAAAATTAGATTTGCTTTTCTCCATAATTAAATTATGCCAATTTAATTATTAGACCAGCCAAAGGACCTAGAATCATCGAAGGAACATTTTCTACCCCTACATATATGTGAAATATTTCTTGAAAGAATGAAGGAATGAGTAAATCAATAGTACTAGAATCAGGCTAGCATCTGCACATGTATAAATGTGGGTTTAAAATCATAGCATTGAATTCAGCACGATATATTTTAAAACTTTTACAGTTTCCCAAACATCACTGAAGCTTCTATTCTGCACTTCCCCTCCTACTTCATGAAAGTGTTTGTATTTATTTGTAATACATCTGATCAGAGAAGAAAATCTACACAAGTAAATCTTCCTTTTATTTGTATTTTATTTTTGCTTTGTTGCTTCCTCTGGAAATGAAAGGTTTCTAATGCTCTTTAACAACATACAAAATGGTAACTCTAATACATGACTGCTAGCTTAAGATTCCTAGTTAATGATACAGGACAAGGCAGACTTGTGACAGCAGTAGCTAAGTCCAGGTGATACATAAACACTAGCAACTCATCAAGCTAAAGAAAATCCATTTTAACTTAACCATTTTTTCCACTGAATGTTAAATGTAATGGCTTCTTCAAATGAGAGTAACTCACAGCTGGGATCTATCTATCTAGCAATCTTGCAGCTTAAATCTTTATGAAGAAAAATATTTGAGGAAATTTAAAATAATAAAATGAAGTATATCACTATAAATGATTGTATTATGCCAAATGACAATGTAAAGCTTCGGTGAAGGTGCATGTGTGGTGGATAAAACTTCCTTTAAGTGGTCTTTTAAAATTTACTCCCATCTAAGTCTGATTAACATATTTTAAAAACTGACCCCCAAGGCCATTTCACTAATAATTCTTTAACCAATAGATCTTGCTTGAGAATTCCCTTGAAAGGATGGAAACATGTCAGATGAATTAAATGAAAGGAGCAAATGTAGATTAAGAGTGATGTACATTCTGAGCCTGACCTTTTAATTTCACTAAATATTATTTTCCATCTTCATGATCACATTACATTGAAATACTGGAACTTCAATTTCCTCTACTATTTCATTTATTAAAACCTTTGTCTCCTCTGAGCTCTTAAGGAGATGTTATTAAATCACATTGAATTCCACTTTTGCAATTTACATATGTTGAAGAAATAAAAGCCTTTTCAAGAGTACCAATGGGGGCCTGAGAGGCCTCAAAGGAGTGTTAAGACCTTGAATTTAATGTGAACTGCCTCAAACACAAAACACAAATCCTCCCTGTGGAATACTAATGGCTATTGTATACAGTTACATTTTCTTGTGATTTTTTTACAGTCAAGGAGCAGCCTGTGTATAAAAGAGCCTTTGTGCTGGTGATTGGGAAATGCAACTCCAGCTCAAAGGTAAAAAGGCAGCTTTCCATAGGTCATCATTACATACTCAAATTTACACTGGAATAATTAGGGGAAGCTTTGAAAGACTGAAAAGCAATAATATTAAAAGCACAATTCATGGATTGTGCATCACATGCCTTGGGCTGAGAATCAGATTCCTATGAAGATTTATTCAGAGGGCATTTTAAATAGCTAAAATATAGCTATGAGTTTAGTCTTTTACATCCAACACTGGGTTAATTCTAAGTGTTTATTTGTTTGTGTTTCTCGAAGCCACAGTTTTACTTTATTTTCTGGAAACATATGCCTGGTTTTAAATATCAACAGGATTCATGCAAGAGCTAAAAAGTTTAGAGGATGCTGAATTCCTAAATGACCTCTGTCCTGCACTCATAATAGATCTTTCTGATATAATTTACATGGCATTGAATAGTCCAGGAGGGTTTTGAACATGACAGAAAGCCAATGATATCCTAAGACATTTGTGCTAAGATTTTCTTTGGAGTCACTTGGGGGCTTAGGAAAACACAGAAGTTCATAAAAGTAACAATAAAGGATGCATCATAGAACAAACTAGCCCTTACATCCTTCTTCTTAAACCTGACTCCACAACTGTATTGTTTCAGGAGTTTAAAAAAATAGGGATGCCTGAGACCTGCCCTAGATACATTGAAAGATGGCTGATCTGAATGGAGATGTGTTGTGAGTGAGAAATACACACTGAATTTTCCAATATTAACTATGAAATCAACAAACATACTGATACAGACTCTCTCCTTGGCCAGACTTTAGACAGGTTCTACTGCGCCTTCTTTTCAAATAGGCCTCATCCTTGGGCCTCATCCTTCCCCTGACAAATCCAGTTTAGTAAATATCCTGCTAGGTTAGTTTATTGAGAATCCCCCACCCTTGATATCTTATTAAGTTTCTCACCCTTGATGTCTAAGTTCTTGGCCTGCCTTTAGTAAGAATACTGGTAGGCCAGTTTAGCAGGAACCCTCCTCCTCTTTCATATCTCCTCTTAGTAATTTTCCATCTATGACCTCCTCATTCTTCTCTTTGGCTATAAATTCCCAGTTGTCTTTGTTGTATTTGGAGTTGAAGTCAGTCTCTCTCTCCTATTGCAAAAGTCCTGAATGACATCTGTCTTATATTAGACCAGATGCACTTAATTGATATTCATAGAATTTCCACCGAAAAGCAGCAGAATAAACTTTCTTCTCAAGTGCACACGGAACATCCTCCAGGATAGGTCACATCTTGGGTCACAAATCAAGGCTTGGTAAATTTAAGAAAACTGAAATCATATTAAGCATCTTTTCAGACCACAAAGCTATGAGATCAGAAATAAATTACAGGGAAAAACTGTAAAAAACACAAACACGTGGAGGCTAAACAATATGTTACTAAACAACCAATGGATCACTGAAGAAAACAAAGAGGAAATAAAAAAATACTAGAGACAAATGACAAAGAATACACGACAATCCAAAACCTATGGGACACAGCAAAACCAGTTCTAAGAAGGAAGTTTACAACCTTACCTCAGGAAACAAGAAAAATCTCAAATAAGCAACCTAACCTTACACCTAAAGCAAAGACAGAAAGAAGAACAAACAAAACTCAAACTTAGTAGGAGGAAAGAAATCATAAATATCAGAGCAGAAGTAAATAAAAAAGAGATGAAGAAAACAATAGAAAAGATCAATGAAACTCAAAGCTGGTTCTTTGAGAAGATAAACAAAGTTGATAAACCATTAGCAAGACTCATCAAGAAAAAAGTAGAGGGCTCAAATCAATAAAATTATAAATGAAAAAGAAAAAGTTACAATGGACACCACGGAAATAGAAGGGGTCATAAGAGACTACTATGAACTATACACCAATAAAATAGACAACCTAGAAGAAATGGACCTATTCTTAGAAAGGTATAACCTTCCAAGACTGAAGCAGGAAGAAACAGAAAATATGAACAGACCAATCACCTGTATAAAAATTGAAACTGGGATGAAAAAACTACCAACAAACAGAAGTCCAGGACCAGATGGCTTTACAGGCAAATTCTATCAAACATTTAGAGAAGAGTTAATCCCTATCCTTCTGAAATTCTTCCAAAAAGTTGCAGAGAAAAGAACACTCCCAAGCTCATTGTATGAGGCCACCATCACCCTGATACCAAACCAGACAAAGGAAAAAAAAAGCAAATTACAGGCCAATATCACTGATGAACACAGACACAGAAATCCTCTACAAAATACTAGCAAACAGAATCCGACAATACATTAAAGGAATCATACACCACGATGAAGTGGGATTTATCCCAGGGATGCAAGGATTCTTCAATATATGCAAATCAATGTGATACACCACATTAACAAACTGAAGAATAAAAACCATACGATCATCTCAATAGATGCAGAAAAAGCTTTCGACAAAACTTAACACCCATTTATGATTAAAAACTCTCCAGAAAGTGGGCATAGAGGGAATTTCCCTCAGCACAATAAAGGCCACATATGACAAACCCACAGCTAACATCATTCTCAACAGTGAAAACATGAAAGCATTTCCTCTAAGATCAGGAACAAGACAAGGATGTTCACTCTCGCCACTTTGTTTTTTAAAAAAATTATTTATTTATTTATTGGCTGCTTTGGGTCTTTGTTGCTGTGCATGGGGTTTCTCTAGTTGTGGCGATAGGGGGCTACTCCTGTGGCGCACAGGCTTCTCATTGTGGTGGCTTCTGTTGTTGCGGAGCACAGGCTTTAGGCGCACGGGCTTCAGTAGTTATGGCACGTGAGCTCAGTAGTTGTGGCTTGTGGACTCTAGAGTGCAGGCTCAGTAGTTGTGGCACACGGGCTTAGTTGCTCCGCGGCATGTGGGATCTTCCCAGACCAGGGCTCAAACCCATGTCTGCTGCCTTGGCAGGCAGATTTAACCACTGTGCCACCAGGGAAGCCCCCACTCTCGTAATTCAACATAGTTTTGGAAGTCCTAGCCATGGCAATCAGAGAAGAAAAAGAAATAAAAGAATCAAAATTGGAAAAGAAGAAGTAAAACTGTCACTGTTTGCAGATGACATGATACTATACACAGACAAACCTAAAGATGCTACCAGAAAACTATTAGAGCTCATCAATGAATTTGGTAAAGCTGCAGGAAACAAAATTAATATACAGAAGTCTCTTGCATTCCTATAAACTAACAACAAAAGATCAGGAAGAGAAATTAAGAAAACAGTCCCATTAACCATCGCATCAAAAAGAGTAAAATACATAGGAATAAACCAACCTAAGGAGGCAAATGACCTGTACTCAGAAAACTATAAGATGCTGATGGAAGTAATCAAAGATGACACAAACAGATGGAGAGATATATCATTTTGTTAGACTGGAAGAATCAATATTTTCAAAATGACTATACTACCCAAAGCAATCTACATATTCAATGCAATCCCTAACAAATTACCGAAGGCATTTATCACAGAATTAGAACAAAAAAAATTTTACAATTTGTATGGAAACACAAAAGACCCCAAATAGCCAAAGCAATCTTGAGAAAGAGAAGACAAGGAATTAGGCTCCCTGACTTCTGACTATACTACAAAGCTACAGTAATCAAAACAGTCATATGATACTGGCATAGAAACAGAAATATAGATCAATGGAACAGGATAGAAAGTCCCGAGATAAACCCACGCACCTACGGCCACCTAATCTATGACAAAGGAGGAAAGACTATACAATGGAGAAAAGACAGTCTCTTCAATAATCGGTGCTGGAAAAACAGGACAGCTACATGTTAAAGAATGAAAAGCTACATGTAAAAGAATGAAATTAGAATGCTCCCTAATACCATACACAAAAATAAACTCAAAATGCATTAAAGACCTAAATGTAAGGCCAGACACTATAAAACTCTTAGAGGAAAAAACAGGCAAAAGTACTCTGTGACGTAAATCACAGCAATATCTTTTCCAAGCTGCCTCTTACAGTAAAGAAAAAAAAAAAAAAAAAACTAAACAAATGCGACCTAATTAAACTTAAAAGCTTTTGCACAGCAAAGGAAACCATAAACAAAAGTAAAAGACAGCCCGCAGAATGGGAGAAAATATTTATGAGTGATGCAGCCAAGAAGGGATTAATTTCCAAAATATACAAACAACTCATGAAGCTCAATATAAAAAAAAAAAAATTAAAAAAGCCTAATCAAAAAATGGGCAGGGGCTTCCCTGGTGGCGCAGTGGTTGAGAGTCCACCTGCCGATGCAGGGGACACTGGTTTGTGCCCTGGTCTGGGAAGATCCCACATGCCACGGAGCGGCTGGGCCCGTGAGCCATGGCCGCTGAGCCTGCGCATCCGGAGCCTGTGCTCCGCAACTGGAGAGGCCACAACAGTGAGAGGTCCATGTATTGCAAAAAAAAAAAAAAGGCAGAAGACCTAAATAGACATTTCTCCAAAGAAGACATACTGATGGCCAAAAAGCACATGAAAAGATGCTCAACATTGTTAATTATTAGAGAAATGCAAACCAAAACTACAATGAGGTATCACCTCACACTGGTCAGAATGGCCATCATCAAAAACATCTACAAACAATAGATGCTAGAGAGGGTGTGGAGAAAAGGGAACCATCCTACACTGTTGGTGGGAATGTAAATTGGTACAACCACTACGGAGAACAGTATGGAGGTTCCTCAAAAAGCTAAATATAGAACTACCATATGATCCAGGAATCCCACTCCTGGGCATATATCTGGGGAAACCCATAATTCGAAAAGATACATGTACCCCAATGTTCAATGCAGCACTATGTGCAATAGCCAAGACATGGAAGCAACCTAAATGTCCATCAACAGAGGAATGGATAAAGAAGATGTTGTACATATATACAATGAAATATTACTCAGCCATAAAAAAGAACAAAATAATGCCATTTGCAGCAACATGGTTGGACCTAGAGATTATCACACTAAGTGAAGTAAGTCAGACAGAGAAAGACAAATGTCATATGGTATCGCTTATATGTGGAAACTAAAAAACTGTTACAAATGAACTTATTTACAAAACAGAAATAGAGTCACAAATGTATAAACAAACTTATGCTTAGAAAAGGTGAAGGGGGGCAGGGATAAATGAGGATAAAGGGATTAACATATATACACTACTGTATATAATATAGATGACTAACAGGGGCCTACTGTATAGCACAGGGAATTCTACTCAATATTCTATAATAACCTATATGGGAAAACAATATAAAAAAGAATGGATATATGTATATGTATAACTGATTCACTTTGCTATACAGCTGAAAATAACACAACATTATAAATCAACTATTCTCCAATAAAAAAAAAGATGGCATCTGTCTTGCCATCTTTAACAACTGTCTGGTGAATAATCTGTCTTCAGCAATACAGGAGAATATGAAATATATCAATAATTTTATGTGGATTACATGTTGAAATGCTACTTAAAATATATTGGGTCAAATAAAATATTTTTTAAAATTAATTTTACCTGCTTCTTTTTACTTTTCCAAGGTGGCTATGAGAAACTTTTAATTACATATTTTATTTGCAACCTTTTTATTAGATAGCAGTATTCTAGGGATAGAGCCAAGTTGTCAGTAACTTGGAAAACATTCCAGGTGATTAAATGTGAAGCCAGAATTGTGACCCTTAAGCTTTAAACAAACTAACACAGGAAAAAAAGGACAACACATATATTATACAAATATTTTATAGATCTTACTGAGTGGCAGGCACAATCATGTGAGCTTTACACTTATTAACTTAGCATAGCCATACTATGTATTATTATTTTCTCCATTTTATGCATGATAAAATGAGGTACAGAAAGACAGAGTGCCTTGTCTGATGAGCTAGTAAAAAGAAGGGTTCAGAGTTTGAAGTCAGGTAACGTGACCCAAGAGTTCACGTTTTCCACTATTAATTCCTATTATTGCAAATGTTTAAGCAAAGATTATATTCATTTAATTTTGTTCTTGAAATAGCAACATTAATAAAACCATTATGAAGTATCATACATTTAATGCTTTTATATACCAGCAATTTTCATAGGCATGTTATAGGCTTGTTTGACAACCCTCAGATAAATGTATGTAAGTGGTGTTGTCTGTATTTTACCAATTAGGAGACAGATGCTCAGATAAATCAAACTTGTCCCAAAGTCACATCAGACTTGACCTCATGCAAGTCTCTCCTATAAGAGTTGGCTTAGTAGTCCTGTTTCCCAATTTTCTGTCCTCCTAAGCATTATAGCAAATGAACATTTTCAGTAGACTCTTGCTTTATGTGTACTTGAGGTAAAATATATTTTTTCATCTGATTTAGATCATATGACTCAATGATGAGGGGTTATTGAGTAAGCTTGTTCAGAAAATCTTTGCCATGGTGCTAAGGCGAGTGTGACTCTGGGCTAGGAACATGGGAAAAGGTGTTGGAATGTCAAATACAGAGATCATTCTCTAAGAGATCAGTTATTAAGGTATCCTTGACGATACCACAATACCATCCTCAAATAATTAGGATGCTGTCTTAATTCTTTAAAAGGAAAATAGTATTATATTCCTGAAATCTGAACTCAGAATTAGGGGAATATTCCACTATTTCTCACTCGTCCCCCACCACACACTTTATCATTATTCCAAATGTTGCAGAAGTATTGAGGACAGAAACAAGATTACACATAGATGGTAGTAGTCATTTGTACAGCATCATTTTAAGAATATCTTGAGATGTTGACATCTTTAAAATACATTTTAGGCTACAGTACATTCAGTAAGAACCAAGATTCATTATTCTGGTGGAGACTGAGAGGTTTGTTGTTTGCTTTTGTTTTTAAATACAGGCATACCTCTGAGATATTTCAAGTTTTGTTCCAGATGACCACAATAAAGCAAATATTGCAATAAAAGGAGTCACAGGATTTTTGTTTGCTTGTTTTCCAGTCCATACAAAAGTTACATTTACACTATGTTGTAGTCTATTATGTGCACAATAGCATTATGTCTTAAAAAACTAAAGTAAATACCTCAATTAAAAATACTTCATTGCTTAACCTAAATGTCCCTTGATAGATGAATGGATAAAGAAGATGTGGCACATATATACAATGGAATGTTACTCAGCCACAAAAAGGAATGAAACTGAGTTATTTGTAGTAAGGTGGATGGACCTAGAGACTGTCATACAGAGTGAAGTAAGTCAGAAAGGGAAAAACAAATACCATATGCTAACTCATAATATATGGAATTGAGAAAAATGGTACTGATGAACCTAGTGGAAGGGCAGGAATAAAGACGCAGATGTAGAGAACAGACTCGAGGACACAACGTGGGAAGGGGAGGCTGGGACAAAGTGAGAGAGTAGCACTGACATATACACTACCAAATGTAAAATAGATAGCTAGTGGGAAGCTGCTGCATAGCACATGGAGGTCGGCTCAATGGTTTGTGACAACCTCAAGAGGTGGGATAGGGAGGGTGGGAGGGAGTCTCAAGAGGGAGGGAATATGGGGATATATGTATACATATAGCTGATTCACTTTGTTGTACAGCAGAAACTAACACAACATTGTAAAGCAATTATACTCCAATAAAGATGTAAAAAAAATAAAAAATAATTTTTTAAATGTAGGAATAAAACAGTAAAAAAAAATACTTCATTGCTAAAAAATGCTAACTATCACCTGAGCCTTCAGGCACAAAACCTTTTGGCTGGTGGAGGGTTTGAAATATCATGAGAATCATTTCAGAATTATGACAGAGACACAGAGTGAGCAAATGCTGTCAGAAAAATTGCGACCATATACTTGCTCAACAAGGCGTTTCCACAAACCTTCAATTTGTAAAAACAAAAATGTAGTATCTGTGAAGCTCAATAAAATGAGATCTGCCTGCAAAGCTCTGCTCTGCTTTTGTCCTCAGTGCTCTGTTTTATTGCCCGATCAGTGAGGCCTGCAGCATTCACATATCAGTGTCCCTAGATGTCCCTGTTTGCAGGCTCAGCTATAGGAGTGAACAATACAAGCATAAGACTATGTGCTGGAATTAAAGATGCATCAGGTTTGGCACCAGAAAACCATTATTTATTGACTTCTGAATGACCTGGAGCATGTAATTCAACATCCATATACTTTAATTTTTTCATCTGAGAAATAAAGAAATGTATCCTAATTTTTCTATTTGTAGGAATTAAGTGAGATTTGTATAAAAATAACTGAGAATGGTGCCAAAGTCAGAGTACCTATTTATATAAGATTAGAAATTTCATTTGCCCCTTTCTTTCCTTCAATCCCCATGAGAAAGGATGCACTTTAAGAAATCCATAAGCCACTCACACAAATAAACACATGAGTATGCATGTGAGCTTGCGCACAAACACACACACACACACACACACACACACACACACACACACACACGCTTTAGTTAGTTGAGAATTTCCCTGATGTGCCCTGGACCAACTTGAATCAATAATACCCTACAGCACTCCCATGGGGACAATTCCAACATTCACAATATGACCTAAATCCCCACCTCCCTTTCCATATGTCTTCTCCACACTCCGCACACAAGTGATCCATATTCTGAGTTCCTGAGTGAAGACCAAATCACACTCACTTCTAACTGTGCACCGTTCCTAGCTCTACCAGATCATCCCAAACAAAGCATGGTTCCCATCCCTAAAAAATAGTCCTGTGGCAAAAATTTTTACCCAAGACCATTCAGGATGTAGACTGAAGACTACATTCTTTTGTGCATCTCACTTTTCTTCTGTATCTAAATTCCCTTTGTACAGATTCAATGAAATCCCTATGAAACTACAAATGGCATTCTTCACAGAATTAGAACAAAAATTTTACAGTTCGGATGGAAACACAAAAGACCCTGAATAGCCAAAGCAATCTTGAGAAAGAAAAATGGAGCTGGAGGAATCAGGCACCGCAACTTACTTCAAACTATACTACAAAGCTATGGTAATCAAGACAGTATGGTACTGACACAAAAACAGAAATATAGATCAATGGAACAGGATAGAAAGCCCAGAGATAAACCCATACACATATGGTCACCTAATTTACAACAAACGAGGCAAGAACATACAATGGAGAAAAGACAGTCTCTTCAATGAGTGGTGCTGGGAAAACTGGGCAGCTACATGTAAAAGAATGAAATTAGAACACTATCTAACACCATACACAAAAATAAACTCCAAATGGATTAAAGACCTAAATGTAAGACCAGACACTATAAAACTCTTAGAGGAAAATATAGGAAAAACACTCTTTGACATAAACCACAGTAAGATCTTTTTTGACCCACCTCCTAGAGTAATGAAAATAAAAACAAAAACAAACAAATGGGACCTAATTAAACTTAAAAACTTTTACACAGCAAAGTAAACCATAAACAAGATGAAAAGACAACCCTCAGAATGGGAGAAAATATTTGCAAATGAAGCAACTGACAAAGGATTAATCTCCAAAATTTACAAACAGCTCATGGAGCCCAATATCAAAAAAAACAAACAATCCAATTAAAAAATGGGCAGAAGATCTAAATAGACATTTCACCAAAGAAGACATACAGATGGCCAAGAGGCACATGAAAAGATGTTCAACATCACTAATTATTAAAGAAATAGAAATCAAAACTACAATGAGGTATCACCTCACGCCAGTCAGAATGACCATTATCAAAAAATCTAGAAACAATAAATGCTGGAAAGGATGTGGTGAAAAGGGAACCCTCCTGCAATGTTGGTGGGAATGTAAATTGATACAGCCACTATGGAGAACTGTATGGAGTTTCCTTAAAAAACTAAAAATAGAAATACCATTTGACATAGCAATTACACTACGGGGCATATACCCTGAGAAAACCATAATTCAAAAAGAGACATGTACCATAATGTTCATTGCAGCACTATTTACAATAGCCAGGAGAACCTAGGTGTCCATCGACAGATGAATGGATAAAGAAGATGTGGCACATATATACAATGGAATATTACTCAACCATAAAGCAAAACGAAATTGAGTTATTTCTAGTAAGGTGGACGGACCTAGAGTCTGTCATACAGAGTGAAGTAAGTCAGAAAGAGAAAAACTAATACCGTATGGTAACACATATATATGGAATCTAAAAAAAAAAAAAGGTTCTGATAAACCTAGTGGCAGGGCAAGAATAAAGACATAGACATAGAGAATGGACTTGAGGACACAGGGAGGGGGTAGGGTAAGCTGGGACAAAGTAAGAGAGTAGCACTGACATATATACACTACCAAATGTAAAATTGGTAGCTAGTGGGAAGTAGCAGCATAGCACAGGGAGATCACTTTGGTGCTTTGCGACCACCTAGAGGTGGGATAGGGAGGGTAGGAGGGAGGCTCAAGAGGGAGGGGATATGGGGGTATATGTATGCATATGGATGATTCACTTTGTTGTACAACAGAAACTAACACAGTATTGTGAAGCAATTATTCTCCAATGCAGATCTATTTAAAAAATAATAAATTCCCTTTGTGTTTATATCAGCCAATTTACGTCGAATCTTTCACTAAACTTTTTTACTCCATGCCAAATCCTGACCCAGTAGATCAAATGAAATAAAACATTCTCTAGAAACTAGGACTCAGAACAAGGAGCCCATGAGTCTGATAAATCAGAAAATATTCCTCCATCTTTTCCCTTTCAGCCTACTGCCAGAACTATCCTTACTAGCAACTTATTCTGCTATGGAAGATGTGGTAGAGACTACTAATTATCTATAAAAAGGCACATCTTTCATAGATAAAGAATTTTAGCCAGGCATATGGACATTATTTCCAAAGATCCTTTCTGAAATTTACGCAGACCTCTGCTGGCTAGGGGTTCTAATGGTACCACCTGAGGTCAGTGATGTGGCTGCAATGATCTGGAGATTCAGCAGGGGCTGGGTGATCCAAGATGACCTTACTTGCAGTTGCCAGAGTCATGTTGTCTGTGTTATCCCTATTCATGCATTATTTCATCATCAAATAGTCTAGCCCAGGTTTTTTCACAAGAATCTCCCTAACAGGATTTGGTTGGAAGTAAAGCGTGCCGGGTCTAGGCTTGTGCATCAAATAATGGACATAACTTTTCCATGATTTCTTTCCATTTACCACCAGCTGGAAAACAAACATGGTGGTGATTCAGCTTTAATCATGTAAATGATGCTATTGGCCTATGTGTGGCTTATCAGTAAGTCAAACGAACCTGGGCCCTCAAGTGATTGTGAGGAGTACAACTAACTCACTGAACTGGCCTCTTTCACTAAGGACAATTACGTGAGAGAGACATAATTAATCCCTTTGTTCTTTAAGCTATAAGTCTAAACCTACCCCCACTCCCCCCAAAAAGCAGGTGGAATACAAATCCAGTATGAATCCTTACAGTACCTACAGGATTGAAGATGAGGATGATGAATGCCAACTTTAATGTCTGTAACTTAAACACAGAATATAAAATGGACACACTCCAGTTAATGGAATCAGAAAAGGAATTTTTTTTTTCCCAATGACCCCGTGAAAGTTTAGAGGTTTATAACAAAAATGAAAGGACAATGAAATTATTTCCAGAATGACAGAAAACACATATGGGGGTTAAGTCTTGCACTCAATATGAAACACCAATATCTATAAATATTGAAATAAAAAAGAAAGCATAATGACTCAAGCTATAAGTTCATCTAATGGCAACTGCAAAACCACCATGCTGCCACTGAAACCTTAACAAGAATATTGATCATTAAGTGAATTTTGCCATTTTCTTTACACTGAGTTGTATGTACTGTGTAGGCAATACAACTGTAATTTGTAAGTTTTATAGGATAGCTGAAGGAGGAGAGTTAAGACACAGCATTTGAATAGCCCATAAACCTTCAGTCCTTTTTTCTCTGGGGGATAATTACCTGTGGTTATTGAGTAAACGTCTCTAGAATGTTATTAGTATTTTGAGTGGTTTTCGGAATAGTCTCAAAGCTGCTCCAAGGAGGGTGGAAAATAAGAAAGAGGTGAGGGAGTTCTCTTTCCTTTCACAGGGAAAGCAACCTCCAATTCATTCTCCAGAGGCCAAATATATTAAATTTAGCCAAACTAATCTATGAACAAGGAGAAAGTGACCTAGGGGGACAAAAGGATCGTGGAAAGAAGTAGTGAGTTTGTGTTTAAACGGTGAACTTAGAAATGGATGCATCTTGTTTGGTGGTTTCTTTTTCAGTGCTGACCACCAAACAGAGAGCAACCAACCGTTTCTCACTGTCCTAAAAGCCTTCTTGAAAATATATGTTTTTAATTTATTTTTTCTTTATTTGGAAGAAATTCAATGGTTTTAAATTCCAGTTTCTTGACTCATGGTGTTTCCTACTAACTCTTCCCTGTTGTGCTTGTTTATCTAATTATCTCACAGTCTCTCCCATGTTCCAGTTCCTAATAGGTTTCCTTTTCACAGCTCATTGGACACCTAAGAGTTTCTGTCAGTGGAATAGTTGGGCTTACACTGTAAGTGTACCTGAACTGGAAGGGATTCAGAGATTCTGAACAGCAACCTCCTCATTCTACAGATAACAAAACTGAGGCTTAAAGAGGGAGAGGTCCTTGTCTAAAATCATCAAATAGGTGTGACTGAGGGAGGACCAGTTTCCTGGGCTAATCCAAGATTATCAGCAGGGTTAGGCTATCACCATGCAGCATCCACTGGCCTATTCCTACTGGGTCACTTTTTTCCTTAATGAACATGGCCATGAGTATAATATTTGGCAAAGACTTCTCAAATATTAACATTCAAGAGAAGCAAACACCTTCAGATTCATTTCAAAGAATAATTGTGGCTTTTACTTTTCAGTAGGTAAAAGTGATTGAAAGATCATTGAAAAAATGAAGGCCTAATTTACCTATGAGTGAATTCATTTGTCACTTATTTTTACCTACCCAAATCTTATCCACTTACTAAATCCCTTCTCCAGTGGGCTACTTCAAACTATTCTAGAGTTGTTTCTCCTTCTCTTTAATTTGAACATTTACTACTCAGTTGACAATCAAATAAGATTCTTTTTCCCCCGTGGATAGTTTTTCAGTTTCTCCTATGATTCTCCCTTGACTTTTGTTATCAGTAGATAGTATATTTCTCTGAGCCAGAAGCCATGTCTTATATATTCTATTGATCTCCCCATAACTCATGAGAGGAGTAAGCTTACATTTGTTGAGTTCCTATAATGTTCCACTTACTCTACCAAGTATTTTACAGATATCATTTCATTTAATCCTGTGTAAAACCCCTTGAGATAGGGCTTATTACCCCCCATTTCACATAGGAGGACAATTGAAGTACAAACAGTAGCTAAAAGAACTTCTTCAAGAACTAAAATTTAGTGAACAGTAACACAGGCAATTAAACCAAGATCATCTGTCTTCTGACAGTGCTCTTTTCACTAAATAATATTGGCTGACTTACTACTTGGCATATAGTAGAAGCTTAATAATCTGACTATAAGAATATTTGTTATTCTTAGAATATAGAATATGTAAGAACATATATGTATGACATATATGTGTGTATGTGTATTTATTTATGATTGTGAACTTGTAAAAATGATTCAGTCTTTATAGAAAACTTTCTAGATGTTCCAAGAGTTTTTAGATACTAATTATGATTGTCAGCATGAACAGTGTCAAAATCTGTATTTTATATCTAATTTCTTTTTTAAATTTATTTTTATTTTATTTATTTTTGGCTGCATTGGGTCTTTGTTGCTGCGCGTGGGCTTTCTCTAGGTGCAGCGAGTGGTGGCTACTCTTCATTGCGGTGCATGGGCTTCTCATTGTGGTGGTTTCTCTTTGTTGTGGAGCACAGGCTCTAGGGGTGTGGGCTTCAGTAGTTGTGGCGCATGGGCTTAGTTACTCTGCGGCAATGTGGGATCTTCCGGGACCAGGGCTCGAACTCGTGTCCCCTGTGTTGGCAGGCGGTTTCTTAACCACTGCGCCACCAGGGAAGCCCCTATATCTAATTTTTACATTGCAAGACAAGAATGTATTCAGGCAAGAATGCTAGCCAGTTCTCTGGATATCATTTGCAGCCGTTCAATGCATTGCCTAAGAATAGTTTGCAATGCATGATTTAACACGGAGCCTATAACATAAACACTACATGTGAAAAACTTTTCTTAATTAAGAGGATGACCATTTAAATAGGAAACAGTTTTAACCATGAAAATGCATCTAATGATTTTGAGAAGTAACTTCTAGAAGAATGTTTTCTTCCAGCAGATATTGGTGACTAATGATTCTGTATAAACAGGCAACAAAAATGAAGTTTGCAAATAGAAATGGTTCTCTCAAATTATTTAAAAACCATCACTGTTGTCTACCCATCCAATGCACATATTCAAGCATGTTCAAGCATATCCATCAGTTAATCTTAAAAGTTGTAACATTTTACTGGCAACTTTATTTAATTAATATGTTTTGCACTTGAAATGTGGAATATAATAGAATTAGTGGTTTTTTTCTAGGAGGAGAGATTAAGTCACGTAGAACATTCACAGTGGAACTTTGGAAGTTTCAAAACACAAGGCAGAGCTTAGTTTAATCAGATACTGTTACAGCAATGAAGATTTATGAACAGAATGAGAGTTAAATCTATCAGTCCAGGGACAATGACTTCCCTAGAACAAATTTTTAAAACCAGTTCAATACAGAGTGAAATGAGTCAGAAAGAGAAAAACAAATACCATATGCTAACACATATATATACAGAATTAAAAAAAAAAAAAAGGTACTGATGAACCTAGTTGCAGGGCAGGAATAAAGCAAGAGACATGGAAAATGGACCTGAGGACATGGGGTAGAAGGGTGAAGCTGGGGCGAAGTGAGAGTAGCATCGACATACATACACTACCTAATGTAAAATAGTTTGCTGGCGGGAAGCAGCGGCATAGCACAGGGAGATTGGCTCGGTGCTTTGCGATGACCTAGAGGGGTGGGATAGGGAAGATGGGAGGGAGGCTCAAGAGGGAGGGGATATGGGGACATGTGTATGCATGTGGCTGATTCGCTTTGTTGTGCAACAGAAACATGGTATTGTGAAGTAATTATACTCCAATAAAGATCTATTAAAACAAACAAAAAAAGTTCAAGTGATAATGGATGATCTTATTTCATAGTTAATTTAGTACAGATGAGAATTAGGGATATTGTCTAGATGGATGAATAAAATAAACTATCATTCTTTAGCAGACAGCATTTAGGGAAATGGGTTGACAAAGTATTGAAAATACATATCTCTTCATATTTAATAATATCATTGTCATAGATTATCTATGATTTAATAATAGTGATCTGGGTGCTTCCCTGGTGGCGCAGTGGTTGAGAGTCCACCTGCTGATGCAGGGGACACGGGTTCATGCCCCGGTCCGGGAAGATCCCGCATGCCGTGGAGTGGCTGGGCCCATGAGCCATGGCCGCTGAGCCTGTGCGTCCGGAGCCTGTGCTCCACAACGGGAGAGGCCGCAACAGTGAGAGGCCTGCGTACCGCAAAAATAATAATAATAATAGTGATCTGATATACAGTGTATGATAGTTTTCTTCAAATTAAATTCATAACAATGTTTTACATGTATATATTAATCTTGTATATATATGTATAGCATGTATATACACCTTCATTTATATAATCAATTAATATTTAATGACAATCATTTGAAAGTAACATATTATATAATCATGCTTACTTTATTAAAAGTGATTTTCCTCCCTATTCCCATTAACAGTATTTTAAGAATGAATTTATTAATATGATTCCATGTGAATAATATTCAGGGACCAGATCTAAGGTTATGCAATTGAACTGTAAGTGCCTTT
Organism: Lagenorhynchus albirostris; assembly: GCF_949774975.1. Taxonomy (NCBI): domain Eukaryota; kingdom Metazoa; phylum Chordata; class Mammalia; order Artiodactyla; family Delphinidae; genus Lagenorhynchus; species Lagenorhynchus albirostris. Next base: position 38,637,717 of record NC_083113.1, read on the forward strand.
GGATGGTGGGCTCTCTGTCTAAAATCAGGACCTGGCAAAGATGGGAACTTGAAAGTGGGGAATCAAGCTACTAATTTTCAAGAAGCTAGGGAGGGGTGGGGTTGAGGAGGTGATGTTTTAATACTCATTGATTTTAATGTCATTTGTTTGTTTTGCTACTTTGCAGGCATAAAAATTAGATTCAAATGGGAATGCTTTCATGATTTCTTATACATACAATTAACCTCCTGCTGTTGGATATCTTTCATTCAAAAAACATCCTTGTTAACATTCGCTGGTCCACTGCACTGCCTGTCCTCTGCACCAATCTCACGTGAAGTATCTACTCAACAGTCATCATTCAGCACGTATTTGTTAAGTCTTAACCAGTCTCTGTGATAAAATCTGAAGATATTTGTCAACAAGACAGAGACCCTGCCTCTGACTCACAGCCTGGTGCACAGGCTGCTGCACATTCAAGTCAGATAAAGGGAAAATTGTGCCAACATTGAGTTAAAAATAGAAGGAGCATGTTACCTAGGTTTTGGGGGTTAGTGGTTGTGGAGAGCTGCCAAGGGAGGTCTCCAAGGAGAAACTGTGTCTAACATACTTCTTGCTAGCCAATATCACAGTTCCTTCACCACAGCATTCACCACTTCCAGAGGTGAAATCCACTGCACAGCCATAATTACTCTTATCCTTTTGCTCATTGTCAGTTCTGGTTTACTGACTCTACAGAATTCCCTTCTCTCTCTTTTTCTCTCTTTCTTTCTGTCTCTCCGTCCCTCTCTCCTTTTCCCTTTCTCCTTCTGTTTCAAACCAGAGACTTAAGGATAAAATACAAAACTGAGGTCTAGAGACTCAGTTTTATTAATGCTGACACACAACCACTTAAAGTAATGTTGTGCTTCAAATGACTCATAAAGTGTAAGAAACATACTGAGTGAAAATAGAAAAGGTGGGAAGATCACATAACTAGATGGGTTGTTGGCTTTAAAAATTTATAATATACTAATATCCAATGGACATTACTTCAATCTTAAGCTCCCCTCCCTCAAGGGAAAAAAAAAACTGCCTATTTAAAAAACAATGGTATAAATAGAGGTAATTTTAGCAATTGGTCTGACATAACCCAGTTGGTTTATAACAATGTCTGAGCCTAATTCTTGGACTCTGCATTATTCTACTTAATGGGTGAAACATATCATAAAGATAAACTGTTGTTCTGTAAATGTTATTGTAATTTTAGTTTGTACTTCCATTATTGAATCAGCATAACCTGCAACATTATTTTAAATAAAAGTGAATAGTACAGGTTTCTAAATTGTTTCCTGACAGTTGTCTTTAAAAAAAAGTAATCTCAAGCAATATATATTTGGCCCATGCAAGGCTAGTACATCACTGAAATAATACTTGTGTGAACCATTTCTATGATTAAGCATCACCTACTCTTGTCAATTAATTGACTGTAATAGTAACAACTACCAGGAATCTCCTGTACACTAACCAAGTTTCTGGCTTATTCCAGGAGATATTTGTAAAATAATTATTTGATAGGAAAATGGAAGATAAATCTTAATAGTAGATTGTTTTAAAGTTATAAATGTTTTCAAATAAATTCTTCTCATTGTATCACACATATGGACCTTTTAGTCAGGCGTAATTCAGTTTGTTTTATCTTCTGGATGAATAATTCTGTTGCCGGAAACTCGTATGATTTCCACGAAATGGTACATTTAAAGAAACATTAAGGTCTAGAAATTATATAATTAAACAAGAGTAATACTCTGAATCTATATGCATCATATATAATTATATGTTTAAAAATTTGAAAATCTACAGGGCAAGAAACATCACACAGGTACATTGTAGAGACAGTGTGTCATATACCTATGCATTAAATAGTTAACCACTGTATTTCCAAGAAATAAGTTTTAAATGGGCTCTTAGGCCTGGTTTGATTATTGAGAATCACAATCCGAACTTCATTGAAGAGCACTGAATTTCAGGACACTGAGGTCTAATCCAGATCATGGTTGGTTCTCCAAGTCCATCAGTTACAAGTATCTTAGGATATTTTACTCAATGAAGTGTAGCAAATAAACCTATCAAACCCATAAGCCTATAAAACTCTTAGAAGAAAACATAGGGAAAAATCTTAACCTTGGATTTGGCAGGAGATTCTTAGATATGACACCAAAATTATGAGGAACAAAAGGAAAATTAGATAAATGGACTTCATTAAAATTAAAAACTATTCTGATTCAAGGGACACCATCAGAAAGCAAAAAGACAACTCACAGAATGGGAGAAAATATTTGCAAAATCATATATCTGATAAGGGAATATATTCATATAATTTAAAGAACTCTTACTGTGGTGATGGTTGCACATATACACAAATATATTAAATATCACTGAATTGCACACTTTAAATGGGGGAACTTATTTGGAAATAAGGCTTTTATGAGGTTATTAAGGTTAAATGAGATCATAAGGGTGGGGGTCCTAATCTGATAGGATTAGTGGATTTATAAGAGGAAGAGCAAGATCTCTTAATGTACATTTCCCAAGGAAAGGTAATTTGAGGATACAATAAGAGGGTCTTCTGAAAACTAGAAAGACAGTTTTTACCAGAAACCAAATAAACTGGTACTTGACCTTTGACTTCCCAGTGTCCAGAACCATGAGAAATAAATTTCTATTGTTTAAATCATATAGTCTGTGGTATTTAGTTTACGGCAGCCCAAGAAGAATAATATTACAGTTTCCAATACTTTTTTCCCCCCGGGGGGGGTTTGGGGCGGTGGGGGGGGCATCAAAGTCTTTATTCAAAGTTTGTTAGGCTGTTTCTGTTCCACAAATAAGTTCATTTGTATCATTTTTTTTTTTTTAGATTCTGTATATAAGCAATATCATATGATACTTTCTCTGTGTGACCTACTTCACTCAGTATGACAATCTCTGGTCCATCCATGTTGCTGCACATGGCATTATTTCATTCTTTTTAATGGCTGAGTAATATTCCATTGTATATATGTACCATGTCTTCTTTATCCGTTCTTCTGTCAATGGGCATTTAGGTTGCTTCCATGTCTTGGCTATTGGAAACAGCGCTGCAATGAACATTGGGGTGCATGTATCCTTTTGGATCATGTTTTTCTCTGGGTACACACCCAAGAGTGGGATTGCAGGTTCATATGGTAGCTCTATTTTTAGTGTCTTAAGGAACCTCCATACTGTTTCCATAGTGGCTGCACCAATTTACATTCCCACCAACAGTGTAGGAGGGTTCCCTTCTCTCCACACCTGCTCCAGCAATTATTGTTTGTGGATTTTTTGATGATAGTCATTCTGACTGGTGTGAGGTATTATCTCACTGTAGTTTTGATTTTCATTTCTCTAATAATTAGCGATGTTGAACATCTTTTACATGGTTACCAGGGGGAAGGGTAGGGGGGAGGAATAGTTAGGGAGTTTGGGATTAACATGTGCACGTTGCTATATTTAAAATCAATAACCAAGAATCACTTTGTTGTACACCTGAAACTAACACAACATTGTTAATCAACTATACTCCAATATAAAATAAAAAGTTAAAAAATGTCTTCATTCAACTTAGGACCCCTGAAATCCTGTTGATTATTTTTTATTAAATTTGCGTAAATTAAAGTTCACTCTTTGTGATATTTGGTCTATGGATTTAATCAAATGCCCCAATTCACCACCCCAATGTCATACATAATAGTATACTCATCTTAAAAAGTACCCTGCCCATCTTCCTTCCTATTAACAACCCTCTCTAGCCCAGCTTGAACATCTAGCAACCAAAAATCTGTTTTCTGTTTGCCTTTACTAGAATGGCATGTGAGCGGAATCATAACAACATACTGCTTTGGGTTTGGTTTCTTCCCCTTAGTAATATGCATTTCAGATTCACCCAGGTAGTTGTACAAATCAATAGTTCAGCTCATTTTATTGATCAATAGTATTTATTCCATTGTAGGGATATAGCAGTTTGTTTTGCCATTCACCTGTTGAAGAACATTTAGGTCATTTACAGATTTAGGGGATTAGGAATAAAGGTATAAAAATTAGCAAGCAGGATTTTGTGTGAACATAAGTTTTCATACAACAACTTAAGGAAAAAGGAACCGTACATAAACATGGTGCTCTAGTTGGCAAATTTGTTTTTCATGGGGGGGCGTGGATCCACAATTCTATGCTCTATTACATGTGCACTGGGATATAACACACAAGTTAACAAATGGTGGATGGCGGAACCCAGTTTCTCACTGTTGGAGAGGGAAGTTATCAATATACAAGGGAGAAGGTTAAAATGAATCCTTATGCTACTGGATTAAAGTTGGAGAAAATATGAGCTCATGTTTAGGATGGATAGATAGATAGATAGATAGCAGATATGTGTATATACTTGGGTTAGGGTGCATACCTATATATTCTAGCTCTGAGAAAGTACACTAAAAGGGTCCCCTTAGGGCCTAGAAATAGTGACACCCCAAAAGCCACAAGTACACCTAATCCCTTGGTTTCTAAGTGCTATTCTCCAATAAAAGAAACTCTCTTTAGAGAAAAGGCTGATTCTAGGCTGGGGCACAGAAAATACACAGTTAACTGGGAATATCTTGTAGTGTCTAAAAGCAAGAAAACATTAAAAAACAAAAAAAATGGGGATGCCAGTAAGACAGAAGCAGATCAGAAGAGTCCTCAATAGGCAAAGCTGAAAAACTTTAGCAAAAATTAGTAAATTTGTATAACCTAAATATCAAATATATACTATATTAACCAAATGATCAAGGTTAAAATCACTAGGGATGTTAGTTTGATATCATGATATGATATGATGAGGAGTAACATTACATGTCTGTGATATTCTTCCCTGAAACCAATTACCCCCACCTATCTTGAAAAAATAATAATTAACCTCAAATTGAGGGACAGAAGACAAAATGTAATTTTCAAAACTGTTAAGGTCATGATAATTAAGGAAAGAGTGAGAAATGTTACAGGAGACATAATGAACTATTACAATGTGTTATCTTGCTTTGGATTCAGGAAAATAAAAAGAAAATTAGTATAAAAACTAGTTAAATACAAATAAAGTCTGGAGTTTAGAAAATAATAGCATACAAATGTTGGTCTCAATTTTGACAAATGTGTCACAATAATGAAATATGTTAACATTAAGAGAAATTGGGTGTGAAGTATAAAGAAACTCTCTGCCTTATATTTGCAATTTTCTTGTAATTCTATAATTAATTGTTAAATGTTATTAAAATGCATTTTGATTCCTGGCAATTAAAAATGTGCTAAAATATATTTTAGAATCTCAAAAAAATGGATGTTACTCTCATTTTAGAAAATTAAGGCTCAAGTTTGAGATATTTGCATGAGGTCAAATAGCTAACATATAAAGCCAGAATTTAATGATAATTCTTTCATTCTTGAAACTAATGACTTACTACAATGAAAAATGGTTCCTCCCACAAACAAAACAAAACAAAACAAAAACAAACAAAAAAGAAACAGGCCAAGAAAAAAGAAAAAGTTTGTTTCAGGTTTGTGGGTTGTACGTGATTTCTCTGTATTATTATTGTTTAATTGTATCATTTAATTGGTGCAACAATTTTTCAAGTAAAAAGGAATAAAAGCTACCATGATGTGTTAATTTTGATGTTTGAGATTTATCATCAGAATGAATCAGTGGTTTCCTTTTCACATGCTGTTATTTCCCCATCATTATTTAACTGAATAAATCTACAGTCTTTGGAAGCTCTCTAACAGCTTGAAAAATCAAAATAAGACTGTATCTATCAGCACACAAAAACCTAGAGAAGCTGAGCAAACCCAAGTTTATCAATAAATGTACGTTTATTCTTCAAAGACTCATAAATGTAACAAAGCTGTGTCTAGGGGTCAAGAATTCAGCCCAGTTGGACTGATAGTCATTAATTTCCCAATTTGGAAAGAAACTGTAATTTTGCTTTCTCCATCCTCAAATTATTGTGAGATTTTCAAGAATGATAATTACTTAGAAAGTTGAAATGTTAAATATATGTTGGAAAAATTTTAATTTTATATGTTGATAGTAATTTTCTGTAAATGTACTCACAAACTTTAAAAAATTGTCATTAGGATGTTTCCTGATTTTTTATTTATTAAACATTCAATAATTTACTCCTTCAATTAACTAATTAAATGACATTTTGAATATTTAGTACAGGATATTTGAAATTCTTTTGTATCACAACAGCTTATGTATAAGAAAAAGAAGCTTCCAATTGGTAAAAAGCAGATATAATTATCCTTGATTTATGGAGAAGATAACTGAGGTCTACAGAGATTAAATAAATTATCCAATATCCATATATGTGGTAGTGCTAAGAAGTTTTATTTATTCATTTATTGTGTTTGTTATTTTATTATATTTATCATCTATTTTTCATAATTTACATGCAATAGAATGAACAGGTCTTAAACATTCAGTTTAATAAATTTTGAGAATTGTAGATACTAATGTAAAACAACTCAAACAAGGTACAGAATGTTTTCCTCATCCCTGAAAGTTTCCTTCCAGTTGATCCCCATCCTTGCCCTGATGGGATTAGTTTTTGATATCCAACACCAAAGATTAGCCTTACCTGTCTTTTGATTTCACAGGATATATAGAATATGTACTCATTTATGTCTGATTTATTTCACTCTGTGTAGTGTGTGTATGTGTTTTAAGATACATCTCTGCTGTATGTTTCAGTAGTGTTTTTATTTTGATGAGTGGCATTCAATTGCATTAATAGGCCAGAGTTTGTTTATTTATTATCCTCTTGATGAGTATATGGGATAAGTCTAATTCACAGATATGGCTACTATAAAAATTTATGTACATGGGTTTTTTTCCCTCTTTTTTGACATAGTTTTTTATTCTTTTGGGTAAATTCTTAGGAGTGGCCTTGTGGGTACAGAGAATTATACATTGTATACAAGTAATTTAACTTCAATTGTATATTGAACTGTAATAGAATCCTTCAAGGGGCCCTCCAAAATGGTTGTTTGGCTTTAATATTACACCAGCAACATGTGATCCCAATTCCTCCCTGTCTTTGCAGGTATCATTTATATACATTTAATTATTTTTAAAAATTCTATATTGCCCATTCTAGTGGGTGTGAATTTTTCAATTTGTAATTTACTGATGGATAATGATGACAACCACCTTTTCATGTTCTTTTTGACTATTAATATGCATAATTTTCTGAAGTTTCTTGCCAATTCTTTTGACCATGTTTATTGGGAAGTTTGTATTTTAGTTGTTATTTTACACGCGTTCTTTGTATGTTTCAGATACAAAACTTTTTTTTCAGATATATGCATTGCAATGATTGTTTTCTCCTATGACCTACCTATTCATTTTCTCAATAGTGTTTTTGTTCAGCAGACATCTTTATGGTTAGTGTATTTTGTATTCTGATTAAATAATATTGGCCTCCCCAAACTCACCAATATATTCTCTTAGTTTTTTTTTTTTTTTTTCCTAAAAGTTTATTATTCTAGTCTTAAAATTTAGACCCAGGGTCCATCTCAAATTAATACGTTTTTACATGGAATGCATTTTTTCTTTATAGATAATCCTATTTTTTCACTATATGTTAAAAATATGTTTCTTTTCCAAATTTAATTAATTTGGAAATGTGTGAAAATCAATTGACTATACTTATGTGTTCTATTTTGGCACTCTATACAGTTTTATTGATCTATTTGTATAACATTATGCTACACTGTTTGATTATTGCAGCTTTATGGCAAGTCTTTTTCAAACCTAGTAATGGAAATTTCATATTACTTTTCTTTTTTCAATATTGTTTTGGCTATTCTAGGTCCTTTTGCATTTCCAAATATGTTTAGAATCAGTTTGCCAATTAAAAAAACAAAGGCTGCTGGGAATTTGATTGGAATTGTGTTGAACCTATAGATGAGTTTTAGGGGAAAATATCATCTAATACTGAGATTTCCCATCTATGGATATGTAGATTTTTCAATTTATTTATATATTATTTAATTTCTTTATTAAAGGCTTTGTCATTATCTATGCAGATATATATATATATTACACATCTTCTATCAGATTTGTTCCTTGCAATTTGATAGGTTTAGCACTTATTATAAACAGTATTTTAAATTTCATTTTAAAATGTTTTTATCATTAGTGTATATAATAAAATTATTTTGTATATTGACTTTGTATTCTAGGACCTTGATAAATCTATATATTAGTTCTACAAATTTTATGTACATAATATAGGATTTTCGCCATACAAAATCATGCCACTGGGCTTCCCTGGTGGCGCAGTGGTTGAGAGTCCGCCTGCTGATGCAGGGGACACGGGTTCGTGCCCTGGTCCGGGAGGATCCCATATGCCACAGAGCGGCTGGGCCCGTGAGCCTTGGCCGCTGAGCCTGTGCGTCCGGAGCCTGTGCTCCACAACGGGAGAGGCCACAACAGTGAGAGGCCCGCGTACCGCAAAAAAAAAAAGAAAAATCATGCCACCTGTGAATGTTGAAAGCTTTACTTTCCCCATTCCAATCTGTATGCCTTTCATCTCTTTTTGTTCTTTAGTGCTTGGGCTGGGTTTTTACTAAAATGTAGAATAGAATTGGTGAGACACAGGAGAAGAGAACAAAAGAGGAAGGGAAGAAAAAAGACCTACAAAAACAAAACCAAAACAATTAAGAAAATGGCAATAGGAACATGCATATTGAAAATTACTTTAACTGTAAATGGATTAAATGCTCCAACCAAAAGGTACAGACTGCCTGAATGGATACAAAAACAAGACCTGTATATATGCTGTCTACAAGAGACCAACTTCAGACCTAGGGACACATACAGACTGAAAGTGAGGGGATGGAAAAAAGATATTCCATGCAAATGGAAATCTAAAGAAAGCTGGAGTAGCAATACTCATATCAGACAAAAAGAGTCTTTAAAATAAAGACTGTTACAAGAGAAAAAGAAGGACACTACATAATGATCAAGGAATCAATCCAAGAAGAAGATATAGCAATTGTAAATATTTATGCACCTAACATAGGAGCACCTCAATACACAAGGTAAATGTTAACAGCCGTAAAAGGGGAAATTGACAGTAACACAATAATAGTGGGGGACTTTAACACCCCACTTACACGAGTAGGTAGTTCATCCAGACAGAAAATTAATAAGGAAACACAAGCCTTAAATGACACATCAGACCAAATAGACTTAATTATTTATAAGACATTCCATCTGAAAGCAGCAGAATACACTTTCTTCTCAACTGCACACAGAACATTCTCCTGGATAGATCACATCTTGGGTCAAAAATCAATCCTCGGTTAATTTAAGAAAACTGAAATCATATTAAGCGTCTTTTCAGACCACAATGCTATGAGATTAGAAATGAATTATAGGAAAAAAACTGTAAAAAACACAAACACATGGAGGTTAAACAATATGCTACTAGATAACCGATGGATCACTGAAGAAATCAAAGGAAATCCAAAAATACCTAGAAACAAATGATAATGAAAACACGATGAACCAAAACCTATGGGATACAGCAAAAGCAGTTCTAAGAGGGAAGTTTATAGCAATACAATCTTCCCTCAGGAAACAAGAAAAATCTCAAATAAAAAACCTAACCTTACACCTAAAGCAACTAGAGAAAGAAGAACAAAACTGTTAGTAGAAGGAAAGAAATTATAAAGATCAGAGCAGAAATAAATGAAATAGAGACAAAGAAAACAATAGCAAAGATCAATGAAACTAAAAGCTGGTTCTTTGAGAAGATAAACAAAATTAATAAACCTTTTAGCCAGACATCTAGAATTGGTGAGAGTGGATATCCTTTCTTTGTTCCTGGGAAGACATTCAAAGTTTTACCATTTTATATAATGTAGTCTGTAAGATTTTTATACATGCCCTTATCAGATTAAAAAGAAAATTCTATTCTTAGTTTTGATAGGAAATTTTTTGTTGTTGTTGTTTCTTTGGTTTTCTTTTTCTTTCTCTCTTTCTTCTTTTTTTTAATCATGAAGAGTATTGAATTTTGTCATGTGCTTCTCTTTTTTCCTTCCATTGAGATGATGGTATAAAATTTCTTTGTTCTGTTAATGTAATAAATTATATTGATTGAGATTTGAATATTAAACCAAGATTGCATTCCCACCATGATTCACTTTGTCTTGATACACTCCTTTTAATATATTTGGGGGGCAAAACTTGCATTTATTTTAAAAAATTACTAGGATATATGTTCATGATAGATATTGGCCTGTAGTTTTATTTTTTTGTGTAGTATTTTCTCAAATTTAAAAATCTGAGTTATGTTGCCCTCATGACTTCAGTTGAAGAGTATTTCCCCTCAATCCCTGAATTTGTGTAAAAATGAAAGTTTTCTCTTATTTGATAGAGTTCACTTTGAATTTTTTATTTGGGAAGATTTTTTGATATGGATTTTCTTTTATTGAGTAGAAAAATCACATATTATATCAGTTCTGGCAATTTATCTTCCAAAAAATTGTCAATTACCTTTCTTTAAAATGAATGTATTGGCATAAAATTTGTCCATATTGTCTCCTTAGTATCTTTGAAAGTTCTACAACATATGTCCCCCCCTTTTTTTTCATTCCTTATTTTGGTAATTTGTTTATTTTTCTTGTATGGTTTTGTTAGGGAATAAATATGTTAGTCTCTCGAAAATGAATTTTTCACTCATTGATTTCCATTCTTATTTTTATTATTTTCCTACATCCTTTGATTATAATTGGCCATTTATATTGTAGTTTCAAAAAATGAAAGCTTAGATTATTGATTTTTGACCCATCTTTTCTACTATAATTATTTATATCTTAAAAAAAATTACCGGGGCTTCCCTGGTGGTGCAGTGGTTGAGAGTCCGCCTGCCAATGCAGGGGACACGGGTTCGTGCCCCGGTCCGGGAAGATCCCACATGCTGCGGAGTGGCTGGGCCCGTGAGCCATGGCCACTGAGCCTGCGTGTCTGGAGCCTGTGCTCCGCAATGGGAGAGGCCACAACAGTGAGAGGCCCGCGTATCGCAAAAAAAAAAAAAAAAAAATTACCTCAAACACTGCATTTACTTCTTTTTCCAGAATTTTGACATGGTAACTTTTCATTACATTCAAGTTGAAATAGTTTCAAATTTGTCTTATTATTCCTTCATTAAAACATGAATTATTTGAGTGTGTTGCTTAATGTTCAACTATGTGGGGAGTTTCTAGATATCTTATTTATTTTTTATCTTCAATACTGTGGTGGTCTGAGAATGTATTTTTTTCCTTCAATTTTTTGAAATTGTTAACACTTGTTTTAAGAATCAGCCTATTTTGTTTTTTAAAATGCCTTCTTTAAAAAAAAAAGAGTATTGAGCAGCTGTTGAGAGTGTTTTTATTAACAGTAATAAGGATAGGTTGAAAATAGTGCTGCTCCTATCTCCTATTCTTTACTAATATTTTCCTTACCTTTCTTATCAATTACTCAAAGACAGAAAATTATGAAAATCTCCAACTCTCAAGATCGATTTGGGTATTTCTGCCTTTTATCTATCAATTTTTTATTTTGAAGCAATGGTATTAGATGTTTTCATAATTAGGATTGTTATAACCTTTTATGAATTCACCCCTTTATCATTATAAAATTCTCTTTGTTATCTTCTGTAATAATCTTTGTATTGAAGCCTACTTTGCCTGGCACTAATGGAGCCACTCCAGGTTGCTTTTGATTAGTTACTTGAATGTCCTGTTATTTTCTACTCTTTAACTTTCACTTTTTCTGTTTTTATTTTTAAATTGTATTTCTTGAACACAGCATATAGTAAGGCTTTACTTTTTATATTGACTGAAATTTCTGCCTTCTTATTTTTGTGTTGAGTCCATTTACTTTTAGTGTAATTACTGATATGTTTGTACTTATGACTTCTACCTTATCATTTGTTTGTATTTGCCCTATTTTTCCTTTGCTTCTCTGTCCTTCTTTCCTTCATTTGGGTGAATCAAGTTAAATATATACCTATACTTCCTTTATATTTCATCTTCACTAACAGCATTTTGGCTAAAACTTTGATATGCTTTAGTGGTTGTACTAGAGATCGCAGTATTCACCTTGACATATCACACTCTACTTTCAGATAATATTTCACTACTTTATGAACAATGTTAAGACTTTACAAATTATAATTTTATTTATCTCTCTTTTGCCATTTTGCCATATTTTATTTCTACTTATGTTATAAAGCTTTATAAGATATTGGTATCACTTTTTCTTTAAACAGTTAGCACTCATTTAAAGAAGTTTAGTTTTTAAAATGTTTTATTTATTTATTTATTTTTGGTTGTGTTGGGTCTTCATTGCTGCACATGGGCTTTCTCTAGTTCTGGCGAGTGGGGGCTACTCTTCGTTGTGGTGTGTGGCCTTCTCATTGCGGTGGCTTCTCTTGTTGTGGAGCACAGGCTCTAGGCACGTGTGCTTCAGTAGTTGTGGCACACGTGTTCAGTAGTTGTGGCTCACGGGCTTAGTTGCTCCGTGGCATGTAGGATTCTCCTGGATCAGGGATTGAATCTGTGTCCCCTAAATTGGCAGGCAGATTCTTAACCACTGTGACACCATGGAAGTCCCAAGAAGTTTAAACAAAAAAATGTCCTCTGTCTTTAACTACATATTTCTCTTTTTTGAATGTTCTTCATTTCTTCTTGCAGACCAGGGCTTGCGTCTAATATCATACCCCTTAAGAAAAAGAAGCTCTTTAATCATTTCTTGTAATGTAAGACAAATTCTCTCAGCTTTTGTGATTCTGAAAATGTCTTTATTTCACTTTCAGTTGTAAAGTATATTTTCATTTTCTACAGGATTCTAGGTCATGAAGTTATTTTTATTTACTTTCAGCATTTTAAAGATGCTTTTCCATTGTCTTCTGGCCTATATCCACTGTGCTGGAGTCTATCTTTCCCTTTCTCTCTTCCACTTCCTCATTTCTGATTGATGGTTTTGAAGAAACAAACTGCCATGAATCATACAGCTGCCAAGAAATGAATCATGCCAACAACCCAACGAAGCATGAAAGCAGATCTTTTCCTCAGAAAGCTCTGACATATTTATTGCAGCCTTGTGAGACCCTAAGAAGAGCACTCATCTAAACTGTGCTCAGACTTCTGACTCACAGAAACTGGGAGATAATAAATGTGTGTTGTTTTAGGCATCTAACTTTGTGATAAGTCTTACACTGCAATAGAAAACAATAATACACTGTTCCCTTCCTCCACTGGGACTAATATGATGCTAAATCCCTCAAATGAGTTTTTCATTTCTAGTATCTTATTTTTATTTACAGCATTCTCCTTTGTGTCCCCATCTTCAATTTTCCCATCTGTGCATGCATGTGGTTCATCATTTCTATTGGATCATTTAATTTATTTGCCATTGTTATTTTGAAATTTCAGTGATAATTCTGATATCTGGCTATCTCTATGTTTGCATTGACTATATATTCTCTTGATTTGAGTCACAATTCCTTGCTTTATTTCTTATCTATTGTACTTTTTAATTACAGATCATACTGCGTGTTAAAAAAAAAATAGACACTGAAACATTTAGAATTTAACCCCAGGAAGGTGCATGACCCATTATAACCCTTTTTCCTTTCAGGCTGCTATTGTGAAAGCTAATTCAATTTGATATGTATTTGCGATGCATGTAGAGTTTGTGGTGGTTTTAATTAGATTAACTTTGCCACTAGCTTCAAATATTTTGAAGGTAGGATCAGTACTTTTCCTTTAGCAGAGCATGGGATTTACTCTGGGAAGATTGTACATCTCTTTATGCTCTACTTCACAGCTAACAGGTTTTTGAAACAGGAAATCTCTTTTTGTTTTACAGCCCATATGTTATCTTTTTGGAATGCTGGAGAATTCTGTATTTTTTCATCCTGACACTCTTTTTCTGTGGCTGGTGATCTCTTTCTTACATATTGCCCAGACTCTGAAGGAATCTTGCAGTATCCTTAGGAAAAAGCTGGTGTTTCTCAGAAGGATTTCCTTGAGCTCTCCCACTGTTTCCCTAACACACAGGTGGTTGGTACCTTCCCTCTTAATGAAGACTTCTCATGCCTTAGACAGAGTCTCTATCAGTTCTCTTTTTCTCCCTCAGACTTTGTTTGCTACCCTAGTGCATTCGATGAAAGAACATGAGAAAGAACTGGTGGCTCTTTGCAGGCTTGCTCCTCAGCTGGATTTCTGAAGGATTCTGATCTGTCATGCCAGAACAAATATAGCCACTAAAAGTTTGAAAAGAGTTTGGCTTTTTTCTCCTAACCATTCTCTATGGCAGTCTTCTTCCTTCCAACACTCCACTAGAGGTGAAAACAGCTACAGATCTCTTTTTCCTAGGAAGTCATCATTTTATGTTTAGATGCTCAGCTCTCTGAGTCTTTTTTAAAATAAGATTTTGCAGCTTGCTTATCAGACTTGCCCCGTGATTATGGTGGACACAATGTGCTCTTATGATATTTTACATCTTAATTAGAACTACTAATGCAGTGCAAAAATTTTAATCTCCTTATATGTTTCCAAAATTTTCTCTTTGTAGTATCCTGAACTGCTCTCCTCATCTCCTAAATTCGCACCACCAAAAACCCAAAAGGTGATGGAGTGGATCTTGCCACACATATTCCATTTGAAAAATTAGTACATAGACTATTTTTTCTTTCCATTAAATTGAGTGACCATTAACTTAGATGTCTCATTTAGGAGCACGGAGACTCTTTGAAAATTCTCTTTCATTTCATTTTGCTATTCAATAAATAGAATTTCCGTATATACAAAGAGCAAAAGGAAAAATAAAGCAAGAAAAGAAGAAAAACAAGTTTGAGATCATGATAAATCAAAGTGAATAAAACTCATTTCACTCTAGAAACCAGCAACATTTAATGAGAGTGAAGAAAACAGCAGGGTGTTAGATAAATGAAAGCAGACAGAAAAAAAAAACTTCATCAAAGAATAAAATATAGGACTGTGATCAAAGAAAATAACCTTAAAAAGAAAACAATACTTGATTTTCTATAGAGAGACTTAGAAGACAGAGAATATATTTAAAAATTTAGTCAAGTTGTAGTACCAGATATGTTTTATGAATATTCATGTCACAGTAAATATTCCTTTTTTATTCCCTACAAATTGAAAATGAAGTGGCTAAAAATAACTATGCTTTTTACTTCTTCTGTAAAGAGAGGCCCCCAAAGAAGAAAAATAATAGTTACTTTGTTTTTACTTACACTTATAAGTAATACAGCTAAAAATTAATTTTAAGTTAGACAAAAGAAAATTCAAGGTAGTAATTGTGATGCAGATTGTATATAATTGGACTAAGTCTTAATGATTTCAAAACTCTTGAATTAGCCCTCAAATTACCCAATTTGAGAAATGTACTGAAAATCAGTATTTCTCCTAAGAGTGTTTTACAGACCTGGTTAATGGACTTTACTGAAAAATCTTATGCATGTCATGGCAATTTGGGGAGAAGGGTACGGTTTTAGGTGTCATTATGCCTTTTTATATGTGCCAAATTCTATACTCAGATTAATTCTGGCAACTACCATCTCTATTTTATTTCTTCTAAAGTGCTTTACATGGATTTAACATTGATAATGATCTTTTTTAGGGAGCTAAAAACATTAGTATATAATCTCACTTATTCTTTAAAACTACTCAGTACAGCAAAATAATATATTCTGGAAAATGAAAAAGACAGCTGAAGATATTTCCTTATATAATGGTACTCTCTGTATTTGGTTGGTTCATAGTAGATCATTCTACTGAATCTCTGTCCTTTTTCATTGTACAAATACAAAGTGCAAATAAAATTTAGGAATTAAGAGCCTTATTTACGCATGCCTGATTTTCTTGTTTGCTTCCCAGAATTTAATCTTGCATTGCGACAGTTCCATGCTTGTCACTTTTTTTGTTTGTTTATAACCACATCACTAGCACTGGATACATAGCCTGGACCTAGTAGACAGTCAAGAAATCCTTCTGAAATAAATGAGTGAAGCCTCATTTAAATGAAAAGTAAGTGTTCAGCACTAAATATGTATATAGCAGTATGTTAACCTTATCTCTCTCTCTCATATACACACATACTTTAGAATATATAAAAATTATGTAACGGCATATATATATACAAAAATAATATATGTAATAATCACTATTCTTATTATGTGTCAAACACTATTTCTTGCTCTTTACCTGTATTAATTCATAATTATAAGAACAGCTTCTAGGTTTAGGTACCTTTACCATGCCCATATTTTCCTTTAAAAGACCTGAGACAGAGGGGCTAAGTAAATAGCCAAGGCCATACAGCTGGTAATGAGAGCACTGGGATTCAGAGAGGGATAATTTTATACAAGTCTAGTCTGTAAAGCATTCAATCAAGTTGGCCATTTCTCCAACCACTGAAGCACAAATAAGATGTTTGCATATGAAGACACAATATTACCCTTGTTATTAGATTATTAGACAATTGCCCTATTCATTTCCTTTTAACACACACATACAACTATATTCAGAAATAAGCAAGAGATATATACACACGTTATAAGGACTTAGAATTTAAGCTAGAAGTCTATGAGAGTGGTAGAGGAAATGCAAGAATTCAATCACTTTCTTAAGAACGTGCTAGAATTGCACTGTGATGAATTAAGTTTCCAAGCTATTTTTTGAGAGTGAATGAGAGCCTTTGGAAGTTGGTGCAGGGATACCTTGTTCATCTTACTCAGGATCTAGTACATAGCAGGTGCTGAATCACTGTGTAAGTGGGAGTAGGGAAAGAAAAAAGGGAAATAGAGAGCAAATGAAAGATGGAGGAAGGAAGGGGCAGGTGTATGGAAAACGACTATGTCTTTCCACACTAAAGGTAAGATCTTGGTAGGCAAGAGCTGATATCTAGAGTTCTTTTCAATACCGATATGCTAGATATAATGGAATGCAAAAATCCACGTGGAGATATTCTTCCCTAAAGAGAACATTTACAATCTCTTTAGTCTTTTACACTTGTCCAAATGATCTGCTCTAAGATAACTGATGTGTCATTGTTACTCTCTTCATTTAGATTAAAAAAAAGCAAGGCTTGGGAGAGTTAAATGAATACCAGAGGCCACATAGCTTAGTGTTGCTGCCAGGACTTTGTACCTGGTCTTCTGGTTCTGAAATGTATCATCCTTACTAGCCTGTATGTTAAATACCATACTATCCTGTGACTTAATAATAAATAATTAAATATTGATTCTTAAAAGTCTTATTTCTCACCAAACTTGGGTCCGATATTTTAAAAAGTTTTATTTTCAATAAAACTTAAAATCTCTAACCTTTTCTATACTCACTGGACATCTCTGAGTTTCATGAACCAATATAGTTAATCTCTCTATGAAAATCCCTTATGATGTGTTGTCAGAATTTCTTCCCACTTATAGTATCAGTTCAAACAGCTTTTCAGAGATAACTGAAATTCTGAGGAAAGCCTGAGTCCTTTATGGCTAATCCTTCACGTGGTACCACCATTCACTTTATTTTTAGCATCATTCAATTCAAACTGACCGTCTCACTCTGACATCTACAGTGGCTTCCAGCTGCCTCTGGTCTCCCAAAGGAATCCTGAGGGGAAACTGGGAATGAGTACAGGGTTTGAACAATTTTTTTTTCAAAGTCTTACTATATATGCAACTTGTACATTACATTTTGGGGAACTTCCTAATTTAAATCTAGTGATAAGGATTGACATTTAGAGGTAGTAAAACAACCATTGTAGGTACTCTCTATTTTTGGTAGAGCTGTACAATCTCAAGTGTGCATGTAATAAATGATTTTATATGAAATTTCCATTTTCAGGGAAAGGCAGTCTAAACTGGAAATTGAACATTTGATGCATCAGTCACTCTTTCATTGTGCATGCATGCATTCATTCACTCAATTACTAATTCATATGTATCATACATTCAACAAACATAAGTTTAACTCCTATCATAAATTAAATTAGATGTTACATTCTGAAATGCACGATGTGAAGTAGCCTCTAATTTCTAAGACTTTGGTGGAGAAAATTCTGTGGATCAAATCTAGTGCTTTATTGTTTACAAAATCATCCCATCTCCACTTTTTATTTTTATATCCTAATCTTAGGGACTTCTTCATCCCTCTTCAATCTATAATCTTAAACATTCTCAAATATTTTCTCAAGTATTTATTGGAAAAAACATAAGGTTCTATACCAGGAACTGTATGGTATTGGTTTTAGTAATTGCTATTTTAAATGGGATTACCTTATATTTCTTAACCAGCTATTTGCGAGTATATGAGAACAGTGTTAGTTTTATGCTAATTTTGTTACCAACTCTGTTATTGAATTTACTGATTATAGTTCCCTGTTTTTGTTTTGCAGCTGCTTTTGTTGGGTTTCCCAGGTGAAATATCATATAACTGGCAAATGGTAAAAACTGTACTCACCTTTCAAAAATACCTATTATTTTGTTATGTTTTCTGATGTTATTGAAGATCATTTCTAGAATGCAGTAAAAAATAATGATGGTTATTGTCCATTCTCAAACTTAATCTTTTTTAAATAAATTAATTAATTAATATAGTTTTGGCCGCATTAGGTCCTCGTTGCTGTGCGCGGGCTCTTCTCTAGTTGTGGCGAGTAGGGGCTACTCTTCGTTGTGGTGCGCAGGATTCTCATTGAGGTGGCTTCTCTTGTTGCAGAGCATGGGCTCTAGGCACATGGGCTTCAGAAGCTGCGGCACGCAGGTTCAGCAGTTGTGGCTCGCAGGCTCCAGAGTGCAGGCTCAGCAGTTGTGGCGCATGGGCCTAGTTGCTCCATGGTGTATGGGATCTTCCCGGACCAGAGCTGGAACCCGTGTCCCTTGCATTGGCAGGCGGACTCTTAACCACTGCACAACCAGGGAAGCCCTCAAACTTATTCTTAAAATTAATGAGAATATTTCCAATCTAATGTTAATAATGCTAATTTTTTACATTTTTTCTAATATTTTTATTATATCAAGGAAAAATTCTATAATTTTTACTCTGTTAACAGTTTCTAGTAGGTATAAATTTTGAACTTTAAAAACATCTTTGATATCTATTCATATGATTCATTGACCCATTCTTTTGATGAACTGTAACTATTTGTGTTCTAGTATTAAATTACCATTTAATTCACCATCTGTATTTCATTTGCTCATTTTATAAGTCAGCTAAAGGCTCAAATTGGATAGTTGGGGGGAGATTAATAAACAGACTATTTACAAATTGTGGTCAGGAAATAAATTGTGGTAAGGAAACCAACCAGAAGTAGTATAGTATCCTGAGACTAGTAATAGTAGGTAAAATAGCAAAACTATTCGTAGGCTTGCATGGGCAAGAGGAAAGGAAAGAAGGTAGCTACAAGGAGAAGACTGCTTGGCAAGAAAGGTGACTCAGAAAGGTGTAGCCAACTAACAGTGACATTGCATACAGGGAGTCAGTGGAATAAACCCCACTGACTCAATTTCCTGCCACCCACTTTCTTCTCCCCATGCAAGCTGAAACCAGAATGCAAGAAAGACTCTTGATGCCTTCTTGTGAGGGTCTGCTTTCTGGGGTACAGAGCTGGGTGGAGAAGAACGAGGATGAGCAAACAAAAATCTCAATCTCTATTTCTAAAGAAAGTTTCTAATAATCTAATATGGTCCAGTCCCTGTGCTATATATGGCCATTCTCATTACATGTATCATAATCAATTAAATCTTATTAAGAATTATAAAGGAATAATGAGGATCCTGTGTAAAAAAGAGAGAGGTGGCAACTGGACCTAATAAAAATATCAGTGGGCTAGAGCTTGGTGAGCAAGAATAGACTGACTTTAGGAAGAGGATAGAGAGGAAGTCAGGAGCTAAACACTCAGGGGCTTGCAGTTCATTGTTAAGTTGTTAGGTTTTATTCTAAGTACAATGGAAGTCCATTGAAGGGTTTTACAAACAAAGGGTTATAAGCAGATCATCTGAGTTATTTATTTCTTAAAAGAATCCCTAATAAAATCTCAATAGATTACTCTTTTACTACTAATTAGTAGTGTTCCACTGTACAAATGTACCATAATTTTTTTTTTTATAAAATCACTTGTTGATAGACATTTTCCCTTATTTTTTGGCTATTTTAAAATTATATTAAAACTCACCTATAAATATATTTTCACTTTTCTTCATTTATATGTTTTTATAAAGATTTGGTTCAATATTTTCCCTTTTAAAAAACTGAATTGTCTTGTTATTATTGAGTTCTAAGAGCTCTTTATACATTCTAAATACAATTCCTTTGTCAGATGTACATGACAGTTGTCTACCAATTAGGGTTTTTATTTTTTTTCATTTCTTAATGGGTATTTTTGAAGAGCAGAAGGTTCTAATTTTGATGAAGTTCAATTTTCTGATTTTGTTTTCCTTTAATGGTTAGGTGTCCTATCTATGTTACGCTTGCCTATTCTAAGGTTATAAAGATTTTTCATGTTTTCTCTGTAAGTTTAATGTTTTTATTTTTATGTTTAGGTCATTGTCCATTTAAATTAATTGTGTATGGTGTTATGTAGGAGTCCCATGTCTACCTACATATCCAGTGATTTGATTGAAGGATTCACAAAACTCAGAAAAGCTGTTATACTCACAGTTTTAACTATAATTACAGGATTCAGATTAAAGTAAGGGAAGGAAAAATTATATAGTGCAGAGTTGGTGAGAGACCAGGCAGGAGCTTCCAGTTGTCCTCACCCACTGGAATCACAGGAAAGGCATTTAATTCTCCGAGCAAGGATGTGTTTTAACATGCAGGAAGTATTTCCAACCAGGGAAGCTCATCTAAGCCTTAATGTATAGGGAGTTTATTGGGGGTCAGCCCTATGAGTATGGTGCACCTTGTATGGCTGACCTTAGTTGCTCAGTCTCTAGCCCTTCCAGAGGTCAAACTGATACACCACAGCCTAAGGTACCCCCCATAAATCACATGGTTAGCATAAACTATCTGCATGGCCCAAGGCCTCAGGTATACAAAAGACCCTCTTCGGAGTCAGGATAGTCCAAAGGCTTAGAGGTTATCTCCTAGAAGCTGATTAAGGACCAGTCCTTTCTTTGGAATACTGAGTGTTTGAACATCCTAAATCTGCTGAGTTAACCCTTCACTGCACCGGTGTGAAGTAATTTTGTGTTCTATAGGGTATTCACTTTTTTTGGCACCATTTATTGAAATGACCACCGTTTCCACATTGAATTATATTAGCTCTTTTGTCAAAAATCAATCGACTATATATATGTGTCAGTATATTTTGGACTCTCTATATATGCCTATTTTTATACTCATAATTCATCATTTCATATTCTGAATCCTTATACTAAGTCTTACAACTTAGTATAAACCATCTAAATTGTTCCTTCCTTTTCAAGAATATATTGGCTGTTCTAGGTTTTTTTTAATTTTCATATAAATTTTAGAATCAGCTTGGTAATTTCCACAAAATACACAAAATTCTGAAATTCTGATAGAAACTGTTTTGAATCTATACATAATTTTGTGAAGAATTATCATTTTAAAAATATTAAAACTCCCATCCATTAACATGGCATATGTCTTCACTTACTATTCTTAATTTCTCTTAGCCATGTTTTCTATTTTTCATGTAGAGGTCTTATACATCTTTGGTTAAATTTATTCATACCTTTTCCTCATGTTTTCGAATTAATTCTTTAACTGGCATAACTCCAGATAATTATCACCAATAAATTGATGAGACCTAAGTGAATGAGAAGAGGAAGTAACTCTGTGCACCCCAATGTTCACTGCAGCACAATTTACAGTAGCCAAGACATGGAAGCAACCTAAATGTCAATCTACAGAGGAATGGATAAAGAAGATGTGGTACATATATACAATGGAATATTACTCAGCCATAAAAAAGAACAAAATAATGCCATTTGCAGATGAACCTAGAGATTATCATACTAAGTGAAGTAAGTCAGAGAAAGACAAATATCATATTATATCACTTACATGTGGAATCTAAAAAAATAATACAAATGAACTTATTTACAAGACAGAATCAAACTCACAGATAGCGAAATCAAACTTATGGTTACCAAAGGGGAAACATGGGGGGAAGTGATAAATTAGGAGATTGGGATTAACATACACACACTACTATATATAAAATAGATAACTAACAAGGACCTACTGTATAGCACAGGGAACTCTACTCAATATTCTGTAATAACCTATATGGGAAAAGAATCTGAAAAAAAATATATATATACAATGGATATATATATAATCAGTTATATATATATAACTGTGCACTTTGCTGTACACCTGAAACTAACACAAGATTGTAAATCAACTATAGTCCAATAAAAATTTAAAAAAAAGAAAGAGGAGGTATCTCTCTGATTGTCATTTAATAGATAAAGAAAATTAAAATGAATTTCTATTTAGCAATTAAATTGTCAAGTAAAATATGGTTGGCAAGAAAGCTTCTAAGGACATGGGATTAAGAGTAACCTGTTACTGAGGAATTGGCTACCTCCCTTCCTAATACAAGTATATCTTGTTTTAGTGCACTTCACTTTATTGTACTCTGCAGATACTGTGTTTTTTACCAATTGAAGGTTTGTGGCAATCCTGAATCAAGCAAGTCTATCGGTACCATTTTTCCAACAGCATTTGCTCATTCTGTGTCTACACGTCACATTTTGGTAATTCTCACAATATTTCAAACTATTCCCTTACTATTATATTTGTCATAGTGCTATGTGATCCATGATCTTTGATGTTGCTCTTGTAATTGTTTTGGTGTACCATGTACTGCATCCATGTAAGACTGCAAACTTAAATGATAAATGTTGTGTCTGTGCCTATTCCACCAACTGGTCTTTTCCTGTCTTTCTCCCTCTCCTAAGACCTCCTTATACCCTGAGACACACCACTATTGAAATTAGGCCAATCAATACCATTACAAGGGCCTCTAAGTTTTCAAGTGAAAGGAAGAGTCACCCATCTCTCACTTGAAATCAAAAGCTAAAATTGATTAAGGTTAGTGAGGAAGGCATGTCAAAAGCTGAAACAGGTCGCAAGCTAGGCTTCCTATTAAAAAAAAAGTTAGTCAAACTGTGAATACAAGAAAAAGTTACTGAGGAAAATTAAAAGTGCTACTCTAGCAAACACACAAATGGTAAGGGGGGTGCAATAGCCTTATTGTTGATATGGACAAAGTTTTAGTGGTCTGCATAGATCATACCAACCACAACATTCCCTTAAGCCAAAGCCTAATCCAGGCAAGGCCCTAACTCTCTTCAATTCTATGAAGGATGAGAGAGATGAGGATGCTACAGAAGAAAAGTTTGAAGCTAGCAGAGGTTGGTTCATGAGGGTTAAGGAGAGAAGCCATTTCTATAACATAAAAGTGTGAGGTGAAGCAGCAAGTGCTGATGTAGAAGCTGCAAGTTATCCAGAAGATCTAGCTAAGATAATTAATGAAGGTGGCTACACTAGGCAACAGATTTTCAGTGTAGAAGAAAAAGCCTTATTTTGGAAGGTGACTGCATCTAGGACCTTCATAGCTAGAGAGGAGAAGTCAATGCCTGGCTTCAAGGCTTCAAAGGACAGGCTGACTCTCTTGTTAGGGGCTAATGCAGCTGGTTACTTTGAGTTGAAGCCAGTGCCCACTTACTATTCCAAAAATCCTAGGGCCCTTAATAATTATGCTAAATCTACTCTGCCTGTGCTCTATAAATAGAACAACAAAGCCTGGATGACAGCCCATCTGTTCACAATATGGTTTACTGAATATTTTAAGCGTACTACTGAGACCCACTGCTCAGGAAAATAAGTTTCCTTTCAAATATTACCACTCATTGACAATGCACCTGGCCACCCAAGAGCTCTGATGGAGTTTTTCAATGAGATTAATGTTGTTTTCATGCCTGTTATCACAACATCTATTCTGCAGCCCACTGATCAAGGATTTAGACTTTCAAGGTATGCCTGTATTATTCTTCAAACCATTCTTCCAATGTATACTATGAACACTTTCCATTTGTAGATTCATGTTTTTCTATTTTTATACTATTTTCTTAGATTATAGTTTTAAATATTAATGCTATTTAGATTATTTTTCTTTTCTTTTTCAGGGACTAACAATGGAAATGCTGTCCTAACTATGTATCTCTTTCATTCCAATATCTTCTCTGTGAACCTTTTTACGACTTTACTTATTTTTATTCACTTAGTTGTTTATCGGACTTTCTTCCCATTCTCCTTACTAAATGTTTATTTGAGACTATTCAACCTTAGGCACTTTGTAATTTACTCTTCATTCCAAGATAATTTTGTCTTTTTCTTCCATTTGTGTTTGAGTTCAATCAACTATCTTTATTTTCCTCTGCTTTAAAAAATATTAATGTTCTTAATACTTTAATCTCAAGGGTTTTTGGTTTCAATTTTCAAATGTTTGCTTGATGACATAATTTTGTTTGGAGTGTTCTCTTACAGTTATTTAGGTTTCAGAGTTTTTTGTTTTGATTTTTGAATTTTTCCCCCTAAGAGAATTTTCCTTATTTGATATAGATTCTGGACTTTTTTTCTGAGTTTGTAAAATAAATTATGTATGAATTTATCAATCTTCTTGTTCATATATGTGGCATTTTTGCATTTTACAAAATTCCTTGTTAAATATCACCCTCTTCTGTCTGTATTGGAAAGTCCAGCTACCTTAGTGGATTGGTTTGTTTTAGAGTAATGAGTAGTGAGTAGGTCCTCCAATTTTATGGCTTTACTTTGTTTTCCAGGGCCCTAAATTTTCCTCCTTTATTTTCCCTCTTTACCACTCAATTACGAAAGGGCACTTTTCTATTTTGAATTTGTCCCCCAGAATTTTACTTGTTTTGTAAAAAAAAATTTATTGTCAGTAAATCCTTAGGTCCACAATAATTGGGACATCATACAGACAGAGTCCAGTACCAGAAAAGCTCAGGTGCAGGAAATGGTATAAAATATTTAATGTTTCTATCTAGTTACCTAACAGTACTATGGAGTATATCTTGGGTGGAACTATAGGAATCATCTCCCTTTTTGTTGAGGCTCTTTTTACTTATCTGATTTTGCTTTCTACCATCCCTCTCAGCTCCTAGAAACAAAGCAAAATCTTCATTTATGCTTATTCTATTTTTATCATCTTATTAAACATGTTTTTCTTTTCTCAGATAGGGTCAGCTGGGAATAAGATTAAAGTAATAGAAGGTGGGAAAAAAGTCTTCTCTCTTATTTAAAATACACATTCTGAAGAGATATGCATTCTCTAAATGTCCTTTGCAAATTACCAAATTAGCTGAGCATTTTCACATTCTTTGAATCTCTCCGAATTTTAAGAACCCAGTTGATGATATCAGTGGGGGGCTAATACAAATACACTTTTTGAAGGGATGGGGCCATTACTTAATGCTAATAAACTTTTTTCATGGAACAGTGAAGGAAAAACAGAGAAACGCTTACCCCTTTAATAGCACCAAACTGTACATCTTAACAAACTCCCCCTGCAATTATGGTTCACAGTGACTGAGGGGACCAATACAGAAAATCCTACACTGATAAGCGACAGGAGAGAGAGAGAGAGAGAGAGAGAAAGAGAGAGAGAGAGAGAGAGAGAGAGAGAGAGAGAGAGAGAGAGAGAGAGAGAGAGAAAACGCACTTTGGTTATGG
Organism: Lagenorhynchus albirostris; assembly: GCF_949774975.1. Classification (NCBI taxonomy): domain Eukaryota; kingdom Metazoa; phylum Chordata; class Mammalia; order Artiodactyla; family Delphinidae; genus Lagenorhynchus; species Lagenorhynchus albirostris. The sequence continues at coordinate 38,663,532 of NC_083113.1, forward strand.
ATAAAAGCCTTAGTCTGTTTTTTATTTTGTTTATTCTATTAGTAAGCAGTATGGGACTAGACACCATGGAACAAGACTGCAAAAAACTTTCGTTTGTACCTTCCCTATGTTGCTGGGTTTTTGTTTTCTTTTTTGTTTGTTTGTTTTGGGGGTTGGTTTTTTGTTTGTTTCTTAGGGTTTTTCTTGGTTAGTAACTCCCTGATCGCCACCCCATAGTGATTAACAAAACAGCAATTTAGATGGAAAGAACTCCTAGACTTGTCTCCAGAGGCAGTAGATAAAGGATTGCTTGGCTTTGGGGAAAGACACCCACTGGAGAGAGTAGGTGGTGGCAGCTTCTGAGAGGAGCAAGGAGGCAAGCATGATATGTCCCGAGTGCCTGAAACAAGGGAAGAAAAGAGAAGGAGGAATAGGGAGGTGTCCTTTATTTCTAGAGACAGTTTGGGATTCTTGAGCAAGTATTGTTCCCCATGCACTGATGGATGCAAGCAAGTGCAATTTAATGACACTGTGCCACTGAACCAAGTAACTAAATAAAGAGAAAATTTTACAGACTATTGGGCCAAGACTGTATTTCTGAGTGACGCATAGAAAAGAAGGGAACCTCACACATCCCATAGTGTGCTAGTATTCCCAGAGAGTGAGAAATGTTCATATTTCTACACTTTCTATAAATTTCTTCCAGTTTCTAAATAGCACTGCTTGAAGGGATTTGTTGATGGGTTTATCTCAGCCTAAAGTTAAATCCACCCATAAACATGTCTTAAATGTTATTTATTTCCTACATACAGATTTCTTAATGAATTGTTGTGGTCTTATGCATAATGGGTAAAATTACAGCTTAATTTTCCCTTATCAAGTTGTATCTTTTGACAATAAGCCCTATTTTCACTTGGTGCTTGGCATATATCAAAGCATTTTCACATGGATTATGACATGTGATTGATCACATGTGTCTCAGTCACCGGGAACATGACTCTATTTTATCATGGATGATTCTAACCCCTTACACCAAGGTAGCAACCTTGGGAATTTTCAGAAAAAGAGTTAAAAACCATGCTGCATGAAGGCACTGTGATATTGTGATTTCTAAGAAATATATATCTGGTCCTCTTCCATAGTTCCTGACTCACAGCTCCTAAATCCTTGTAATTTCCTAAGTGAATGAAAGTGATAAAGGTGTCTTTTGTTATTAGGTTAATGAGGTGAATCAGGGACAAACCTAAAGATAGAAGCTGGTAGCCAGGAGAACCAAACCTGTGATTAGAGGGCTGGAACTTTCAGTTCCATCCCCCCAACTCCTATTCCCCACCTTTCAGAAGAGAGGGGCTGGAGGTTGAGTTCAATCACCAATTGTTACTGATTTAATCAATTATACCTGTGTAATGGAGCCTCCATAAAAATCCAAAAGGATGGGGTTCAGAGAGCTTTAAGGTTGGTGAACACGTTGAGGAGAGTGGTGTGCTCAGAGAGCACGGAAGCTCCAGGCCCTTGCCCCATACCTTGCCCTATGTATTCTCCCATCTTTATGTTCCTGAGTCATATTTTTTTATAATAAACTGGAATCTAGTAATTAGAATGCTTCTCTGAGTTCTGTGAGCAGCTCTAGCAAATTAATTCAACTGGGTATTGGAATGTCTGATCTATAGCCAGTTGGTCAGAAGCACATGTGATAACTCACCTGAGTTTGGCATCTGAAGTGAGTGTGTGTGATTGGTTAGTGTTGCAGGGATGAGCCCTTAACCTGTGGGATCTGTGCTATCTCCAGGTGGATGAATAGTGTCAGAAATGAACTGAATTATAGGACACCTTGTTGGTGAGGTAGATAGTGTTGGAACTAAACTGAATTATAGGACACCCAGTTGGTGCCAGAGAATTGGTTACTTGCTGGGGACACCCCCTCCCCACCCCACACACATGGAACTGGAACTCAGAATTCTTGTCATTGATGATTAGAAATAAGTGCTCTGCTCAAAGACATTTTGCTTTGGTGAGCCAGAAACAGAATCTCTGATTAGAGGTTCAAAGTCCAAATCCAAAGCTCTTTGTATCAAATATCATGTCTTCAGGGCCAGGACTTGCCCTTGCCCCCAGGGTTTTATGCCAGGAGATTGGTTGAGGAACTGACAGTTTTAACAGGCTGTTACTATAATTACAACTGACATAAATTAAGTCCTTATTGTGTCCAGGGATTGTAGTATTAAACATCACATCTTTGTCACAACTGCCCTGTAAGAAAGGGGACTCTATCTTTCCAATTCACAGAAAAGGTAACAAAAACACACTCAAGGAAGGAAGACTTACCCTCATAACTAGAGAGCAATGGTGAGTTATTTTCTGCTTAATGACTTAGAAGATGTCTGTCTTAGCGGGTCTCCTTTAAGGTCATTCATATCCCAAAACCCCAGCCTTACCTTCAAATTCAGAAGCATAAAAGAAGGGGCTTAAAATCTCAGCATGGATGATCTAAGTCTCTTAAATTTTTCACCTGCTAATGCATCTTTTTATTCATTTCTCTGTCTCAGACCTACTCTGCTGATGCTCGTTCTGTTTCTTTCTGACTTTGTACATTTGCCTATCTATCTGTCTATCTATCTATCTATCATCTCTAACTGCCTCCTGCCTTCCAGTTACCTTTTTAATTAAAAAAAATTGGTAAGATTGTTCAATAAGAATGTCTTATACCTGCATTTGTCAAAGTGATTTCTGTGGAATAGTGGTCACACAACATAATCTATGACAAAACGATACCCTAATCAAATATATTTCAGTGATGTTACTTATCTTTAGCCCACCTTTGGAGAGTCACAATCAGCTTTAAGAGATCAACATTTCTAAAAAGTCCTAAAACCTTCTTTAGGAAAAAAAATGTTAATTTTATTTAACACAGAATTTCTAGATGTATTTAAGTATAAATCTCTACACACATACCTTTTCTTTTCAATACCATTTATTTCTATCCTAAAGAATAATTTATGTATGCATTTCCTTCTCTGTCCATGTATACAATAAAATCTGTCAGTTTTTAAGAAATCCCAAGACGATAAAAACATAGATTGGTTATTGAGATTAAATCCCCTAAGCAGTTATAAAAATAGTTCTGCAAAGGTTTTATCTTTGGCTGCCTTGGTATTAGTTTTCACACAGCCCATTTGAGGTCACACAATGTGTACCATCTGCTCCTGCTTTCTCCTCGAATTAAATACTCTCATGGTCACTCATTCTTCAGGAGGTTCCTTGCTCACCTCCATGTCCTCTTTCAAGGAACTAAGCCAGTTATGGAGGAAGAAGATCAATCCAAAATGCTACCTGTCAGAGACTGACAGTGCCTTCTAGGGGACTCTATTGAAAAGGAATCTGGGAACATGCCTGTGGCCAGTTTAAAGGGTTCCTTGCTTCTTGCTGGACGTATGTCTGAATGCTAAAGAAATGAAAGTCCAACCATGACAAATCTGAAATTCCTATGGAGGACCAATTAGAACTCCAGTTGGGATTCTTTTCATAGTAAAAGTCTTCAATACAAGAGATTTTCACTGTAGACTAAATACTGACAACTTAATTATCCAATAATCTGGAGAGAATTCAATAACATTAATGCTACTTGACACATAATTGTCATTTTTCCAGTAGAATTACCAAGTAGTTAAAGCTCAGTCCTTGCTATGATAAGGCTTCTGAAATGTTCTTGCCCTCTGTGATGCTGGGTTTACCATCCTTTGTTATCCTCACCCCTAAATATGTTTTCTCAAAAAAAAGGCAGTCAGAGAATAAAAACAAGACTATATTCAGGCAATGAAACTCACATATGTTTTTATCCCTGGGCTTTTTCAGTGGACTACCCCAATCCCTAAAGAATAATAAAGGAATGGACATGGATATTTACTAACTGGATCTGTATCTATTATGTGTGAGCTAAAGTCTTTCACACATATTATGATATTTAATTATCTCTATAATTCTGAAAAGTGGTTATTTTATTCTCATTTATATATGAGAGAACTAGGGCTCATATAAGTTAGTAAATTCCCCATGACCAAGAAGGTTGTGTTAATAGCTGGTATTGTAATTATTGCCTGTGTATTTCTGAAGCAGTTGTTCTTAACCTCGTCTGCACTTTAGAATCACCTGAGGAGTTCAGTAAATATTAATACCTGGGTCCTACCAGTAGAGACTGGAATATAGCGTTGACATTTGGATTTAAAAAAAAAAAATTCTCAGGTTTTTCTGAAGTAAAACACACACTTCTGTTAAAAAACACACTTCTCAGGTGTTTCTGAAGTAGCCACAGTTGAGTAACACTGCTTTAAATCCCTTCTACAAAATCTCCCGAATTGCCAAATAATTATGCTTAGGTGTTTTCAAGCTAGAATGAATAGTTCTCTCAATGAGTGTTTTTGTTTCCCATCTGTTGTCATATTAATGAATAAGTATGGACCATACCAAACTATGGGAAATGAAAGGCATTTCCTTCAATTATACAGAAAAAAATAAATGTATGCTTAACATAACATCTATCTCTTTTAGAGACAGAAAGCAGAGGGCAAGAAAAATGGGCAAGTTTGAACTCTATGTTTGATGCTGCATTTTCTTTTGTTTCTGCTAGCTACTTTCCAAGTGATGTATGTACTATATTCCTTCACACTTACACACTACAGATCCCAAAGTATGTGGATTGTAATCAGGGCATTAGGGGTTTCCATCATGGCATCCTAATGACTGAGCACACACACTGTAAGTTTTCTTATATTTAAAAGAAAGTGTTAGTTCATTGGCTCTTTAGAAAATATCATTGCTATGTCCTACCTAAGTATTTCTGTAGTTTCTCAAATTGATTCTTTGGCTTCTACACTCTTGTTTCAAAACATTCTGTCTACTTCTGTCAAGCCAATCTTCATGAGATTTAAGATAGAAAGTTTTATCATTCTTCAGTGGTTTTCTTAGCTCTTAAAGCCAGTTATCATCCCAAGATATATTTTCCCAAACTAATGCCATTTTTTCCTGTATTATTGGACAACCCACAAGTTCTGTGGTTCCCATGCATTTTCTTCAATAATTTAACATTGTTCATGAAGTGTTTTTTTTTTTTTCCAACCAGAATTCTTTCCCCCTGCATCTCCATCTTTCAAAACGATCCCTACCAATTCTACCAGGATTCTCAGATCTATCTAGTTCAAAGTAAAATTTCCTGCTTCCTTCCTGATCTATCATTAAAAGTTGTAACTTGTGTGTCTTCACTGATACACTTAGAACAACATGACTCATATCTCGATTCATCTTACTGGATTATGAGTTCCTGGCAAAGAAGCTCATTTCTCTCACCTTCTCCCAAATCACATGGACACATTGCCTTGCTTATTGTAACAGGTCCAGTGTTTGCTGAGCCTTGTTCTTAGATATCTTCCGGGGAATTATTAGATTAAACAAGTCCTAAATAAGAGTCCTTTGATTATTTTAAATCTTCTCTTCCCAGCTTATTAAGATGACTAGTTGGTTGACTTTAGGGGTAAGATTGGTGTATCATAGTCACAAGATTAATCAAGGAAAGACAGCTTAGAGGAAATAACCCCCATATTTTTCATTTTCATACCTACTTTTGTTCTCCTTCTCATCTTCTTTTCTTTCTTTCTTTTGCTATTTTCTTTTAATATTCCTTATTTTTGTACATTTGTACACTTAGTACGTTTTGTACAGTTTTATACATTGTTTTAAAAAGTGAAAAAAAACCACTCCAAAACGTCCCAGAATATAAAATATATAAGCATTTTATTTACGTTTTAGGCTTAACCATGACATATTATCATCATTATTACTATTCATTTGAAATTATTATTTTCATAATAATTAACTGCAAGTTATTCTGAGTCCTGAGGCTGCTGTGGTTCCTTTAGGAACTCTCTAGACATGAGTTGTAGGAAATAAGATCTGGGTTAACCTGAAGGATTTTTCTATGAGAAACATTTATGCTGAGTTTCTTTTTTTCTTCCTTTTACTCCTCCCCAGTTGTGAGTGTGGGTATAATTTCATACCTAACTTCATTCTCTGAGATATATATGTGGTACATAGCTTAACTCTTTGAACAAGAAAAATGTCAATATAGGTTTAAGAACGTTTATCTTTTCTGGCTTGTTCAGTACGTGCTTTTTCTCTTTATTCTTTTCTAAGCCTAACCCAACTAAATTTAATACCAAGAGGAAATCCTGGAGCTTTATGCTTTACGTGGCAGAAATTTCTCAAGGAAGTAAAGTTCTCACCACCACCCTCACTTCCAGCCAGCATTAAAAAAAGTCAAAGGAGCATAGATTTCTCTATGACCTTTATGTAAGCTCTAAGTCTTGAGATACTTTGGCCCTACACATACTTGCTGTAGTGCTTATGACAGTATTGTTTGCAAACAAGTCTTTGCTTTCTTATTCATAAAACAGGGCATATTATAAAGATGTACTGAGGGAATATTGTGGTTGTTACATGAAGTGAAATATGGTTAGTGCCAAACACAGGGTGGGTGCTCAGTATGTGCATTTTTTTCTCTACTGAAAACATGTAATAGAGAAGAGCAACCGATTTTGACACCAGATAATCTCAGTAGATTACAAACTCCAGGAGATTAGGAATTACAACTTCCCCAACCTCCACTGACTCCAGACATCTAGCTGATTGTTCTCACAACAGTGTGTATGATGAACAAATGAACAAAGAAATTAACAAACATGAGTGGGACTAAATTTGGGGTCTGGCATTTATCAGCTATACATTTAAGGATTGAGTTCCTTGAACTTCAGTTTCTTCATCATCAAGATGAAGATCATCTGTTTTCCTGAATCACTGCCATGTTTAAAGGAAAGTATCTGGCAGGTTTTTCAAAATACAATAAGTACAAAATAGATTATTATGGAATGAATGGATGGATGGATGGATGAATTCAGACAACTCAAACAAGAAGTAGATGTTCAGGTGTATGAGGATACAGTCACAGGTTAACCTTAGCCATATTTTTTTGGAAGATGAGGAAGTTATTATTGACTTTAACCTCTGGTCTAATCCCAAAGTTACCAGAATTTTATACAAGCCTCGAATACACAGTTTAAATGACAGTCTCATTCTACCTCATCAACCCCAGCTCCCTCGCTCACTCCCAGCCAGTTGCATGCACATTGGCAAAGAAGGAAATTATCAGTGCAATCAGCACGTATTGGTTCCAGTGCGTGCCACCTTTGTGTTTAAGATTCTTTCTTCATCTCCTCTTCCGTTCAGTACTTGACAGGTTTGAGAATGGGAAGCAGAAGGAAGGCAACAGTTGGGTTTGGAATGACATCTCAGCCTCATAAATTAGACTTTCATTTTTCTTTCACATTATGAAAATTATGTGAGAACATATTTTTCTCATGTTAAAAATTAAACATGTAGGGGCTTCCCTGGTGGCGCAGTGGCTGACAGTCTGCCTGCCGATGTAGGGGACACGGGTTTGTGCCCCGGTCTGGGAGGATTCCACATGCCGCGGAGCGGCTGGGCCCGTGAGCCATAGCCGCTGAGCCTGCGCGTCCGGAGCCTGTGCTCCGCAACGGGAGAGACCACAACAGTGAGAGGCCCGCGTACCGCAAAAAAAAAAATAAAAATAAATAATTAATTAATTAAACATGTAGTTACTTGCAGATTGACAAGGTAAATCTCCATTTGTTTTTCTTCTGATTTTCATATTTAATATTAACTTCAGAACATGCTTACAATTTACTCATGCCCTTTAATACAGTATTTAATTTCTATCTACTTATTTTACACATTTATTGATTTTTATATGCAATTACAAAATCATTTTTAATAGGCAGGTGTGCCAGTAAGAATTGGTTGCAAGAAAAAAAAGAGTCGTGAAATAAAAAGGAAATTTTATAACACATGGCTTGAAATCTTAATGCAGTACCTCAGATCAATCAAACCAATGAGCATCAAAGTTCAGTTCCAGCATCAGTACTTTTATGATAATTTTTTCCTTTTTTTCCTATTTTCTCCCGTGGCTGGATTATAGAAGACTGAATGCATTTTTGTGTATTTGTGTGTATGTGCATGTGTGTGGATGTGGATGCACACACAGACAAAAGAAGCTATATCTTTTTAAGAGGGACAAAACATTTGCCATCTTATGTTTCAGACTATATACTAAATTACTTACTGCCTAAGTTCATTAGCATTTCAGTAATGTAACACTCTGTGCTATGAAATTGCTTTAATCTTTCTCTCCTCAGTAATGAGAAATGCCTCACCCTGTCGTAAAACTTTTGAAGTACTGTGCACAATTTTGGATCTCTGTGACCTATTAAAACAGCATCTCTGGGAGGCAGAATTTACAGAACTCTTAAGCATGGCTTTCCAATCAGTCCCCAGACACCATTTCTAGGATCTCACTGTCTGTAGTGGTTCACCAGGGCAAGCAGACACTTTTATTCTGGTACCTAGATGTTATACCCTTACATAAAGTTTACTACAGATTTCTGTTCATGAAGAAGTTAATTATTTAACCAGTTTATGTTTCATTCATTGAGATGGAAAGTTTACAAGGCAGAAATCATTTCTGTCCTCTCCAGCTACTGTAAGTGGCACTAACAATCTGTATTTATGTGAACAAATAAGTGAAATAATTAATTAAGTTCAAAATTGTATATAAATATTTAAAAATTCCTGATCAATAAGAAGTACCACCCACACTCTTGCCTCTTCTCACCTTCAAGACCACCTCTCTGGCTCAGCTGTCCTCTCTCTACTGTCTTTCCATGTGTGCAATTATCATGCAGCTATTTTATTCCATGTGGGCTGTAGTCATTGGCAGATTGTTTTTTGTGGCTCTGTATCCCAGCTGAGAATTTTATGTTCACCCCAAGTTGTTTGGGGATGTTCCTATGGTAGGCTTTTCTATACTGGTTTCACAACTTAATAGTTGTGTGTCTTGCATGAGTCACTTAACCTCTTGAGCATTAACCTCCTCAACTAAGAGATAGGAACAGTGATTCCTAATCAAAGGGGTTAATATGAGGACTGTATTGAGAATAAAATCTAAAATAGAGTGTGGATTATAAATGAATAAACAATATACTACATTTAATGAGGTATCTTACCTTCAACATTTACTTTTTAATCTAATCTAAGAGAGCGAGAGAGACAGAAGATGGAAAAGAAAAAAATTCAAAGAACCAAAATTCTATTTGTATAGAAAGAGAACAACACACAATTGTTAAACTTGTAAATTAAATATTACTTGATGGATAAAAGGGCAAGACTTTTTTTTTTTGGTAGATTTAAATCAGCAGTATTTGAAAGAAAAGTGTACCTTCTCATTCTAGAACAACTCCTAAAATACATGATTTGCACACGTATTTAATATAGTTACAAGAAAAAATGGCTAATAAATAATTTATTGTATGAATTTTATTCATCTTATGACACTGACCTTTCTCTACAAAGATAACTGCAATTGACTCCAACTACATGAATCATTTCAGGGTTTTGTTTTGTTTTTTAATTTTTTATTAGTGAGAGCAGTTTTGGAAACTCTATTCTTGAGATGAGATGTCAACCAAATGCTCAAATATTTACGAATTGACATTTTGTGTCTTTTAAACATTCAGTCTTTCTAGGTGCATTCGTCCTCCCTAGTGTATAGCTATTAAGAATCAGTTGCAAGAAAAAAAAGTCATGAAATAAAAAGGAAATTTTATAACATATGGCTTGAAATCTTAATGCGGTATCTCAGATCAAACCAATGAGCATCAAAGTTCAGTTCCAGCATCAGTATTTTTATGCCATTTTTTTCCATTTTTCCCTATTTTCTCCCGTGGCTGGGTTATAGAGACTGCAGGTAATGTTTGTGTTGTAAAATTGAGGCCAGTAATTTAATCCCCCCATAAAACTCACTCACAATTACAATAGCATTGAAATAGTACATAAATGAGTTCTTCATAAAGCAGAAAAGAAAAATGGTGCAACAGTTAAGGTTTTTAATGATGGGCACTAAAGAATGCTGCTGATTAGATTCTTTGCTAATTACCTTCTGTTACTTAGATTGAATGTATTTCAGCAGAATAGAAACAACTATTTATAAATAGTTGTTTTCTTGGTGGCAATATGAAAACATTTGATTCTAAAGTTGGAAAGTGCCTCTCTGGGTCATATGATCCCAGTCTTCAGCTTGTAGACAAATTTGATTATGCACCACCTGAAACATAGCTCCAGTGGCTTCCACTTAGTTGCAGGGTACCTACTTTATGGAAAGTGGTGAAAAAGGCTGCAGCAGTATTATCTGAGCTAAGACAAAAACCAAAAGGTCTAGGTAAAGAGCTCTCTGAGAAGGGGAACAGTGAATGCAAAAGCACTGACGCAAGGATGAGCTAGGGCTATAAATAAAGGACAAAGTAGTACAAGTTAAGTTTAGAGAGTTACAGAGGAGTCAGATGAAAGGGACTTTTCAGACCAGGACGAGATATTGGAAATTTATTTAAATTGTTAGTGAAAAGCCTAGAGGGTTTAATCAGAGAAATGCTATCATGCAAATTAAGTCTTAAAAAAATCACCTATTCTACTAAGTGCAAAATGGGTTGTAGGGGTGTAAGGTTGTTATGGATTGGATTGTACTCCCCAAATCCATATGTTGAAGCCATAGCCCCCAATGTGTCTATATTTCGAGATAGAGTCTTTAAGAAGGTAATTAAGGTTAAAGGGGATCACCAGGGCAGGGCCCTGTTTCAATAGGACTGGTGGCCTTATAAGAAGAGGAAGAGAAACCCAGAGATGGACACACAGAGGAAAGGTCATGTGAGGACATAGTGAGAAGGCAACCATCTGCAAGCCAGGAAGAGAGGCCTCATCAGAAACTAACCCCGCCAGCCTATTGATGTTGGATTTTCATGCTCCAGAGTTGAAAGAAAATTAATTTATGTTGTTTAAGTCACCCAGTCTGTGGTATTCTGTTATTGCAGCCTGAGCAGATTAATGCAAAGTTTACTAGTAACCCTGGTAAGTGATAAAGGTAGTTTGTGTTGATTAAATTAGAAAAGGAGAAAAGTAGACAGATTTAAGAGCTATTTTAAAGGCACAGCTTTCTATCTCTAATGAATTAAGCATAGCGTTAAGGAAAAGAGAAACGGCTATAACAGATCTATAGGTATACGGTAGTACTACTGCCTGATTCAGAGACAGATGGAAAAAGATCACATTATAGAGTGAAAGGAATTGGTGGTTCTTTTTCTAACATGCTAATTTTGAGATCCAAATAGAGATACAAAGAAGATGGATGCATGATCAGTAATTCAGAGAAGATGTATGTTCGGAAGTCATTGTCACCTCCTGTAAAATCAGTAGTATTCTACTGGTTAATTTCCAGTTACCCAAAACTTAATTACTTTCAGGATAAATTCAAATACATGCACACGCATGCACACACGAACACACACATAAACACATTAGTCAAAGTGCAACCAATATTTATTAAAAGGCAACTATATTCCAGGACAGCTATCCCCTGGGATTATGCTATTCTCTGGGGAAACAGAAGACCTAATATCTATTCTATTAAAAGCTTGCAGTCTAGAGTAGGCAAAGACTGGATATGTAGAGTGTGGAGTATAGACAAGGAAACGGACAATTAGAATGTGATTAAATCCTGTCATGGCATTGCATATAAATTGAAATGGGAACTCACTGTAGGGACAGAATAATAGGCAGAATAAAGGCCTCCCAATAATGCACATAATTCCAATTCTCAGAACCTGTGAATATGTTATGTTACATGGCAAAACGGGATTAAGGTTGCACATGCAATTAAGGTTACCAAGCAGCTGACCTTAAAATAGGGAGAGTATCTTGAATTTGGCAGGTTGTCCCAATCTGACTGCATGAACCCTTAAAAGTGGAAGAAGAGGGAGAAAAAAGTCAGATAGATGCAACGTGGAAATGATTCAACTAGCCATTGGTGGCTGAAATCAATGTGAAAATGATTCAATTAGCCATTGGTGGCTGAAATCAACGCGAAAATGATTCAACTAGCCAATCTATCTAGACTAGTCCTAGATATTTATATGAATGTATAATAGAGAAATAAAAATAAAGAATGTACTCCTCTATGTTAAAAGTGAGTGAAATCCTCCTGCACCCCACATGTATTAGAAGCTATGTATTGTTCCAAGATAAGTACTTACTTGAGGGTATGTGTGATGGAGTGGCATTGTGAGAGGTGTAAGAAACCCTAGAGGAATCTGAAAGGGAGTGAGTTATTTGACCAGAACAATTGAAGAAGTGAGCTTGAAGTAGCAAATAAGCAAAACATTAATACATGAAACACAATGAAATGAAAAAAGTGGGGCTGAGGGATAGAGAATAATTTATGGTATTTTAAACAAAAAACAAATACTCTAATACAAAAGAATCCCATTATGACACAGTTTTTATCTTAGAGTTTCCAATATACCAAAAGCTAAATCATACAACTTGAAATATAATCCCATTTGTTGAAAGATATGTTGGCCTAAATGGAGGGTCTTCTTATCTGACACCAGCATTGTAAAAGGGACTCATTGTTGCTGTTGATGTAACAGTGGTCAGAATACAGAGTCTGATGTTTAGTCCTAATAAAAAATACTTAGCTTTTAAATGGCCAGAAACTTACTAACATGATAAGCATAGAAAATACTAAATTGTGTGTTAATGGTCAGCGTTACTATAATAGAGATCAATTATTGTGCCTTAATGGGGATTTTTCAATGTCCTGTGAGATTCTCAATGGAGGAGCGTTATGATAAAAGATGCTTGTAAAATGCAGTTTTAATCCCCAGAGGCACTCTTACCTCACTGGGAAATCAATGATGCGCATATCAAAGATTTTCCCCAGTAAGGAAAACAGTTCAAATTTGTTTAACACTGGGTTCCCCAAATATGATACACTCTGAATATGAGTATAGGATATTGGACTATTACTGCCTAAGGATTGACATTACCTCTATCTTTTATAAACTGGTATAATACAATAATTATTATTTCTCATTCTACTATGCTCGATATGTCTATACACTGAGTGTGTGGCTAAACCCATTTAGTAAATGAGGAAATGGACTCAGAAAATGTACTTCCATCTTCTCTTTCTTCCTTCTTTCTTTCTTTGTATACAATGTATATTTCTTGAACAATGTTCACATGCCATTATTAAGCCCTGGAGACAAATGTTAATCTAGTAATAGAGGAATCTGGATTTCAAACACTCCAACTTGCAGGAATTCAAATGACCTGCACTATCCATTAGATCTTGTTAGAGTCAACCTGACTTCCTGTTCTAAATACAAATTAAGGTAATTGTTGCTGCCTGCTTGGGACTTTTCACTATCATCTGAGAACAGATATAAAATGTGTTGGAAAATAAAATTGTGTAGGGCTACTCAGAAATGGATATCCAAAGCCCATTTCCTACTGAATGCAGGGCTACACCGAGTGGAGGCAGCCTTTCGTGTATTCATTCAGACGATGTATTAAGCACCGGTAATAATGCCTAAGGATGGTAAGCCAAGACCTAGCGAAAAAGATGGCATTTGAAATGAGAAGTAAAACGGAGCCACTTATGCAGAGAGCCAGTAAAAGGACATTTGAAACAGAGGGAAGAACTCTTGCAAACAGTCTGAAGTCAACTGAATTTGCATTATTCAAGGATGAGACTGAAGATAAGTGTGGTGGACAAAGAGCCCCCAAAGATGTCACTGTGTGGTATTTATGCCCTTGTGTAAGCCTTTCTTTTGGAGTGTCGGTGGGAGCTATGGTTTGCTTCTAATGAACAGAATACAGAAAATATAATGGGATGTAAATATTTTTAGTGATTATATTCTATAAAATTGTAACTTCTGTCTTGCTGGCAGATTCTCATTATTGATTCTCACCCTTGCTGACTTTGATAAAGCAAGAGGTCATATTGGGGAGGCCCACATGGCAATCAACAGAGGGCAATAAACAGTCAGACAGGAACTGAGGATGGTCACTGGCCAGCAGCCAGCAAGGGAATAAACCCTTTAATCCAACAGGCTGCAAGGAACTGAACCCTGCCAATAGCCATGTAATCTTTGAAGCGGATCCCTCCTTAGTTGAGCTTTCACATGAGATCCCAGCTTTAGCTAACCTTGACTGCAGGCTCATGAGGGATCCCAAAGCAGAGCACTCAGCTAAGCTTTGCCTTGAGTCCTGACCCTCAGAAGCTTTGAAATAATAAATGTCTGTTATTTTAAGCTATTGATTTTATGCAGGAAGAGATAATTGATAGAGTAATTGTGGCTGGAATGCACTGAGAGTTGCAGAGATGAAATGAGGTAAAGATGGAGACCTCAGTATGAGCAGATTTGAAAGTCTCCTTTAGGCTGTGATGAGAAGCTTAGCTTTTTTTCCTCAATGCAGTGGGCAGCCATTGAAGGATATAAGTAAGAATGTTACCTGATCTGATTTACAGTTTTAAAAGATCACTCTGGTTACTATATAGTGAAAATATTATGTCTGATTAAAGATATAAGAAACCATGAAACTAATAAATCACAGGAAGGACAGTATCTCTATGATCAAAAGTAACTTGGCAGAGAAAGAATTAAAAGAAACTTTGAAAATTGTATAGGGGATGAATGGGTCCAAGAGGACTGGGGGAAGACTCTACGATAGGAAAGAAATTTTGAGCAGTTATGGATGTGGGAATGAATGAATCTTATGTAAAAGTATGATTATGTTTTGATTGAAGTAGGTAGTTCCCATCAAGAAGTAAAAATGATCTAGAGTAAGGAGTAATTGGCTTTCACCATTGTATCAGTGAAAAAGCAGACATTGGAATTGGAGAGTCTGAGAGTCAGGCTGAAACATTCATAAGTTATTAATAATGAGCTTCCTGGAGAGGTTCCTTATGGAAGCTCTTCCAACTGTAGCAATGTGATCAAAGTAAATACTTTTATCGTTCACACACAGGGAGAAAATACTGAATCTATTAAAGGAAAAAATAGTTGTGAAAACAGATTATGTACATCATATGATGAAATATCCATATGGAACAAATTACATCAGAGTACTGGTGGGGCTTTAAACATGTGAATGATAGAAGATAAAAGTATAACACTCTTCAATTTCCAACCATTTCAATGGGTTGAAAAATCAAACTGAGGACACTTTATTTCTAAACTGAGTGCAGAAATAGAAGGATAAGGAAGGCAATAGAAATTTAACAGAAGATGGCAATTGAAGACCTCGGCAAAGAAATGCCTCACTTTGCTTTGTGACAACAAAAACAAAATAAAACAAATGAAAAACGGGAGTGGGGACTTGAGACATGATTGTCTCCCTAAGTTTGTATCACTGTTTGTGGAGAGTAAAATCCTCTCTTGCTTTTACCTTCTATTTAAAAGAGAGCAGAGGGAGAGTCTCCTTTCAAGCCTTATCGTAGGTTTCAGAGAAATAATGTCTAAAATATGTCAGTTGCTTGAAATGGCAAAATACCTCATCCGAGCTCAGGTAGTTGACAGCCTTTATTCTTGGAAGAACCAGGTAAGGGCATGAAAGGACTCAGGTGAAAAGCCTCTGGTTTTGATTACTGAGACGCTCTACCTACCTTGTAACAATATGTGTTAATAAATTATGGAAAACACAAGTTATAAAACTATAGGTCAACCAACAATATATGTGCTTCACAGTTTGTGCTCTAAGAATTATTAGACCCCAGAGTTTATTTCTGATGTGCTCTAAAGAGAATTTAATAAAAGACTTTGAAGAAGAAAAGCTAGGGTTTGCATAAAGACCTAACACGGGAACTTTGGCTAAGAACTCTTTAAAATATGTTTTTGTATATTTGGAACAATAATCTCTTCTTACAGAATTATAGTAATAATTATATGTGAGCACGCACTTAAATACTTTACCTATCACAAAGTGTATTAGATAAATTTTACTTAATTTACATGCCATTTAATGTTTACATTATCACTGTCATCCAAATAATATGGTCTTTATTTTTGTTAGATGAGGAAGCATTTAATATCCTCATATTTAAATCTATCTAAATTTAAACCTATTTTTATACTTATATTTTATACAATCTATTTTCAATAATTAAAAAAATGGAAAATATGGATGAGAAAAATAAAATTCAGCCATAATGGATCATAAGAGTGATCCATAATCACTGTTAAACCATAACACTGCTAATCATAACAGTGATTATGGATCACTGTTATTTATATCCTGGTGCATTCAATATAAGCTTCATATCTAACTATGTATCAAAAATAATACACATATGATATATTACAATATATTCTTTCATTCACAAGACATTTTATGCATTTTACCATGTAAATATGTACATATCTATATTATTATTTTAATTTTTAACTGATATATCCCAAGCGCTCAGTACAGATCCTTGGCACATACTGAATACATAATAATAGTTTTTGTGAATAAAAATTAATATTCTTTGTTATTCCATTGTTATAATTTGCCACAGTTTGTTTAATAAAATACATTTTTTAAGCACAATAGCAGTGGATGAATGTGAACCCATATTTATCTGATTATTTTCTAAAATTCCTACATCTCTAAGGGCATATGTGCTAGACTTTGATTAAAGGGAAAAAATTTTAAGGGCCAAGAACTTTTTTTTTTCCTTCCCAATACTACACAGTACTGCCATCCCAGCCAAACTTAATAAAGCATAATTAAAGCATGAACACTCTCATTACTGTTAAAGAAGGAAAACTCCATTTATAAATTCCACTGGATTCTGTATTATATGCAAATATAATTTCCTCACTATCTTCAAGTAATAATTTCTCCTTATACCGTATCTGAAACATTGCCCATAACATGTAAAAGTTGTGAAATGTTAAAACACATGGTTCCAGAAGACCAGAAGATGTGCAGAATATGATACAGAGAATGCCTGACACACAGTAGGTGCTTAACAAGCAGGTTGTCTTACTGTTGTTATTTTGGTTGAGTTATTTTTTTGTTCTTACTCTTCATTATCTTAACATTATTACTAATGTTATTGTTCTTATATAAATGTCAGGTCACAACAAACATAGGGCAGATGATGAAGAATATTCATTAATAAATTATATTTTTATAAAAATATTATCATGGCAATCTAATTCAATATGTGAAGATGTAATTTAACCAATAAGTACTTAAATTCAAAATTGCCTTTAAAACCTAAGTTCTCAAAGAGGGCATACAATTGGCTAATAAGTACATAAAAAGTTGCTCAATATCATTAGTCATTAGGGAAATGTATATCAAGACCAAAATGAGGTGCTAGCACACACTGACAAGATGGCTAAAATGAAAAGACGATCGCAAGTGTTGCAAGGATGTGGAAAAACTGGAACATCCTTGATGGTAGAATTGTAAAATAGTTCAGACACTCTGCAAAACAGTCTGGCAGCTCCTCAAATAGTTAAAGAGAGAGTTACTGTATGACCTAGCAATTCCACTTCTAGTTATATACTTATGAAAATCTAATGCAAATGTTCACACAAAAAAACTGGTGCATGAATATTCATGGCAGCATTATTTACAACAGCCAAAAAGAAAAACAATCCAAATGTCCATAAATTGACAAACAGATAAACAAAATATGGTATATCCATACAAGATAATATTATTCAGCCATACAAAGGAATAAAGTACTGATTTATTGTACAACATGGATGAAGCTTAAAAACATTATGCTAAGTAAAGGAAGCCAGATGTAACAGACCACACATTTTATGATTTCATTTTTATAAAATATCCAGAATATGCAAATCCATATAGACAGAAAATATATAAGTGATTGCTAGGGGAAAGACGAAGGGGGTATAAGGAGTGACTGCTAATGGGCATGCGTGGGGTTAATTTTGGGGTGATGAAATATTCTGGAATCAGACAGTGGTCGTGATTGTACAGCTTTGTAAACACACTAATTGTATACTTTTATTGAGTGAATTTCATGGTACATGAATTATATCTCATTAAAGCTGCCACAAAAATACCCAAAATACTTAGTCTACCTCTTAAAATGTGCTAGTCAATATCACATTTGACCCAAAGAATTTTTTTTTTTTTTTTTTTTTTTTTTTGCGGTATGCGGGCCTCTCTCTGTTGTGGCCTCTCCTG
Organism: Lagenorhynchus albirostris; assembly: GCF_949774975.1. NCBI lineage: Eukaryota > Metazoa > Chordata > Mammalia > Artiodactyla > Delphinidae > Lagenorhynchus > Lagenorhynchus albirostris. Next base: position 38,681,676 of record NC_083113.1, read on the forward strand.
TTGCGGAGCACAGGCTCCAGACGTGCAGGCTCAGCAGCCATGGCTCACGGGCCCAGCCGCTGCGCGGCATGTGGGATCTTCCTGGACCGGGGCACGAACTCGTGTCCCCTGCATCGGCAGGCGGACTCTCAACCACTGCGCCACCAGGGAAGCCCGACCCAAAGAATTTTTAATTAAGATCTTATGAAGTAGGAGATAATTTAATATGTTCACTGTTCTAGAACTAGTGATAAGATTTTTACAAAGTCATGAGTGTAAAGTCATGTTTTGAACTCTCATCTTCTAATTTTAAGGCCATCACATACCTCCAGAATGAACTATTACATACATGAGTTGAGAGAAGACAATTTGAACAATCTGGAAGCACTTGAATTTTCTTTTTAATTTACATTATAAGGTGTGACCATGAAAAACACAAATCCACTTAGCCTCATCAAGCAATGAATTGGAGGGGCAAAAATAGTACATCAGTAATAGTGTGTAATTTTCCCTCTTGACTCTCTCCCTTTCAACACATGAATCCTAATGCCTGGAGTCATCCTTCCCATCCCTACCCCTATTCATTTCTCTTAACCAGGCTAGTAAATGTCAATTCTTAGATACCAGCCTAGGGGGTAATTCTGGTATAATTCTGATGCTATACTTACAGCATCAATACCATGGTATGTTCTTTCTCTGGGTCAGTACTCTGCCTAAGATTGCTTCCTTCCTACTACTTACACATTCTGCTCTCCAAGTGTATGCTTATCAAACTTTCCACTTGGCTGTGCAATCTAAGAGAAGCCACTCACCATATTTTATTGACCAGAACATCCCTAGACCCTAGCACTGTGCTTGGAACTTAGTAAACATTCAATAAAAATTTGCCAATGAATAAAAACACTTAATGCTCGTAATCGAAGCACATATGTATTACAGTATTTGCACTGTTGATTACTGTCTGAGTTGACCATGGTAGTATATACCAGCAGATAATGGTCAGGTTAATTTATTTTAACCACCTAAATAAGTTTCAAATATCAAAACATACATCATTCTCTCATACATGACCTTTCCCAATGCACTATTAATCTTTCAATAATTGAGATTTATTAGTACACGTGTCAAGTCAAATTTTTGAGAAATGTCAGACATCTCAAATAAACAGGCACCATCCCAATGGTGTGACAATGTCAGAAAAGGAGGCGAATGAGGAGCCTTTAGGAGCATGTCCTAAAGAAGAAAATATAAATTAACAACGACTTTATCAAGATTCCACAAGGAAAACATTTAATAATCACCTTCAGCCATTTCTCTCTATACAGAAATGCTATCTCTTCCTGGTATCTATTTAATTAAATAGTCCTTACACAAAATCAATAATTAGTCACTCTGAAGACAGTTGAGGGATTTTAAGGTCAGCTTAAGTCGTAAACAGTCAGCTTAACCAAGTTAAACCAGATCACTGAAAACTACAAAGGAAATTCAGGCTTAGGAAGTATAGCTGCATGAAACTAAAATATATTTCTAATTTTTATTGTTCATTCACAGGGCAATTTTACCAATCCAAAATCTACTTCCTTAGTGAAGGATACTCTGAAGATAAACCATTTTAACAAAACGTTTCTTTAAAGGTAGTACATTGACTGTTTTCCTTCTTGAAGTTTGTAGTGATAACAGCAACTATTCATTTCATAACTATTCTATACCAAGCATAGTGCTAGGCACTTTTCACTTATAATCTCTAATATAACAGTAATTAATATTAGATATTGTGATCCTACATTTTGGAAATGAGTAAAATGATGATGACAGGAATGAGATAACTGCACACCAATGTCATACAGTTATTAACTGGCAGAACTGGAATTAAAATCCAAGGGTGTTTGACTCAAAAGTCAGTATTTTCATCTAGTAAACCAGATCAAAATAATCTATGAATAAATAAGTTAACAAATTAATCGATGAATTTTTTGAGATTTGTACTACTTTAGAAATGGTGGGATATAAACTCTTTATTTTGATAACTCTTAAAAAATATCCTTAGAGGAATTTCAAACACTACATAGTTTAAAGATCCCCTAGGTAACCATCATCCAGCATCAACAGTTATGAACTCAGAGATCATTTTGTTTCATGTATGTTTCCACTCAATATGTTTCTCCCATTTCTGGATTATTTTGAGGAAATTTCCAGATATATTTTATCTTTAAAAATTTCTGCATCATCTCTACAATATAAGGACAAATATTTTAAACATTCACAATATCATTATCATACACTAAATAATAATTTGTTAGCAATTCAAATTTCTAGTCATGTTACAAAAATCCCAATGTACCCCATTAATATTGTATTCTCTTAAGTATGGTTTTATGGCTATATATTAGGATTGGGTGATAAGTCTCAAATCTTATTAATCTATAGATACCTCTGTTCTCTGTCTTTCTCTCTGTCTATATGCACATCTCTTTCTTTTCTTCTCTTTGCTTTATCTCGTTGCAATTTATTTTTTGAAGAGACATGTCTTTATCCCTGCAGAGTTTTTCCTCAGTTCAGATTTTACTGAGTGCATGCATATTGTACTATTTAACACAATACTCTGTATTTTGTATTTTCTGTAAACATATGTTTATATCAGGGTTTTTCAACCTCAGCACTGTTGACATTTTTTATTAAGTCATTTGGATAATTCTTTGTTGCAGGAGACTTCCTCTGCATTGTATGACGTTTAGCAGCATTCCTGGGCTCTGTCCTCCAGACGCCACTTAGCACTTCCCCAACTGTAACAATTAAAAAAAAATGCCTCCAGATTTTGCCAAATGTCACCTAAGGACAGAATTACACCTGGTTGAGAATCATGAATTTGTATCAAGGTTTTTGTTGTTGCTTTGCCAAAAGTTAGCTAAGGACAGAATTACACCTGGTTGAGAACCATGAATTTGTATCAAGGTTTTTGTTGTTCTTTTGCTGTTCTTATTTTATTTATCCTTTTTATTTTTAAAAACAAATTCATAGAAGATGGTGTGTTCTTTTGTCATTTCCCTCTTTTAGTGACGATGGCAGCCATCCATGAACATTTTCCATGTCCACAAAATCATTAAGGGTTGCAAAATGGTGACTTTCTAGTTCTATTAATCCTTCTGGTTTTGTTTTTTGTCTCTTTTTTTAAGCTGGAATATTTCCATTAAGGGGAAGCGTCCCTCATTGATTCTTTGGTTAGTCTGAGATACGGGGTGCATAATAAGGTCAGGATAATGCTTAATTTTTTTCCTGTTACCAGTTTATGAAAGAGTAAGTTCTAGCATTCTCCAAAGGTGGTTAGAACTGACAATTTTTGTTTTGTTTTGTTTTCATAATAATGACTCTGATTAAATCATACCTTATGAATTTTAATCCACTGCAGTTATTATTCCTATCAATGGTTAGAATATCTTATCTTTGACTAATGAGACCTCTTCAGCCGGACTCCTAAATCCTTTAGTTTTGATATGACTGTGGTAGACTTTGACTATGTCCTTGATTTTTTGTATAAAGAGATGCTCTTGTATCATCCTTTATATTGCCTTCCTAGATCTAGAATCAGGCATTTTCCAAGAAGCAATTATTCCTTTTATTAAAGTCTATTACTATTTAACTGGTAGTAACGATAGTTTATTTCCTTGAACTCCTACAGAATATTGTTTATATTACTTTGCTGGAATATTAAGAAGATGAAAAAAATATTCATTTTTTAAGTTTTATTTTGCAATCCCTATAGACTTTAAAGATTGAAGACATTATACATACTATTCATCCTTTACTGTCAGCAGTTAGTAGGGTACCTTGTGAATAGTTTGTGTCTTAAAAATGATTGCTATTCAAAGGAATAAATGATTTCTAGTTGAGTAGTATTAGTGACATTAACATTTGTGCTATCTGACATACCAAATGGACATATTTTTACTAACTTCCTTTCTTCTTCCCCAACATCCAAATTTGGAAGCAAAGAAAGCCACCAGTTCGAAAAAAAAAAACATAGATCTTCTTTGCTAAAGGAACCAAAAACACATTAAGCAGAGTAGCTATGATTTTAAGTAAAAATAAAGCTATTTGGCCACATTAAAAAAGAATGAGTCAAAGAAAATCACATGAATTTACAGTACCTGTAGAACAAATTAGGAAATGTTGTGACCATCTGTGAAAGACACCAGGGCCACATAAGACATGAAATTATTTAATGTGTTAAATCCATTTAAAATGTTTGTATCCTGTTAGTTCTAACATAATTACTATGTTAATTTCTGTGTGTTTTGCATATTAAACGGAGCCCACTCTGGGAAGCTAATGACCACTATGTCAGCTTTTTATTAAATCACAAAATAAACATGCACAATCCTGCTTCCAAAGAAAATTGGTTTACTATTTCTGCCAGGGTTTAAATACTGGGTAGGCTTTGAAGATTTGACTTCCATTCGGGGTGACAGTGGGCATGTGGTAGCTTCTTGATTCCTCAGATCATCCTTGAGGCAAGAGCATTTTCAAGGGGAGAGAATTCAAAAGGTTTTCTTTTTTTCCCCTTTTACCCTTTATTTTTAGCATTGCAGTTACAAAAACAACCAACAGACATTTATAGTCTAGTTTTACATAGAACTATTTTAGGTATTAGGGGGTGGGGCAAAGAAATGTAAAATCAAATTCCTGGGTACAAAATATTTCAATCAAGTTGGAAATACAGATGCAAGACAGTCCAGATTACACTACTTCTAAGCAAAAGTCACAAAAGCAACCAGGAAGTCCTGGCCCATTCCAGCTCCAGACTGAACATACATGTGTGTCAGATGAAGATGATAATGAATCATACCAAAACACACCAAAGACATAAAAAAGACTAAGTAAGCCTGGGGACAGCAGCAGGCTCTCTGAGGAGCCTCACGGTCTTCTCCCTATAGCCTTATAAACTAGCCTGATCTACACAGGACTTAACATAGCAGGCATTTAAGGTAGAGAGCACTGCTTTAGAGACTAAAGAATATGTAGCCCATGTTTCCTCATTCACTTCTTACTCCTGCTCTGAGCAATAAACTGGGCAGGTATTTTTGTGTGATGGAAAAGTGGTGTTGTGGGACCTCTGATGTACTTACTTTAACCTCAGCTCCATTCAATACAGGCATACTTCGTTTTATTGTGCTTTCCTTTATTTTGCTTCACAGATATTGCATTTTTTTTTACAAATTGAAGGTTTATGACAACCCTGCATGGAGCAAGTCTATTGGCACCATTTTTCCAACAGCATTTGCTCACTTCGGGTCTTTGTGTCACATTTTGGTAATTCTCACAATATTTCAATTTTTTTCATTATTATTATATTTGTTATAGTGACCTTTGATCAATAATCTTTGTTACTATGCAAAGATCATAGATCTTAGATCATAGAGCATAGAAGGTTCTGATGATGGTTAGCATTTTTAGTAATAAAGTATTTTTTAATTAAGGTATGTACATTTTTTATACATAATGCTCTTGTACACTTAATGAACTACAGTACAGTACAGTATAAACAACTTTTATATGCACTGGGAAACCAAAAAAATTGTGACTCGCTTTATTGCAATATTTGCTTTGTTGCAGTGTTCTGGAACCAAACTCACAATGTCTCTGAGGGATGCCTATATATGTAATATAATCTCAGGTATGTCTCTGAGTCTTAGTTTCTACTTGTATAAAATGGAACCAATACTAAATCTGTCATATTGCTAATGCAAAATCAGGAGAGATAAGTTTTGGAAAGAACAAAGCCCTGTGTCTGGCATATGGAATGTGCTTTATACATACATAATTTATATACACTTAAGTTATAATTACTATATATAATTAGTAGAAATCTTTTAGGGGTTCAACAGTGTCTAGTTTTTGTTTGTTTATTTGTTTGTTTTAAATTTTAATTCCAGGCAGGCAGACCATGGATCATCTCAGTTTCTAATAGTAGAGAAAAAGCAGTAACAATATTAAATTATAATAAATTACGATATTTTATTGAATTCTAATGGAGTTATAAAATATAAAAATTAAACCATTAATTATATATTTTATTTTATTAGATATTAGTATTTTATTATTTAAGTAACATGAACTATTTGTCATCTGCTGTAATCTTTAATTTTCAAACATATATGTTTTCTCATTTGGTCTTAAAAAGAAATACTGAATTATGAAGTGAGAACAGGTATTAATATATGTATCCTGAAATCTACAATGGCTAAAGGAATAGCCTAAAGACCAAAGTTAGTTGGTGAAAAAGTCAGAATAAAACCCCAGATCTCCTTTCACCAACCAGATGGTGACTTTCCTAAGGATCGTTGAATATAAGTAGTGCTTTATCCCTTTTGATTTCTCCTTTATTCCTTTTTTGGTTGCTTGCCCTTGAAAACTGAAAAATTCAGCAGGTTAAAGGAAAGCTTTCAAACTGATATGCATCTCTAGTGCCCACGATGAGCTTAAAACTTGTTAGGTTTTTCATTAAATTTTTACATAAATTATCCTAAAGCTTTACACTAATAAAAAAGTGCTTATCAATTTTTGTTGACTCAGGATCATTATTATTTTCATCTGTGATTACCCTCAGCTATAATAAAGTGGTGCCTGAAGGCAGCATTCCCCAACATGGATTCTGAAGATGTATTATGAAGCCTTTCTGGAGGACTGCATGCAAAATTAGCCACCCTTTTTCCAGTGTTTTCAAAGTATTTGGTTCATACCCACTAGCACAATTTTCATAGCATCATTGTTATTCCATTTTTTCTACTGAAATTCTGTAGAGGCATTCACTAATTGTGTGATCTTTGGCCAAGTCAACCCATGTTCTTAACACTCAGTCTCCTGATCTGTGAAATGGGGAAAACAATATATTTTTTTATTGAATCTGTTGAGGATTTAGAAGATAAGTTATGCAAATTATCTGGCGTAAGACCCAGCATTTAGTAAATTCTTAGCACATTTAGGTATCCTTTACCTCTGTATCCTAAATTAACGCTTTTAATGCTGTTTTTTAAAAAATGAGTAAGTAAATCATTTTGTTTATTGGTCATTAAAATTGCTGGATAAGTAAATTCTGAACAATTACTGACTACATTATTCTAATCAATGTATTCTTGTATATATCAGCATAGCAGTAAATATTATAACAAGATTTATTCATTTTTTCCTGACCCTTTGTCCCATTACTCTAGATACCTTAAATTTACCTCACCTCTCCTTTCCACCACTTTACCAAATACTTCTGTCTCCAGAGCTGATCTCATCTATGCTTCCCTAAGGAGTCATGGAGATGTTCCTTCTGAGACGTACAGAGATAAGACTACAGATCAGTCTTAGCAGACACTCTCGTCTCTTACATCTATAACTGCCCTGCTATCCATGAACGTAATGTTGTGACTAAATTATTTTTGACCTCTGGAAAAGTTATTTCCCAGGAGACTTTTTGGTAACTCGCATAAAAAAAGAAAAAACACCTGACAAACCCTCCCTACTGGTTGCTTAGACAGAACTGTATCCTGAGTAAATACAGTTAAGGCTTAAACTGAAAATATCCTTTTAAAGTCTCCCTCTTTATTCACAGGTGATGCTCAACATTCACAAGGCAATGTGCTCATGGAACTTGTAGTGACCAATTGACTCAGTTTATCTGGGACTGGGGGCACTGCTGGGACATGTGAATTTCAGTCCCTAAAAGTAGGAGAGTCTGGGGCAAACCAGAACAGGTTGGTCACTGTATTTGGAAACGGCAATAACATAGATCTTTTCAGTGCATCCTACTTATTTATCATCATTTGATTAATTGTATATTTATTATCTAGGTCTTGTACTCCATCACACCTTCCCCAGGGTGTAACTTCACTGAGAACAGAGACTGTTTTAGTCACTCATGACAGCCATGTTAGTCACTGGGTAGGTTCTCAAAAAATGTTTATTGAAGGAAGGAAAGAAAGGAGGGAAAGAAGAATGAAGGGAGAAGAGCAAAAAGAAAGAAGAAATGGAGGGTTGTTTATACCTGCCTGTTTATCTGTCTCATTTTGGGCACAATTAATGGAAATTTATATATACAGTCATCGAGGCAAAAACCCTAGAACCCTAAGGTTTTTTTCGAGACTGTAGACATTGAGTGACTCCCTGAAGTCTAGAGCATTGGCATGCAAAAGTTTCCTATAAACCATTGACACCATGACTGCAAGTACTGAAAGATGTTAAAAATTTCAAAAAGTCATACTTCATTGTTTGAAAATGTCATAGGCGATAAAAATCAGATTTATCTGCACCTGCTGTCTTATAAGCCTAAGATTCAGACTGATATATAATCATTGCTAATGCTTTCTGTTCAACCACACACTGCTTAACGCTGTCATGCTATTTTCTCCTGACTGAAATATTCAATCCTGTATTACATTTGCTTCAGCTTGTTTTCCCTGGATCCATGACAGGGCTTTAGATTATCCAGGCTAATTCTAAAAGGAAGTGACTGTGAGCTCCAATTACAGATGAGACAATGGTTCAAATTCAGTGGCATGGCATCTGTGGCCCTTCAGTATTGGTAGCTGAACTACTTCTCAATCTGGTTTCTTTACTCCAAGGCAGATGGGTAAAGCTTCAACCACACAGAACTGCTCTCTTTCCATGAGTGGTCTACCCCACCTTGCTTTGGCAAAGGGACTTCTTTGTTTTCTTCAACCAAGGGAAAACATTTCATAGTATGTCTTCTTTGAAGCCATCAGTCAAAAGTGGTCAGCCTTTGTCCAAAATCACTGTGGTTTTTAATATACTAAATTGAAATTAATATTTATTTCTGTCTTATTCACTGGACTATGAGCTCCATAAGGACAGAGACTTCCATATGCATCTTTAAATCCTTGCCATCTAGCACAAGTTCTGCTACATGCAGAATATGTATATATTTATTAAATAAACACCAACAAACAATGTTGCATGGGAGTCTATAAAACAAAAACATTATTACTTGTAAGGCATAAAAATACAAAAAAGCTTACAATCTTATTTTTTACCCTGGTTTGTCATTTTACCTAATTTTTTTATCATTATTATTATCAATTCTATAAAATTTTCAAAGTTAAACTGCTATTATTAAAAGAGCCAAATAAATGTGCCTAATCACAAACTTTTCTTTCAAATTAGATTTTTAAGATACAGACCCAGATAAATAGAAAGAAACTTACACCACAACTATAGCACTTTATCTCTGGGAAACTCACTGCATAAAGTAGGATTTTCAATGTGTTTTTCTTGAGCTTTTCCTGTGAAACAAGCTACCATATGGGCTAGTCATACTAAAGGTTTTGCAATGTCCTTTCGAAGTTGACTCTTCAAATTTACTGCAGTACCATAAAAATTTCAGACATCAGACTCAGTTTGGTGCAGTTTTAGACAGGCAAGCGTTTACACAAAGATGCTGGGCTATAAGTCTACAAAAGTTATATGAACGTAAGTAAACCCTGTTTTTACACAAGTATTCTAAACTCCCTATATCCCCTAAGATTCAAAAGTGGCTGTTTAACATAGTAATAGTGTGGCTTTGGACAAACCAGTGAAACTATGTAAGCCACAGTTTGCTCTTCTGTAAACCACTACAAATGATACCTCCAGTGCAAGATTTCCAGAAGATAAACAAAATATAACATAAAATTCTTTTTTGCCGAGCATATGTGCTCAAACAATGATAGTTTACTTCTTTCCTCCATTTGTTCCTGGAATTTTGCACCATTGCCTTTCCTATAAATGATGTTCCTCATATTTTCCATGCTTGGAATTTGGTGTCTCTTATATGTTATTTAGAAAGGCAACCTCTGTCCAATTTCCTTGTTATTTTGCCTGAGATAATTCCCTGCTCCCTAGTTTTGGCCTCTGTCTTCCTAGTCTTATTATCAAGCAAACTATATACAAGATAATATAAGAACTTTTTTGCTTATATGCTATTTCCTTCCTTTTCTATGCTAGACAATTTAATCTTTATTATTTCAGAATAAAGCTACTGTAGGAGAGCAATATGCACTATTTTTTCAAACAGTTAACTTACATTCTTATCTAGGTTGTATGCCCCTGGAATGGCAAATTCATTCTGTCAAACATAAGGCTTGGCCCTGTGCTGGCCGTACAGTAAGTTTTTGCCACTTTATTTTTTAATATTGACTACTGTGGCAGTTCTCAATGAGTAGGAAAATGAGTATAAAGGCGCACACACACACACATATTTTCTGTGTTGGCATCTTAAATATGACCTGAGAAATGGGAAATAGGGAAATGTCAATCTGTTAAACACAGCCATAAATGGTTGTTAAAATCTGCTGTATCGGGAGGAGCTTCAAGATGGCGGAAGAGTAAGATGCTGAGATCACCTTCCTCCCCACAAATACATCAGAAATACATCTACATGTGGAACAACTCCTACAGAACACCTACTGAACGCTGGTACAAGACCTCAGACTTCCCAAAATGCAAGATAATCCCCAACTACATGGGTAGGGCAAAAGAAAAAAAAGAGACAAAAGAATAGGGACAGGACCTGCACCTCTGAGAGGGAGTTCTGAAGGAGGAAAACTTTCCACACACTGGGAAGCCCCTTCACTGGTGGAAACGGGGGGTGGGTCGGGGGGAAGCTTCAGAGTCACAGAGGAGAGCGCACCAACAGGGGTGCAGAGGGCAAAGCAGAGAGATTCCCGCACAGAGGATTGCTGCCAACTAGCACTCACCAGCCTGAGAGGTTTCTCTGCTCACCCGCCGGGGTGGGCGGGGCTGGGAGCTGAGGCTCGGGCTTCGGTGGGAGCGCACGGAGAGGACTGGGGTTGGCGGCATGAACACTGCCTGCAGGGGGTTAGTGCACCACGGCTAGCCGGGAGGGAGTCCGGGAAAAAGTCTGGAGCTGCTGAAGAGACAAGAGACTTTTTCTTCCCTCTTTGTTTCCTGGTGCACGAGGAGAGGGGAATAAGAGCGCAGCTTAAAGGAGCTCCAGAGATGGGTGCGAGCCTCGGCTATTAGCGCAGATCCCAGAGACAGGCATGAGATGCTAAGGCTGCTGCTGCCACCACCAAGAAGCCTATGTGCAAGCACAGATCGCTCTCCATACTGCCCCTCCCAGGAGCCTGTGCAGCCACAGCCACTGCCTGGGTCCCGTGATCCAGGGACAACTTCCCAGGGAGAATGCACAGCAGGCCTCGGGCTGGTGCAACATCCCGCTGGCCTCTGCCACTTTTGACAAAATTCAACACCCATTTATGATAAAAACCCTCCAGAAAGTAGGCATACAGGGAACTTTCCTCAACATAATAAAGGCCATAGATGAGAAACCCACAGCCAACATCATCCTCAGTGGTGAAAAACTGAAACCATTACCACTAAGATCAGGAACAAGACAAGGTTGCCCACTCTCACCACTATTATTCAACATGGTTTTGGAATTTTTAGCCACAGCAATCAGGGAAGAAAAATAAATAAAAGGAATCCAAATTGGAAAAGAAGAAGTAAAGCTGTCACCGTTTGCAGATGACATGATACTATACATAGAGAATCCTAAAGATGCTACCAGAAAACTACTAGAGCTAATCAATGAATTTGGTAAAGTAGCAGGATACAAAACTGATGCACAGAAATCTCTGGCATTCCTATACACTAATGATGAAAAATCTGAAAGTGAAATTAAAGAAACACTCCCATTTACCATTGCAACAAAAAGAATAAAATATCTAGGAATAAACCTACCTAAGGAGACAAAAGACCTGCATGCAGAAAATTTTAAGACACTGATGAAAGAAATTAAAGATGATACAAATAGATGGAGAGATATACCATGTTCTTGGATTGGAAGAATCAACATTGTGAAAATGACTCTACTACCCAAAGCAATCTACAGATTCAATGCAATCCCTATCAAACTACCACTGGCATTTTTCACAGAACTAGAACAAAAAATTTCACAATTTGTATGGAAACACAAAAGACCCCGAATAGCAAAAGCAATGTTGAGAAAGAAAACAGAGCTAGAGGAATCAAGCTCCCTGACTTCAGTCTATATTACAAAGCTACAGTAATCAAGACAGTATGGTACTGGCACCAAAACAGAAATATAGATCAATGGAACAGGATAGAAAGCCCAGAGATAAACTCACACATATTTGGTCACCTTATCTTTGATAAAGGAGGCAGGAATGTACAGTGGAGAAAGGACAGCCTCTTCAATAAGTGGTGCTGGGAAAACTGGACAGGTACATGTAAAAGTATGAGATTAGATCACTCCCTAACACCATACACAAAAATAAGCTCAAAATGGATTAAAGACCTAAATGTAAGGCCAGAAACTATCAAACTCTTAGAGGAAAACATAGGCAGAACACGCTATGACATAAATCACAGTAAGATCCTTTTTGACCCACCTCCTAGAGAAATGTAAATAAAAACACAAACAAATGGGACCTAATGAAACTTTAAAGCTTTTGCACAGCAAAGGAAACCATAAATAAGACCAAAAGACAACCCTCAGAATGGGAGAAAATATTTGCAAATGAAGCAACTGACAAATGATTAATCTCCAAAATTTACAAGCAGCTCATGCAGCTCAATAAAAACAAACAACCCAATCCAAAAATGGGCAGAAGACCTAAACAGACATTTCTCCAAAGAAGATATACCAACTGCCAACAAACACATGAAAGAATGCTCAACATCATTAATCATTAGAGAAATGCAAATCAAAACTACAATGAAAGATCATCTCACAGCGGTCAGAACGGCCATCATCTAAAAATTTACAAACAATAAATGCTGGAGAGGGTGTGGAGAAAAGGGAACCCTCTTGCACTGTTGGTGGGAATGTAAATTGATACAGCCACTATGGAGAATAGTACGGAGGCTCCTTAAAAAACCAAAAATAGAACTACCATACGACCCAGCAATCCCACTACTGGGCATATACCCTGAGAAAACCGTAATTCAAAAAGAGTCATGTACCAAAATGTTCACTGCAGCTCTATTTACAATAGCCAGGGCATGGAAGCAACCTAAGTGTCCATCAACAGATGAATGGATAAAGAAGATGTGGCACATATATACAATGGAATATTACTCAGCCATAAAAAGGAACAAAACTGAGTTATTTGTAGTGAGGTGGATGGACCTAGAGACTGTCATACAGAGTGAAGTAAGTCAGAAAGAGAAAAACAAATACCATATGCTAACATATATATATGGAATCTAAAAAAAAGAAAAAAAGAAAAAAAAAAGAAAATGGTCAGAATAACCTAGGGGCAAGATGGGAATAAAGATGCAGACCTCCTAGAGAATGGACTTGAGGATAAGGGGAGGGGAAAGGGTAAGCTGGGACAAAATGAGAGAGTGGCATGGACATATATACACTACCAAACGTAAAATAGATAACTAGTGGGAAGCAGCCACAGAGCACAGGGAGATCAGCTTGGTGCTTTGTGACCACCTAGAGGGGTGGGATAGGGAGGGTGGGAGGAAGGGAGATGCAAGAGGGAAGAGATATGGGGACATATGTATATGTATAACTGATTCACTTTGTTATAGAGCAGAAACTGACACACCATTGTAAAGCAATTATACTCTAATAAAGGTGTTAAGAAAAAAAATCTGCTGTATCATCAGTAATTCATCATGTTCTAGAGTTACGAGGGACCTCACAAATGACAGAAATTGAAACAGCATAGAAAACAGAATTGGATAAGGACACACAATCTCCTACCACCTTATTCAAAAAGACACTTGGTATCTCCTTTTGGCCGTTAAGCTTTATCCTCCCATGACTGTTCTCTTTTACTGAAAATGGCAAACTCATGTTCTATTATCCCATACAAATTTTGAAGGGCCTTCACATGACTTGACAGTTTTCATCTTTATAACAGCATACAGGGTTGCTATTTTTTATACTCACTAATAATAATGACAGCACTATATCAGACCAAATGTTTTGTCTTAAGTCAGATAGTATAGGGCAAAGCCACAATTTCATTACTCAGAAATATTTATTGAGCATTTACCATGAACCAGGTATTATTTTAGACATTGGGGATATACTGGTAAACAAGACAGGAAAAAAATCCTTGCCCTCATGGAGCTTAGATTCTAGTGTAGGTGGAACATAATGAACAAGTAAATTAAAAATTTCACATATTTGGAGGAAATCAATACAGTGGTGAGGTCGAGAATATGAAGGAAGATTTACTTTAAGCCTTTTAGTCAGGGAAAGCTGTCTGAGGACAGATAACCGAGATGATAAATAAAATCTGAGAAGGAGTCAGGCTTACAAAATTCTGGGGGAAGTGAACTCCAAAGACAGGGAGGAGTAGGTTCAAATGTGGTCAGCAGTATTAAACCTTCGGTCTCCAGATTCTCAGTCCAGTGCTCTGTCCAAAATCACTGTTGACTCTTTTCTCCACCTCTGTTTAGAGAAGGTGCTTGTAGATAAACTTCTGTTTACGTGAACCCCGTATTTATTGGTACTTCAGATGTGCCTCCAGAATGACTCATTCCATTTATAACGTGCCACCATCTGGTACTCCATACATCCATGATAGTGGAGTTGGAAGAGGAGCGCTTTTTCATTTATCTTCCAACATTGCTGCATGCCCAGTGTGTTAACATACGGCCCAATTAGCTAGAACAGGGCACTAAATGAGGCCAGTTGTAAATTCAATTTTTGTATGGGCCGCTTAGCTTTTTATTTTGTTCTGGCTGAAGGTTCACTCTCTAACTGATTACAGTCTCATTAGTCCCCTCTAGGTTAGCCACTCTGCCAGCGTTTTTGGTGGACCTCCCCCTCTCCCCTCACCCCATTCCTATTACAGGACCCTCCACAGAGTAGCTGTTCAATTAATGTCAGTTTGTTTCATCTTTTAAAAATTACGTACAGAAAGGACTTGAAGAAAGTTGATTTGTTGTACATCATATATTACGATCTGTATGAACAGTCTCTTTAAAAAAAAAAAACTTTCTGAGGGATTGTAGTACTGAAATCCTTAGCACTATATAGTGTACCTATCTTCTCTCTCCTTTACAAAGCATATGCTCCAACCCAACGTTTTGGATCCATGGCTTATTGCATTTATATCCTTTTATGCCTAGATCCACCTGTGCTTCAAGGAAAATTTGAATGCTACTTCTTTTGTGAAGCTCTTCATGATTCCGCCTCCTTTCTTAAAACTCCCATAAGATGTTGTTATCTGTCCACATTTCTTTCATAGCATTTGTCACTTCCTGCTTTGTGTCATTTCTGTATACCTCTTAACCTCTTCACAGTCCTTAGCTTCTTGAGTGAGGGTTCAATCTCTAAAATCCACTTTAAACCACCAAAGAACCTGCTTCTCAGGGGAAGAGCATTAACCTTAAAGGCATTCAGAACTGGGTTCAATTTTTTTCTTCACCTCTTCTATTTAAAAAAAAAAAAGCATTTTCCTTAGATTCTGTTAGTTTCAGTTTTATCATCTGAGAAATAAGTGTGTAATAATATCTACCTGTGTACTTATTGTAATGACTGAATAAGGTGATGCATGCAAAGTCAGTGTTGTGTAAGATTCTAATTCTGCCTTTTAGCTCTGCAATTTAGGAAAATTATTTAACCTGCCTTACCCTCAACATCTTTATCTGTAAAATATAAAAAGTGATGACCCCGATCTTTTAAACTTATTTTGGAAATTAAACGAGTATGAAGTACCTGACATAATTCTCAGCACATATTAACAATTCAATAAAAGCTAATTGTTTGTTTTTGCTGCTGTTGTTGTTCCTATATGACAATCACAGTGCCCAATACATAGTAGAAACTCTATAAATAATACTTATGGAGTATTGTAGTTAATACTCAAATTACTGGATATTGATTATGTGCTTAGACTATGTGCTAGGCCCTCTGCTTAACATGAGACACAAAAGTGAACACTAAAGATGTTGAAGTTTATAGATTAGCCAATAAAACACACATTAAACATATCATTTAATCCTGCATATAAAATATATTCAATGCATGGAGTTGCATAAATTTAAGATTTTATGGGTGAATGACATATACAGGGGAGAAGTCAGAATTCCCTGCACAAATTCTGGGCCTGATATTACTGTGTTACTGCATGAAAGCATCCTTTACTTTTTTTAAGAAACCTGAATTTTTCTATAGATAATAAACATCAAATTTGGAAACCCAGTCATTTTCTAGATTTGGCTCAAAAGGCATTAAATTTGAAGAATGCAAAACACATTTATTGGGCAAAACTCTCTCCAAGAACCAAAACAAAATGGAAAAGGGACCATTCCTAGCAGTTTTCCCCCATTTTTCATTGCTCATACAAACTGCTTTTGCGGGATGTACTTTGGACAACTGAATTATGAGCCTTAACTTTAGCACTGCTCATCAATTTATCTTCTGTGACTCAACAGGATCTGACTGGAAGCCAAGGTCATAATTCAGTTGTTCTCAACACATAATATCAAGGGGAAGGAAAGCATCACGCAAATGAAAACTTGGAAAGTACAATTCTGTAGAAGGATTTTTCTCCCCTTCTTACCTTTAAAAAGAAGATTTTTAAGCCTTTCTAGTCAGAAGTATTGTGGCACTGGAGGGAGATGAATTTAAGAAAAAAAAACAGAAGGAATTCTTGCCTTCTACTACATGAGTCATGTTTTAAATCACTCCTCAAATCGTTATTCTCCTTCCTTTACAGGTTGACATAGTGATTTTACTCCCCAAAGTACAAATAATTAATCAGCACTGTATTGATAATACCTGGTTAATGTTTTAACCTTCTCAGCAATCTATTTTTATACAATTCATACAATGCAAGTTGACTTTCTTCTGTAATTATCACTTAGAAGGAAGCTCTAGTGTGTGTATGTTTCACATGTGTTAAAAAAAACTAAGAAACATTTTAAACAAATAGTGTTATCACATGTCAATCTAATGAAACCAGAAAGAGTTATGTATTCTTAATACACCATTAATTAATGTATGCATTTGCTTATAAAATGAAGAATGTATATTGTTAACAGATTGTGTTTCTTCAATAATGCTATTACTTATATAGACATTGTGATTAATGAATATCAGAGACAGAGAGAGATACAGAAAGAAAAAAAAGGCAGAAAAAAAGGCACCCATAGTTTTTACCATAGTGCCATAGTACCAAACAAATACTCATAGCATCTTGTATTTTACTTGTCCTTTTTTTTCATTTCTTTTCTTTCTTATTTTGTCTTTGACCAATGTTTCTATAATTCTTGTGTTCTACTTTGTACACAATTTTTGTATCCTGCTATTTAAATTTAATATTATAATATAAGCTTTTTCTCATGGTATTACAATTCCTGAAAACATAATTTTCATGGATCTCCAATATCTTGTAGAATGTATGCAAATCTGGTAGGATAGATAGAAGTTCTCTGTCTCCAGCCCTTGGAATCCCTCCATTTTCACTCTTGGTTGGGAAGATAACATCTAAGCACAATAATTGGTTGAACTTATGCTGTGTATGGAGTGAAGCAGAGTGTCTTAGAGACTCCATGGTGAAGGCTCCACTATCTCCAACCAAAGTAGCAGTGGCATGAAATGGAACTTACTAGCTCATGTACAAAGTAGGACAATAAAGCTAGGCCCTAAAGGGAGAAAGGGAGGAAATCCAGAGGAGGAGGAAGAAAAGGGACCTAGGCATTTCTGGGTGTCCAGAGGAAGAAGACATATGAAGGGGCAGCTGACTAGGAAGAGTAAAGGGAAATATACCATCCAATGGACTCTGGTATATTTACAACTATAACAATGTAAATTTAGATTCTCTGAAGACTAACTGAATTCAAATGCCTTCCCAGCAGTTGCAAAATATAAGAGCAGACATGACAACTTTTATTTAAACAATAGGCTTTGAATGAACATTGCTTGTTTACAAACTCTATAGTCTATAGGTTTAAAGTGTTCTCCATGTCTGGGGTAGGATGGGGCAGGAGAGAGAAGAAAAAATCTCACCCCAAATAGTTGAAGACTGTCCCTTTTTTATCTGAGCTCAATTCATATTTTGCTTTGCTGTAGGTTATTTATTTCATTGTTTGCATATCTACCTCCCCTACAAACCTGGTAGTACAAAACATTGTGCTTAAACACACACACACACACACACACACACACACACACACACATTTTCCTTCTTTCTGATAAATGACACATTGATTTGATTAGATCATTAAAACTTTTGTCCACACATTAATGAAACAATGGAACAAATACTGCCCAGAGAAATGGTTTGAATGTAAAACAAAGAAACAAAAGATAGCCACTTTTCAAAAATATGGTTTGTGTCTTGATTTAAATCCCTGATGTACAGAAAATGTCACCTGAAATACCCAGTACCCAGGAAATGTAGGGAAATGAGTAATTACTCATCATTTGACAAAAGCTTTCTCAGCGATCAATGCATGAACGATTAAAAGGTTGGGAGGTGGGGATGGACGTTGTTCTTTGGAGGCAAGAGCTGATCCAAGGGGAGAGTCCCTTGGAAATTCATTAGAGCCTGGTTGGAAGTCAAAAATAAAGAACCTAAAATGATCCTGCGCTCCCCGACCCACACCACACAAATGATGATGGAATGCATTTGTGAACCTTTCCTGATGCCTCCATCCTGAATTAATCACTCTTCCTACCCTGAACACATGACAATTTGCTTCAAACCCCATTTGGAATGCGTACTGCACTGGCTTCTTTTAAACTTAGTTGTATTCTTGCCTATCTTTCCTACCGAACTGTAAGATTTTCCAGGCTAGAATCCTTATCTGCAAGCCTACCCCTGGTTTTCAGTCTGAAGTGCTGTGTATTTAATTGGTATGAATTATCTAAAATTAAAATGTGACTTCTTCAAACATAATAGATTATTCATATTTGATAAAATGTATGGAATGTTCAAGCTTTTTTAATATTATTGCTGATAGGACCAGCTTTTTTGTGAAAAGGGAAAGCATATGTGTCTATATTTGTGAGTAAGGAAGTGACTGAGAGAAACAGGCAGACCAAGAGATAGAGAAACAGAACAGGCTCTGTATGTCTTCAAGATTTCTGTTTTAAGGTTAGCCTTTAATTTGATATTAAAATAGTTATATTGTATAATTTATCAGCTCTATTAACTCATTTGAGTTAAAACATGGTTTATATTAATCAGCATATAAGTGATTCAGGAAAACAAAGGTAAGAATAAAGAATATGATATAGAGTATAAATAATAAACTGTTCAAAACAGAAAGGACTAAGGCATTATTCCAAAACCAACCCACCACATACAATTTCAGATTTAATTTTTTTTTTAAGATTTTCTATTTGGTTCATTTGGGGAAAAGCAAAAATATTTCCACTTCCAAAAATACACTGAAAACCACTGACAGTTTCTTTCCTTCTCTAACAGTTAGTGTATCAATGACAAAGTTATTATCATTTGGGCACATTAATTTGAGTAACTATCAGTAATCTATGGAGCATGATAGTGTTATTATGATTCCTTTCAAGAAAATGAAATATGACACTAATAAGAATAATGATGTTCTAACTAACATTTGCATCATATGATAGCTTACAAAGCATTTTCACATGTTGAACTCCGTAATAATACCTAACGTGTTTTGAGTACTCAGTGTCTGCCAGGCATAAAGCTAATTTTTGGGAGATTACTGCCTTTAATTTTACATCAATACCATAAAGTTGGCATTCTTATCATCATTCCAATTTAACTGATGGGAAAGATGTATCTCAAGTCATCTCAAAGATGACTTGCCAAAGGTTACACAGTGGTTGATGTAGGTTTGGTTTTTATTTTAATTTTTTAATTTAAATATACAAGTTGATATACAATATTATATGTTACATGTGTACAATATAGTGAGTCACAATTTTTAAAGGTTATACTCCATTTATAGATATTATACAATATTTTCTATATTCCCTGTGTTGTGCAGTATATCCCTGTAGCTTATTATATACCTAATAGTTTATATCTTTCTACCCTACCCCATATTGCCCCTCACTCTTCCCTCTCCCCACTGGTAACCACTACTTTGTTCTCTGTATTGGTGAGTTTCCTTGTTCTGTTATATTCACTAGTTTGTTGTATTTTATTAAGATTCCACATATCAGTGATATCATATAGTATTTGTCTTTCTCTGACTTGTTTCACTTAGCATAATGCCCTGCAAGTCCATTCATGTGGTGCTAATGGCAAAATTTCTATCTTTTTTAAGTTGAGTGGTATTCCATTGTGAGATATATATATATATATATATATATATATATGTATGTATGTATCTCAATCACATCTTCTTTATCTATTCATCTGTTGATGGACACTTAGGTTGCTTCCATATCTTGGGAATTGTAAATAATGTTGCTATGAACACCAGGGTGCATGGAACTTTTCAAATTAGTGTTCTTGTTTTTTTCAGATATATACCAAGGAGTGGAATTGCTGTTTTTTTCATATATATATATCAAAGAGTTCTATTTTTAGTTCTTTGAGAACCCTCCATACTGTTTTTAACAGTGGCTGCACCAATTTACAGTCTAATCAACAGTGTATGAGGATTCCCTTTTCTCCACATTCTCGCCAACATTTGTTATTTGTGTTCTTTTTGATGCTAGCCATCATGACAGGTGTGAGGTGATATCTCATTGTGGTTCTGATTTGCATTTCCCTGATGATGTTGAACATCTCTTCATATGCCTGTTAGCCATCTGCATTTCCTTTTTGGAAAAATGTCTATTCAGTTCTGCCCATTTTTTAATTGGGTTGTTTGTTGTTTTTTGATTTTGAGTTGTGTGATCTGTTTATATATGTTGGATATTAACCCCTGATCAGTCATATCATTTGCAAATATTTTCTCCAATTTAGTAGGTTTTCTTTTCATTTTGTCAATGGTTTCCTTTGCTGTGCAAAAGTTTTTACGTTTAATTAGGTCCCATTTGTTTATTTTTGCTTTTATTTCCTTTGTTTTAGGAAATGGATCCAAAAAAATACTGCTATGATTTAGCAATGTCAATATGTCAAAGAGTGTTCCACCTGTTTTCCTCTAGGATTTTTATGGTATCTGGTCTTACATTACTTTACTTTATATCTTTACTTTATCTTAAATCCATTTTGAGTTTATTTTTGTATATCTTTACTTTATCTTTATCTTTACTTTATATCTTTACTTACTTTACTTTATCTTAAATATATCTTTACTTTATCTTAAATCCATTTATACTTTACTTTATCTTAAATCCATTTTGAGTTTATTTTTGTATATGGTGTTAGAGGATGTTCTAATTTCAGTCTTTTACATGTAGCCATCCCATTTTCCCAGCATCATTTATTGAAGAGACTGTCTTTTCTCTATTGTATATTCTTCCCTCATCTGTCCATAGATTAACTGACCATAAGTGTGTGGGTATATTTCTGGGCTCTCTATTCTGTTCCACTGAATTATGTGTCTGTTTTTGTGCCAGTACCAAACTGTTTTGATTACTGTAGCTTTATAGTATAGTCTGAAGCCAGGGACTGTTATTCCTCCAGCTCTGTTCTTCTTTCTCAAGATTGTCTTGGCTATTCAGGGTCTTTTGTTTTTCCATACAAATTTTAAACAAAGGTAGTTTATTTCTACTTTTAAATACTATGGTATACAGCCTCCCTTAAAATAATATTGCCATTAAAGTTTGTCCAGGAAATAAATATTTAATCCATGTCTATTACCTTTTGAATTTTAAGCCATGTTTTTTAAAATAGTATTTTATGTTTATAAAACAATGCAAAATAAGTAACATTATCCTCATTGTGCAGATGATAAAACTAAGGCAATGCTAGGGTGACTCATAGTTAAAACTGCATAGTTGGCACTCAAATTCCTGTTGTTTGACCCTGAACCCTAGAATCTTTCCACTGTGGCTTACTGAAGAGCACAAATGGGCTTCAAATGTGCCAAAAGAAGAATGAAGGTTTTAGATATAGAAGAATCTTCAAAATGGGAAAATACATCTGGAAAACAAAGGTTCTTATGGGAATACCTCAATCCAAGGAGAAAAAGACTTGACTTCATCATCTCTGTAGTCAAGTTTTAGCAACTGCACACCATATAGGTTAGAAAGGAAAAGGTTTTGTTGTTGTTTTTAAAGTTGTTAAAGCACAGTCATATAGTGAATTAAATTCAATCCATTGAATGGCACAAATACAACTATCAAATACTAAGAGAGAAGAGTTTGCTGGTGATTCACAGTCTCTCAGATTTGTTACCAGCTTTGACCTTGTACTTTTAAGATATACAGACTAAGCTTGATACAATGAGTTAGGACTATTTTAGAGTTAAAGAAGATCCCTCTCTATGTAAGACAGTCACCAAAATTCACCAATCTCCTTCCATTTTGTTTCAACTGTTTCATATTTTACTCTCACTTTAATGGCTTCAACCCTGTTCTTTTTGATGTGAAATAGCTTCCTAAATTTTGATTTGAGGTGGCTTCTAAGAACGTTGGTGACACACTCTCTGGGTCTTGCATTCCTGGCTTCTTTGGTTAGAGCAGTAGACCTAAGTGAAATTAACCAAATACTTCAGGCTCTTAGCAGTCTAGGCAAATGTTGGATTGAATTTTCCTATTCTCTTTGAAATTGGGTGTGGGAATGTGACTTGTTTTTTTTTCTAAGAAATGAGAGATGAAGTGATATGTCACTCCTGGATGAAAATTTAAAGAGGGAGGCCACAATTCATCAGATTGCCTTTGTACCGCTGTGGTTAATGTAGAAGTACACTTAGATAAAATGTCTTTCAGCCTGGATCCCTGAATTGCCACAATGAATAGGACCCTTATTTTAATCCCCACAACTAAAGCTAATAACTGAGATTTGAGGGGTTCTTTGTTACTTGGGCATACCTAAACATATATTACTGTTACAGGGAGATTAACTGACCTTAATAATGGCATTTCAAACAAAACTTTCTGGTCTCTATCTGTTCCTGTCCATCCCAATCCTTAATGTGTATAGATTCTTAATTCATGGATATACATAAGCATTAATTGCCACAAATGCTAAAACCATCCAAGTTAAACACTTATTTTTTCAACAATTATTTTTATGCCCAGAGTCATTTCTACTGTTTCAATAATTTTACCCTTTTCAAACACCCACTTGTTACCCTTTTACTTTTATGACAAAGGAGAGTGTGCATGAGGATATTATGCCTCATAAAACTGCATATTATAACAATGTCTATGGAGAAATATATTTTCCTGAGATTGGAGGTTATCATTTGTGGAGTTATCATTTGTGGAGTTCAAGCGTAGCACCAAAATCAACCTTTTTAGATTCATTTAACATAAATGCAACTTTTCTCTTTCTAAAACCAAAGGCTGGAAACTACCTACACAAATCTTCATAATGTATCTTTGATATCAACTAGCATTTAAAAAACATTCTGATGTGTTAAGTATAAAGGAATCAGAGATATGCTGATTGAATTTTCCATTGAAGTTGAACATTTTAAAGAAAAAGACAAGAAAGAAAAGAAGTTGGGGGATGCATGTTGTTCTTTGCTTCACACAGAACATTTGAAAATCTGCCTGACCTCTTATTTTTATTTATTTAAATTAACAGCAGCAGCATTCACTGCCATCTGGTCCACAGGCACAGTGAGCTAATTTAAAAAAAAAAAAACAAAAAAAGGAACTTCAAACTATCATTTAAACCTTTTAAAATAATTCAGCCAATACAAGGGTTGAAAAAGCATCACTTGGATTGGCAAACCAGAGGAACTAGGTCCCAGAGGGCAGTAAATCTGGATTTAGCCAGAGCTAAATGTGTGTTGAGAAAATTTTGATGGAGACTTCCCCAGGAGTAACTGTACATTCCCAAGGAAGAACTTGGAATGAAAACTGGGCTGCACCCAATGCTAAATGCAACTATTTGGAAGACTTTCCACCCTTTTATCTCCCCAGCTCAGATTATAAACTTTGTTAGCAGTTTCAGTTGGTGGTTTTGTCTCTACATAGTACTCCAATTTGAAATCTTATTCCACATTGGGAATACATCCCGTCAAAGCAACAGCATCCTATATTCATTTTGCATTCTATAGGTCATTGAGTTTTTCATTTAGTTTGAAATGTCTTGAAGCCCTCATCAAAGGTGATGCTAAAAGAACAATTTTTTTTTTTTTTTTTTTTTTGCGGTACGCGGGCCTCTCACTGTTGTGGCCTCTCCCGTTGCGGAGCACAGGCTCCGGACGCGCAGGCTCAGCGGCCATGGCTCACGGGCCCAGCTGATCCGTGGCACGTGGGATCTTCCCGGACCGGGGCACGAACCCGTGTCCCCTGCATTGGCAGGCGGACTCTCAACCACTGCGCCACCAGGGAAGTCCAAGAACAATTTTAATAAGTCATCTAGTGCTTCTCTCAGCCCACACGTATTTTTGGCAGCACAGGAATATTGCTTTCTGCCATCTGTGCAGAATAGAATTTGGATTTTTGTTCAGGGTCAGTTAGAATGTGCTTAAGACCCAACGTGTATCTAGGCTTTGATTCTTGCTCTAAACTTTTGATATGTGTTGTTTAGAATTTAAAGTGGTTTCACTAAAATCTTCTCTTTCTTTTCTGTAGCTGACATATTGTACTAATAAAGTTTAAAATAAATTCTTTTCAGTAGTAGTTGGCTGTTTTGTTTTTATGGCGATCTAATCTAACATCATTTCATTCAGTTTGTTTTGAAGATACACTCTGGGAGAGGAATAATTTAAGAATACACGACAGTCGTTGTATATACCAAGGTATAAACACAAAATCTGACTGAGGAATGTCTATGCACCAAGCAAATTTCTCAGTAATCTTTGTACTTGATATTTTCATTCCCATTCTGACAGATGAAGAAACTGAGGCTCAATAAAGATACACAACTAGTAAGAAGTAGAATTAGGCTGTTAACTTAGGTTTGTGTTGTGCTAAAGCTTATGTTCTACTTAAAGAAACATGCTCCAATAATATTCACTTCTTTTCAATAAAGATGCATAAGTTCCTATTATTTGCTGAGGACTACACTGAGTTCCTTGGGAAGAAAGAAACTGAAACAGGAGGTCTCATTCTTTCAGAATTTTTAAATATAAATGAACAAGGTAGCACACACATAGGAAGTAACCTCTATATTACTGCAAGGATGTTCTTTCTCAAACACAAAGCTACTTACATACCATTTTGTTGAAAAATGTCTTTATAGTGTCTTTCTGTCTACAGGATAAAGCCTAAATTATTTAACATGACATTAACTGAACCTCTTCCCATTTCTCCAACTTAATTTCCAATATGCTAATGTCCTTATAGCCTACATTCCAGCTACCCCAAACTACTTGTGCTTTCTGGAATGTGACTTTTTGTCACTATCCTAAAATTTTGCTGTTCCGATTTTTCTATCTGGGATTTCTTTCCATCATTTTAAAGGCAAGTTTTTGTCAAGAATCATCTGAAACAATACCTCTTTCATGGATTATGCTTTTTATCACCTGTAAACCACATCCATGCTTCTTCAACATAGCTATGGCAGCTACAGCTTACGTTTACATACTTTCTTCCTGGGTAGATTGAATTTTACAGTCTCAGGGCCATGTTCAGGGTATGTGGTAGAATTACAGCCATTAAATATTATTTTAATAAGCAAAAAACTGAGAACAGGAGAGAGAGGGTGGGTGAAAGGACCATCCAAATCTCTTGTAGGAGAGCAATAGGAAGCCCCGCAATAAATCTTATGAAAATTCAAAGCAAATAAATTCTATCATCATAAAGATTAGCTAGTTAATCTTTAACTAGGCTTCCATTAAAATAGTAGACACATATCAATAAAAATGACACAGGTCACTTTAGCTACCATGTACTCAGAGAGGGGGATTCCAACAGAAATTTTCTTTAAAATACAACAAACACACTTTAGTTACTGTGAATGAGAGAGAAAAGTACAGCTGTCCACACTGACATCTCAACTCTGGCCTAGATGATGGTCTTACACAGACAGACACACACACGATGAGGGTCTCATACAGACACACACACATGCATGCACACGCCATGTGCACACACTCTCTTTTAAAATAGATTTTGGTGCTTATAAATACAAGATGACCAATATTATACATGTTACAAAAAATTTTGATTGTATTTCTTTGGTGTTTCCTTTTCTCTTTTTATTTATTCAGTTAGTTACGGCAGTAACTGTAACAGTCATTTAGTATCACTTCTGCTTCAGTAAATTACCTTGCTTTATCGGGGGGGGGGGGTGGAATACAACTAAAACTCAAAGAAGAATGTAATAAGCCCTAGAACAATATATATATTGCACCGAGATAGGATTAGCTCCTTCAGAAAGTGGTAGGGTTTAGCACAAGAGGTATGAGAGTGGACCCCCAGGGATCTTCTTAATGGGAGATTGCCACTAGGAAAAAAAAAAAAGAAAAACAGGAAAAAAGAGAACATGGTTAACCACAGAGGAAGGGTAGTAAAAAGAAGAGAGAGGGTAGGGTAACCAGTAAGAAAGTAAACTATATTATTTTCCCAGTGCCACATCCTGGGCCAAAAATCTTGCTCATTCAGGGAATTGGCAGAGATGAATCATTTTTCTCATTTTCAGTTTTTGGTACATTCTTTCTGAGCAGCTCATTTGAAGAATGTAAACTCCAGGAACATGGATCTGTGTATCCCAGAGCTTTCAGAGTGATGAGAACCCTGGCTGTTGGTTGAATGAAGAAGCAAGAATACCCTAGTGTCTGACACCAAAGTCCTAGGTGTGTGCCCTTAACCTGCCTCTATCTCCAGCCTCAGCTTTTGCCACATCATAGTTAACCTACTGCAGCCTCACAGGTCTGCTTCTCACCAATGAGTCCTCCAAGCTTCTGGCATTTGTTTTGGTCTGAAACCCTATGTCATCCTGCCCAATAGATACATAGTATGAACCACAAAGCAAGTCTGATGTGTAACTACAAATTTTCTAGTAGCCACACTAAAAATGTAAATTAGACAGGTGAAGTTAATTTTGATAGTAATTTTTTATTTAACCCAATATATATAAAACATTAACATTTGAGAAGTAGTCTATATAAAAATGGAGGTATGAACAAGGTATTTTACTTTCTTTTTATTTTTGTAATAACATGTAGAAGTTTTTGTGTATACTGGACTTACAGCACACCTAAATTTACACTAGCCGTTTTTCATGTCCTTCATTGGACAGTGCAGTTCAAACCCTTGCTGTCTTCACTCTCCTCCCTCCGCCTTTCCCTGGGAAGCTGTTCTAATCTGCTATTATGGCTTAGAGAAAAGCTTCCCTTTCTGGAGATCAGATTTTACCTCTATATCATATACTCTCTTATAAAATTCTTCATTATAGAAATTCTATGCTAATGAGTAATAACTCTTGGTGCTATCAGTTTAAAATCTGTATTCCTCACTAGACTGAAGGCTCCAGGAACACTTCTTTCATATTAATCCTTATATCCCCTGTGCTTACATAATATCCAACAAGAGGAGACATTTAATTAATACCTATTGAATAATCATTATTTAGTGCCTCTGACCCTTTATTTCCTCATCTATATAACAGGGATAAAAATGCCTATCTCATAGAGTGATTACAAGAATTAAACAACTTCATACATTCATGCATGTTTGTGTGTGTGTGTGTGTGTGTGTGTGTGTGTGTGTGTGTCTGTACTTAGAACAATGGCTAATACATCATAAGTTCTATATAGGGTCTGGCTTTTGGTAACAGTCATAGCAGTATGACTAAATCTAATTTTGTGAGGACTAAGGCAGACAGTAGATTGAGGAGGGTGTCTGGCATATGATAGTGCTACTTTTAAAAATTTTGTTATGCTTAGTCTATTATTTCATATAAATGTCATAGCATATGCTCTAGTAATTAAACCTCTTAGTATTAATTTGTAGTCCCAAACTTGGATTGCAATATTCTTAAGAGGTCCAGGAAAATAAAGAGTATTCTTCATTTAACAGCAGGCTGCACATATAATTACTAGAAGAAATGCAGAATTAAGCTTTAATTAAGGCCCACATGAGACTGCTTGGTGAATGTGTCTAGGTGGTAATATTGCTCATCTGTAAACCATAACTTCTAGAGTTTAGTATTTCCCTTTCCATCAATGTTTTTTTCTTCAAGTATCACAATGTTTATTGATAGATACAAGTATATAAAATCAGGGCATGAACATGACTTGATAAATTAAGTAGACTTAATTTCAATTCTATAATACAAGGGACCAATTCAAATTCTCACCATTAGTTTCACACTCACAAAGACCACTTCAAGGGCACTTACAATCTCTCAAAATGTATCAGTTTTGTGCAAGTAAACCATGTTTCTTTTAAAAAGACTTGTGCACTTGCTCAGGCTCAAGGATATTAAAATCTAGCACATAGGGCTTCCCTGGTGGCGCAAGTGGTTGAGAATCCGCCTGCCAATGCAGGGGACACGGGTTCGAGCCCTGGTCTGGGAAGATCCCACATGCCGCAGAGCAACTAAGCTTGTGTGCCACAACTACTGAGCCTGTGCTCTAGAGCCCGTGAGCCACAACTACTGAGCCCGCGTGCCACAACTACTGAAGCCCACGCGCCTAGAGCCCGTGCTCCACAATGAGAGAAGCCACTGCAATGAGAGGCCCACGCACCACAACAAAGAGTAGTCCCCGCTCGCCGCAACTAGAGAAAGCCCGCGCGCAGCAATGAAGACCCAACACAGACAAAAAAAAAAAAAAAATCTAGCACATAAAACCCATTACTAGAGGTAGAAATACTGGCAATATACTATTATGGCAGCAATCATCAATTACAGTTAAGAATTTTTCTGTAACAACCAAATGGATAAGTAAATATTGCAACAACCCAAGTATTACTAAGCAAAGTGCATTTCTACAGTATTCAGTGTTGCTATTCAGTTTTCTAACTTAAAACAATCTATGATAACTGGCAGCAAAGAAGGTCCCTGCAATAGACTGCCTCTGCTTGAGAACTTATTATGTAATTATTGCATGCTGCTAATATACTATCTAAACATTAAAGACACTCCTAAAATATTTGATGGTAGACTATGATTAAGACATTACACTGCAAAAAAACTTATGCAGAAGGAAATCCTAACTGACACGCTTCTGCTTTAAATATTGTGCAAACATTACAGCAGAATGAATTTTCGCAGTGGTTAGGTCAAATGCAGTTACGTCATAGTAATGGTATGTTTTGCACAATTTAAGGCTTTGGCTGATTCTTTTAATCAGCTTCTTCCTCTGATTCTTCTTCTTCAGCAGTTTCTAGCCAGGTTAGTCACTGTTTCACCTGGAACAAAGCCTTGCCTTTCCCTGGGAACTCTTGGGTTATATCTTCTTTCCAAGCCAAGAAACCTTCTTCAATAATTTCCATGTCATAGAAGAGAACAAAAAAGCAAAGTAACATGCCTTTTGGGAAGTTGCTATTGTAGCAGTGCACCTGAAGAGCACAGAGGGCACTGACTTGTAGATCAATGTGATCATGAAGGAATTTCTGCATTACTGGCTTGAAGGAAAGAAGCAGTTGTTTTTCCTGCTCTGTTCTTTGGAAGGAGCAGAGGAAGAATCTCTTTCATCACTGGGTGAGTTTACTTCACTAGAAATGTACTGTAAGAAGCTAGTCACTAAGATGTTCACAAATCCTTTACCTACATGAAGTTTGGGAGAGATGTTATCTTTAATCCACTTATATATGGTTTGAGGAGATGATCCAACTTTATTTGCTTTAACAGTGCCTTCTCCAATTTGAGGAGTGGGAATAAGAAACTCAGTCCGTTTCCTCCCAAGATCTCCAACATGTGGTCCTTATTCTGATCAATTTCTGGGAGCATTTTCTGCATATTAACCTTGCTTTGTTGGAAAAGCTCTGTTAACCACTCTCAATCTTATAATTTAGCTAATTGCTGAAGACAAACTAAGAAGAGAGGAAAATGGGTGCCACTTTCCAGTGGTTGAGCTAGTTCTGAAATGCTCACCAGCTCCCAAATGATAGCATGGGCTTCAAACTGTGCTAAATATGATTTCACCAAGGGGATATCAATCTCCAGTTTGGGGCACTGGTCCAATGCACTCAGGAAAGACTGCATGAAGTTGTCACTTGTCGCCATCCCTTCCTGTTTGAGTAAACTGATCAAAGAACTTGCTTTTTCTTTATCTTCATCACTTCTATCTAGTGACAGGATGATTACTTTGCTTAATATCTCAGGGAGAAAGTGTTTAGAAGCCCTCATCTCTCTCTCTTACACCATTGACAGCTTCGTTTGCATTTCCACTATTCAGATACTTGGTTACAACAGTTTTGGTTAGTTTAAGCAGTTCTTCCTTTGATGGTGGTGGCTTTATACTGGTCTTGGCAGGCTTTTCCTGAATAAGTGGTGGATTAGTTTTGAGACCAAGCTGAGGTGTCTGTCCCAGAGGTGGTGTTTGAGTGTGTGGTGGTTGTACACTAGAAGGAATCATAGTTATCTGGGGCTGAAGCTTTGGCACTTGATTTTTATTCATTAGGAAAGACTGAGCAGGCCTCAGGCTAATCTCATCTGCATTAAGCTGTCCTTTCTTAGAAGACTGAGGTGGCATATCCTTCAAGTGTCCTTGCAGCTGGGATAAAACTCCCTGACTCTGGTTATGGTAGAGCTGGCTTAGCCCCTGGCTTTTCATAAACTTGCCTCCCATCTCCCCAAACTGTGATTGCGTGGGAGGTATGATGTGTCCCCCATGGCCACTGAAGAGTTGATTTGAACAATGACGCCCCATAGTGGGTGAAAATCTATCCTGGATAACTCCTGGACCAGTACCAATTCTGCTACCTGGCATTTGTCCAAACATATCAGCAAGTCCTCCAAGTGGGTCCCTATCCATTGTCATCCTGGGTGGCATGAACGGTTCCTCCAGAAAGAAGTCACTTCTCATCCCTTGAGCCATAGGAGCAGGAATAAACACTCCTAGATCTTTTACCACATCTTGATGGATTTGATTGATCATCTTTGGTCCATTGTCAAGAAAAGCCTTGCGAGGAACCCAATGGTGTTCTTTCAACTCTATGGTATGCTGCAGCAGGAAACAAATCCTCACCAGCAATTCCTTACTTAACATCAAGGAGCACATTTGGGCAAAGTACTGATCCATTAAGGACTTGGCTCTTTCTTGGTCTAATCTAGGTCCCACTGTCCTCATTATCTGACAGAGGCACTCCAAATCCTCTTCCATATCTTTGAGTTGGAGTCTCTTCTTTTTTTCCAAAAGTGTTTTAGAAGGATACATTCATAAATAAGATCAAGCTTTCCAAGTTCTCCAACGAATCTGATGTTCCCCAACATCTTGATCTTAGCAATGGCTCTCTGTTCCTCCTCCTCAGGGAGGAGGGGATTTTCACACTTATCATAGATATCAACATTTCTGGTTCGGTTTTCAAATTCATCTTGTAATTTGGAAATTCAGAGGTGTCTGCATGTTGTGCTTTGCTTCTGTCCTGGTTGAACCTCTGCTGCTGGGCCATCGAAGTTTGGTTCATCTTCTGCCAATCGCAGACATAGCTGAGCATACAGTGAGCTATACTTTGGCTCTTCTAGGGCTTTGTCCCCAATCAGCAGTATGATCCCTTTAAGGATGAGTTTAGACTCTACACCCACAATGAGGAGCTCAAGGCAAAGCTTGTCAAACTTCTCAGGAGTAAGCTTACTTAGTATGCCTCTTACTTTCCTGAAGATTGCATCATGTTGTTCTCTTTCATTTGCATAGTTGTTTGCTACGGAGTTGTCACCTCGCCTAGTGTTTCCTGCAGGAATCCATTTCTGCACGTTTTTGCCCTGGGGATTTCCCCAGGAACTCACTGTTGCCAGCAGTCTTGAGATAGTGCTGAGGTGCACCCCGGCTTCCTCCTCCGCCAGAAGAAGCACTGAAATGAGAAGTACTGCCTTCTGCAATCTCATTCTTCACTTTGGCAGCATGACAATGAAGAATCTTCAAAAGAATAATATTAATGGATGGGGTGGGAAGGCAAGGGGATGGGAGAAATGAAAAACCTTCACCGAGAACTCAGTATTTGCCACTGCAGCTGCCTCCTCAGGATCTGGTCATCGGGGACGGGGAAGAGAGGGGGAGGGGAACGGAAAAGAAAAAAGGCGGAGGGAAGGGGGAGGAAGGAGTCGCCCCTTCCAGCAATGTTATGTGATTTAAGAAGGCATTTGAGTTTCTGTAGTTTTATTTGTCTAATGAGAGGTAGGACTGGTGATTATTTCCTAAATTTGGGCCAGTCATGAAAATCTGTCCCCATAACTGATTCTTCTTTAGCCCCCTCTGCAGAGACATACACTGTTAATCAGCTTATTGTACTTTCCTTTTCCTTTCATTGTCTTTACTCCTTCCATCTGAAGTGTAGTTGTAATAAAGTCAGTCGAGCCTCCTGCTGGCTAATGTGGACTGGGAAATAATGGGTTACACCTATAAGGCCTCTCTAGCTTGCAAACGATAAGAATCCGTAGTGACTATCCAGTCCATCCAACATTAAAATAGAAATCTAATAGTATAAAATGGTTGTAAAGATAACCCAATGTCCCAGGCAAGGATTTAAAATGCTTTTTTTTTTTTTTTTAAGTAGAGTTGATTTACAATGTTGTGTTAGTTTCTGGTATATGGAAAAGTGATTCAGATATACATAAACACACACACATACATATATGATTCATATATATATACACACACATACATATACACACATACATATTCATATATATTTTCTTTTTCATATTCTTTTCCATTATGGCTTATTACAGGATATTAAATATGGTTCCCTGTGCTATACAGTAGAACCTTGTTTAAAAAGCCTTTTTTAAAAAGCAGATGTTAACCCTCAAGAGGGAGCCATCTACAACTCAGTATAAAGGACTTAGTTGCCACAATAACTCTTTGTTCTGGAAAAAAGTCTGATATGTTCACTGATTTCTACAATCAAAAGATGACTACATGGTGAAATTAGGCTGATTTTCCTTACTGAGGCCCAATGGTCAGTAAGTGGTCAGAATGGCCAGTAGGGATATGGAGATCCTATGGGTCACAGGCAGGAGTGGAGGTACCACCAAATTGCAGCTCAGATTATCACCAAGAGAAAAGTTAATGGCTTTTAATCAAGAAAGCCAAGATAAGTGGGCTTTCAAAGAAAGGGAAGCAAGAAATTGGAGACCTGTGGAGGACATAAAACAAAGGGGAGTAGCTGGAGAAGGATTACTGTGTACATTTCATATTTAACACTCGATAATGCCTCTGCCTGTGGGTAAAAGCTAAATAAATTAGAAAATGTTAGTAGGATTTATCATGCATCATGCAAATAAAAAGGTTGGAATTCAGTCTGATGTGAGTTACTTTGAATTCTGAAACCACAATTTAATAGCTGCGTGCTCTTTGTCTGCTTACTTAAGCTTGATAAGCTTCCACAGTCTCTACTTCTAAAGTAACAGGGAAATGCCTATGGTACAGATTTCTTTTGGCTTTCTTTGAATTACTAAATGGCACAGAACAGATCTAAATAATGCTATTTCTCTTTTCTGTCCCCTTCTTTCTTTCATCTGAATGGCACTGTGTTTGTACAATTCTGTAGTTAGCATGATCAAACCTTCTTCAGATTTCACACTGCACACTTAGGAATACAAACCAAATTAAAGAGAAGAATGTGACAAAATTACAATGGTGAGTGTGTGTGTATGTGTGTGTGTCTTGTAAAAGTTGAAGGTATTGATTAAAAAGTCTCCATTTCTTAAATTATTTCTGGCTCAATTTTCTAGACTTTCAGGTACTTTTAAGATCTTTTTATTCTTAGGAATAAAACATTCATTTTTGCATACAAATAACTAGCTGGAGATAGAAGAATAGAGAAATATACTCAGTAGGAATTAGTAACTTTAAGATAGTAATGAGCATAACATAACTATCTTCATCACTTTCATATACACTGCCTTCTTACACACCCACAATAATCAGGTGAGATAGGTAATTACTAGTCATACTTCACAGACAGAGATTATAAGACTCATCTTAAGGCCACAGAGCAAAAAGTTGCAGGCTCTCTAAATCTCACCTTTTCATATAATATTGCTGCTGCCAAATGCAACAATATTTTCTTGTGTAAAAAGATCACATTTTAATTTCCCCTGATGTTATGAAAATACAAGTACTAGAGAGGAATGTGGTTGACATTAAAACCAGTGAAAACAAACTAAGCACTCTTTTTATGGAATCTTTCCAATTTAGGAAAGCCCATAACTATAAACAAAGAAAGTACCATACAGAAGAGAATGAGATAACAGTTACTATCTAGGAAATATTATCCAAAGTCTACGTGAATAGGCCTTCAGTCCCAGACATTTAAAGTCTACTAGTTGTGGGCCTAACAGCAGTATACCCAAATGATAGAGTATCCAGGACAGTATGATGATACCTGCTTTAAGAGAAGTCATTTCCAAATCACTGAACCTTGAACAATGAAAGGTGAGTACTACTGGCATACCTGTTAGACTGAACAAACCCAGAACACAGTATACATGGACCAGATCTTTGCTATCTATAAATATTACATAAGCATTCAGTATTGGACAGCTCTGGGCTTTCTGAGTATAGGCATTGTTCTTCAAGATAGGCATATGTAATACCATGTAGTATACAGAAAAAAAAATTAATTGGGAAAGGAAGACCTTAATCCCAGCTGATTAATTCTCTCTGAAAAGTTATCTATGGTCTCTGAACTGTCATTTACCTGAGATCAAAATCTCTGACCTGCCTACATCACAGAATACTTAGGAATTATCATAGAACTAAAATACCCCATATTGTGTAAAGAACAGACAGATTATAAGGAGGTGTTATTCTCAATACAAATTTAAAACTTCCTGTTGTTTCAATCCATCTAGCTTATTATATGTGAAACTTCTTTTAAATACTAATTTTATTATATTTATTTTTTTAAATTTGGAGCTCATGAATTACTTTTTTAATTAATATTTTTATAGAGCAGGCTCTTATTAGTTATCTATTTTA
The DNA here is from genome assembly GCF_949774975.1 of Lagenorhynchus albirostris. Lineage (NCBI taxonomy): Eukaryota > Metazoa > Chordata > Mammalia > Artiodactyla > Delphinidae > Lagenorhynchus > Lagenorhynchus albirostris. The sequence goes on from NC_083113.1 coordinate 38,716,749, forward strand.
TACGTATTATAATGTATGTATGCCAATTCCAACCTCCCCATTCATCCCACCACCACCAAGCCGCACCCCACTTTCCCCCATTTCTGTCCATACTTTTGTTCTCTACATCACTGTCTCTATTTCTGCCTTGAAAACTGGTTCATCTGTACCATTTTTCTAGATTCCACATATATGCATTAATATACGATATGTGTTTTTCTCTTTCTGACTTAGTTCACTCTGTAGGACAGTCTCTAGGTACATCCACGTCTCTGCAAATGACCAATTTCGTCCCTTTTATGGCTGAGTAATATTTCATTTTATATATGTAGCACATCTTCTTTAACCATTTGTCTTTTGATGGGCATTTAGGTTGCTTCCATGACCTGGTTATTGAAAATAGTGCTGCAATGAACATTGGGGTGCATGTGTCTTTTTGAATTATGGTTTTCTCTGTGTATATGCCCAGTCGTGGGATTGCTGGGTCATATGACAATTCTATTTTTAGTTTTTTAAAAACCTTCCATAATGTTCTCCAGAGTAGCTGTATCAATTTATATTCCCACCAACAGTGTAGGAGGGTTACCTTTTCTCCACACCCTCTCCAGCATTTGTGGTTTGTAGATTTTCTGATGATGCCCATTCTAACGGGGGTGAGGTGATACCTCATTGTAGTGTTCATTTGCATTTCTCTAATAATTAGTGTTGTTGAGCATCTTTTCATGTGCCTCCTGGCCATCTGTATGTCTTCTTTGGAGAAATGCCTATCTAGGTCTTCTGCCCATTTTTTGATTGGTTTGTTTTTTTAATATTGAGCTGCATGTGCTGTTTATATATTTTGGAGATTAATCCTTTGTCCGTTGATTCGTTTGCAAATATTTTCTCCCATTCTGAGGGTTGTCTTTTTTGCTTTGTTTATAGTCTCCTTTGCTGTGCAAAAGGTTTAGAGTTTCATTAGATCCCATTTGTTTATTTTTGTTTTTATTTCCATTACTCTAGGAGGTGGATAAAAAAGATATTGCTGTGATTTATGTCAAAGAGTATTCTTTCTATGTTTTCCTCGAAGAGTTTGGTAGTGTCTGGTCTTACATTTAGGTCTTCAATACATTTTGAGTTTATTTTTGTGTATGGTGTAAGGGAGTGTTCTAATTTCATTCTTTTACATGTAGCTGACCAGTTTCCCCAGCACCACTTACTGAAGAGACAGTCTTTTCTCCATTGTATATCCTTGCCTCCTTTGCCATAGATTAGTTGACCATAGGTACATGGGTTTATCTCTGGGCTTTCTATCCTGTTCCACTGATCTATATTTCTGTTTTTCTTCCAGTACAATATTGTCTTGATTACTGTAGCTTTGTACTAGAGTCTGAAGTCCGGGGATCTAATTCATCCAGCTCCATTTTTTTCCCTCAAGATTGCTTTGCTACTAGGGGTCTCTTGTGTCTCCATATAAACTTTAAGATTTTTTGTTCTAGTTCTGTAAGAACTGCCCCTGATAATTTGATAGGGATTGCATTGAATCTGTAGATTGCTTTGGGTAGTATAGCCATTTTCACAATATTAATTCATCCAATCCAAGAACATGGTATATCTCTCGATCTGTTTGTGTCATATTTGATTTGTTTCATCAATGTCTTATAGTTTTCTGAGTATATGTCTTTTACCTCCTTAGGTAAGTTTATTCCTAGATATTTTATTCTTTTTGTTGCAATGGTGAATGGGAGTGTTTCCTTAATTTCTCTTTCAGATTATTCATCATTAGTATATAGGAATGCAAGAGATTTCTGTATATTAGTTTTGTATCCTGCAACTTTACCAAATTCATTGATAAGCTCTAGTAGTTTTCTGGTGGCATCTTTAGGATTATCTATGTATAGTATCACGTCATCCGCAAACACTGACGGTTTTACTTCTTCTTTTCCACCTTGTATTCCCTTTATTTCTTTTTCTTCTCTGACTGCCGTGGACATCCTTGTCTTGTTCCTAATCTTAGAGGAAACGCTTTCAGTTTGTCACCGTTGAGAATGATGCTTGCTGTGGGTTTGTCGTATATAGCCTTTATTAGGTTGCGGTAGGTTTCCTCTAGGCCCACTTTCTGGAGAGTTTTTATCATAAATGGGTGCTGAATTTTCTCAAAAGCTTTTTCTGAATCTATTGAGATTATCATATGGTTTTTATCCTTCAATTTGTTAATATGTTGTATCACATTGATTAGTTTGCATATATTGAAGAATCCTTGCATCCCTGGGATAAATCCCACTTAACCATGGTGTATGATCCTTTTAATGTGTTGCTGGATTCTGTTTGCTAGTATGTTGTTGAGGATTCTTGCATCTATAGTCATCAGTGATATTGGTCTGTAATTTTCTTTTTCTGTAGTATGTTTGCCTGGTTTTGGTATCAGGGTGCTAGTGGCCTTGTAGAATGAGTTTGAGACTGTTCCTTCCCCTACAATTTTTTGGAAGAGTTTGAGAAGGATGGGTGTTAGCTCTTCTCTAAATGTTTCATAGAATTCCCTGTGAAGCCATCTGGTCCTGGACTTTTGATTGTTGGAAGATTTTTAACCACAGTTTCAATTTCATTACTTGTGATTGGTCTGTTCATATTCTCTATTTCTTCCTGGTTCAGTCTTGGAAGGTTACACCTTTCTAAGAACTGTCCATTTCTTCCAGGTTGTCCACTTTATTGGCTAGAGTTGCTTGTAGTAGTCTCTTAGGATGCTTTGTATTTCTGTGGTGTCTGTTGTAACTTCTGTTTTTTCATTTCTAATTTTATGTATTTGAGTGCTCTCCCTCTCTTTCTTGCGAGTCTGGCTAAAGTTTATCAATTTTGTTTATCTTCTCAAAGAACCATCTTTTAGTTTTATTGATCTTTGCTATTGCTTTTCTGTTTCTATTTCATTTATTTCTGCTCTGATCTTTATGATTTCTTTCCTTCTACTAACTTTGGGTTTTGTTTGTTCTTCTTTCTCTAGTTCCTTTAGGTGTAAGGTTAGATTGTTTATTTGAGATATTTCTTGTTTCTTGAGGTAGACTGTATTGCTATAAAGTTCCTTCTCAGAACCGCTTTTGCTGCATCCCATAGGTTTTGGATCATCGTGTTTTTGTTGTCATTTGTCTTTAGGTATTTTTTGATTTCCTCTTTGATTTCTTCAGTTATCTCTTGGTTACTTAGTAATGTATTTTTTTAGCCTTCATGTGTTTTTGTTTTTTACATTTTCTTCCCTGTAATTTATTTCTAATCTCATAGCATGTGGTTGGAAGAGATGCTTGGTATGATTTCAATTTTCTTAAATTTACCGAGGCTTGATTTGTGACCCAAGATGTGATCTACCCTGAAGAATGTGCCGTGTGCACTTGAGAAGAAAGTGTAATGTGCTATTTTCGGATGGAATGTCCTATAAATATCAATTAAATCTATCTGGTCTATTGTGTCATTTAAAGCTTGTGTTTCCTCATTAATTTTCTGTCTGTATGATCTGTCCACTGGTGTGTGTGAAGTGTTAAGTCCCCCAATATTATTGTGTTATTGTCAATTTCCTCCTTTATAGCTGTTAGCATTTGCCTTATGTATTGAGGTGCTCCTATTTTGGGTGCATATTTATAATTATTTCTTCTTCTTGGATTGATCCCTTGATCATTATGTAGTGTCCTTCCTTGTCTCTTGTAACATTCTTTATTTTAATGCTATTTTATCTGATATGAGTATTGCTACTCCAGCTTTCTTTTTGATTTGCATTTGCATGGAATATCGTTTTCCATCCCCTCACTTTCAGTCTGTATGTGTCCCTAGGTCTGAAGTGGGTCTCCTGTAGACAGCATATATATATGGGTCTTGATTTTGTATCCATTCAGTGAGACTATGTCTTTTGGTTGGAGCATTTAATCCATTCACATTTAAGGTAATGATCAACATGTATGTTCCTACTACCATTTTCTTAATTGCTTTCGGTTTGTTTTTGTAGATCCTTTTCTTCTCTTGTGTTTCCCACATAGAGAAGTTCCTTTAGCATTTGCTGTAGAGCAGATTTGGTGCTGCTGAATTCTCTTAGCTTTTGCTTGTACATAAAGCTTTTGATTTCTCCATTGAATCTGAATGAGATCCTTGCCGGGTAGAGTAATCTTGGTTGTAGGTTCTTCCCTTTCATCACTTTAAATATATTGTGCCACTTCCTTCTGGCTTGTAGAGTTTCTGCTGAGAAGTCAGCTGTTAACCTTATGGGAGTTCCCTTGTATGTTATTTGTCGTTTTTCCCTTGTTGCTTTTAATAAATTTTCTTTGTCCTTAATTTTTGTCAGTTTGATTACTATGTGTCTCAGCGTGTTTCTACTTGGGTTCATCTTGCCTGGGACTCTCTGAGCTTCCTGGACATGGGTGGCTATTTCTTTTCCTGTGTTAGGGAAGTTTTAAACTATAATATTTCCAAATATTTTCTTGGGTCCTTTCTCTCTCTCTTCTCCTTCTGGGACTCCTATAATGCGAATGTTGGTGCATTTAATGTTGTCCCAGAGGTCTCTTAGTCTGTCTTCATTTCTTTTCATTCTTTTTTCTTCATTCTGTTCTGTGGCAGTGAATTCCATCATTCTGTCTTCCAGGTCACTTATGTGTTCTTCTGCTTCAGTTATTCTGCTATTGATTCCTTCTATTGTAGTTTTCATTTCAGTTATTTTATTGTTCTTCTCTATTTGTTTGTTCTTTAATTCTTCTAGGTCTTTGTTCTTTAATTCTTCTAGGTCTTTGTTAAACATTTCTTGAATCTTCTTGATCTTTGCCTCCATTCTTTTTCCTTGGTCCTGGATCATCTTCACTATCATTATTCTTTTTCTGGAAGGTTGACTATCTCCACTTCATTTAGTTGTTTTTCTGGGGTTTTATCTTGTTCCTTCATCTGGTACACAGCCCTCTGCCTTTTCATTTTGTCTATCTTTCTGTGAATGTGGTTTTCATTCCACAGGCTGTGGGATTGTAGTTCTTCTTGCTTCTGCTGTATGCCCTCTGGTGGATGAGGCTATCTAAGATGCTTGTGCCAGGTACCTGATGGGTGGGTCTGGTGGTGGCTAGTGCTGGGTGTTGCTCTGGTGGGCAGAGCTCAGTAAAAGTTTAATCCACTTGTCTGGTGATGGGTGGGGCTGAGTTCCCTCCCTGTTGGTTGTTTGGCTTGAGGTGACCCAGCACTGACACCTACAGGCTCTTTGGTGGGGCTAATGGGGGGACTCCAGCCACCCCCCACCTCTGAAGGAGACCCTCCAACACTAGCAGGTACGTCTGGTTCAGTCTCCTATGGGCTCACTGCTTCTTCCCCCTGGGTCCTGATGTGCACACTACTTTCTGTGTGCACTTCAGTAGGGGAGTTTCTGTTTTCCCCAGTACTGTTGAATTCCTGCAATCAAATCCCACTAGCCTTCAAAGTCTGATTCTGTAGGAATTCCTCCTCCCGTTGCTGGAACCCCAGATTGGGAAGCCTGATGTGGGGCTCAGAACCTTCACTCCAGTGGGTGGACTTCTGTGGTATAAGTGTTCTCCAGTTTGTGAGTCACCCACCCAGCAGATGTGGGATTTGATTTTATTGTGATTGCATCCTGTTACCATCTCACTGAAGCTTCTCCTTTGTCTTTGGATGTGGGGTATATTTTTTGGTGAGTTCCAGTGTCTTCCTATTGAATACTGTTCAGCAGTTAGCTGTGATTCCGGTGCTCTCACAACAGGGAGTGAGTGCACGTCCTTCTACTCTGCCATCTTGAGGCAATCTCCTGAAATTTTTGTTTTTAATTGGAGTAAAATTGCTTTACAATTTTGTGTTAGTTTCTGCTGTACAATGAAGTGAATCAGCTATATGTATACTTATATATCCCCTCCCTCTTCGACCTCCCTCCCCCTCTCCCCCCATATAGGTCATCACCGAGCACCGAGCTGAGCTCCCTGTGCTATACAGCAGGTTCCCACTAGCTATCTATTTTACACATGGTAGTGCATTTATATAAAACTTAATCTCCCTATTTGTCCCACCTCCCCTTCCCCTCCTGTGTCCACATGTCTGTTTTCTACGTCTACATCTCTATTCCTGCCCTACAATTAGGTTCATCTATACCATTTCTCTAGATTCCACATATATGCGTTAATATATGATATTTGTTTTCCTCTTTCTGGCTTGCTTCACTTTGTATGACAGACTCTAGGTCCATCCACATCTCTATAAATGACCCCATTTCATTCCTTTTTATGGCTGAGTAATATTCCATTGTATATATGTACCATTGTTCATTCACTTAGCATATATGTCTTGAACATCTACTCCATTGCAGAAGCTGTGGTACGCCCTTGAAATTTGTTTTTAGAAAAACTGTGTTCAGTAAATAATTCTTAGTATATTTATATTTGCTGCCAAAAAAGTGCAGATACTAAGAGACATTTTTCAGGGCATCTTTTGGGTCATATGTTTAAGGTGAAGGGAGAGTGGGATGGAGAAGGAGACACTAGACCTTTGAGGATAGTGGAAAAGTTTTAATATAGTTATGGAGAATGAGAAAGCAGTAAGATAAGGGGAAGATAAACAAAGCAATGTTGCTAGATTGTTGAGGATCCATTTGGTTTTGGTAACCATTAATTTACAGTCAAATCAATACATTGCTGTGTTCCTGACTCCTACAGACCCTGCCAGTACAGTTTCAGTAAATCAGCTGCAGTACATTGTGTACAATATATGATCATATGAAGATCTTTAAGATGTCAGAGTACAGTAGTTTAATTGCAAGATGGTGAAGAGAAAGCAGATGAACTGAAGTTGTGTGATGCCAACTGTGTCGATTGCTTTAAACTTTTTTTTTCTCTAGATTACTCACAGCAACTCCATGCTGTATGCATTGTTCCATCATTGCTACATATGATATGAAATTCAGGAGAGTTAAGCAACTGGCCCAAGGTCACAAGTGACAAGAGCCAGGAATAGCACCATATTGGCCCCTGTCCTAAATACATGCTATTTTCTCCCTCTGTACTATCTCTCTATAACGGGCATGCCTTGTATTATTCTACAGAGTAAAATCCCGATGTGCACTTTGCCTCAAAATGGCAAGAACACCTATCCTCCAAAATGTTCTTTAGGAGGCAGGGCCTTACCTCTTCAAGGTTTGTGCAAATATATGGTTGATGCCTGCAGTTCTGTTCCACAAAGCATGAAGAAAGTGGGCTTAGTATGGGAGGTTTTGAAGACAGGCATTTTCTATCATTTGCCTCTGCTCTGAAAGGCCCTTGAAATGCCCTGTAGAGCACGAGATTTTGAGCATGACCACATTTTGATAGACCTGCCAGGATACATTAGCTGCAAACACTTCCTCTGGGTTGATCTACTGACCTGATTAGTGGTTTGGCTCAAAATTATCCATCTGGAAGCTGAAGCGTGTCTGCCAAATACAATGGTCAGAGTTTTGGCAGGGTTGAAATTGAGCTGTTCTTTCTAATGATGCCTTGCTAACAGGTTCATTTACCTCCTATGACCACTTCCTGAATGTTATAGTAATGTCATGCTTAGTGGGGTGGAAAACACATAAGCTTTGGAACTGAATAGACTAGAGTTTAGAGTCTGAACTGATTTAACCACTTAATAGTTTGTCAATTACAGTACCACCTTGAGGCCCAGTTTTTTAAATCTGTAAAGTGGGGACAATGATTTCTTTTGTGGAGTTGTTTTGAGCATTAGCGATAGTGCCCTGTGGTACAATTAGGAATCATTTATTGAACCTTTATTGTTGAAAGGCATTATGTCACATGCTTTAAAAGATTATCTTATTTCATTTGGAAAATGCAACATTCCTTAAGCATTATTATTATCCCAACTTCAAGAATGAAGAAATAAAGGCTAGATGGGTGCACTTATTTGCTTTATATGACAACCTGACAAGTAGAAAGAGTAGAATTTGGTGTTAAAAGACAGACTCCAGAATTTCTATGATTTGCCACCAGGTGTAACTGCCTCCTAATGCCATTGTTGAACTTGAAATCTCCTGGTTTGGGAGATTGGCTAGAGATCACCCACCAAAATATCAAATGACAGGGGTAAAAGTTTCAGAAAGGTTTACTAGATATATCTTATTATCATTTAGTACTCAATATTATTGTAAGAATGACAAAGAAATACATTAACTGATCTGCTGTAGTCCTCATCTGCCCTTAATTGTGCTGGGATTCCTATAGGAAGTGTACTGGAGGAATTACCAGAGCTCAGAGTGATTTACCATTCATTAGGTAAACATTTTGCAGAAGTCTCTATTGATATTCATTATCTTTAAAGTGTGTCCCTTTGGTGGTAGATGAATTAAATACGGGAAGCTGTGTTTAAAGTATACATTTTATACTGAAACAACATTTTCCAAAAGGAAACACAGACCTATCTGGGGAGTGTGTGTGTGTGTGTGTGTGTGTGTGTGCCTGCGTGTGTGCACAGGTGTGTACATTTTGTGTGGTGATCTTGGTTTGCCTAATAAGGGAGTCTGTCTGCTAAGACTTGTCCTCTTTAAGATGTACTGTAATAAAGATTCTGCTTTGGACAAATTGAGCCAAGAATATGAACAAAATGAATAAAATGTCATAGTTAATGTAGCATATTTCCAGAGGTATCAAAAGAAGCACCAAAGGCATTAAGTGACTGGAAGTATTCTCTGTAAACTTACTATAAAGAGATTTCAAGTCTAAACTCTTTTGACAATCTATCAGGAACTTACTTGACTTAACCCGCCTCTAATTTTAAGTAAATATTTTCAGTGGAGGCCAAGTATTATGTCTCCCTTTTTTTAAAAAAAAACACATCAGGATGAAGACTTCAACTGTGTTTGGCAAATGAACACTATCTTAGAAATGCACCCAGCACTGCCACTGACGTGATGCATTTATAAACTTGAACAAACCATTTAACCTAGGGCTCTGGGAATGAAGCACTTATTTGTCAGTTGAGGGGTTTTAATTACATGATTGAAGGAGAAAAATTATAAAGGAAAAACAGTTTTGACGATTTGAGGCTCAGATCTCAGCACTACTGCTTCCTACATGTATCCCCATCATAAAAAAGAAAACTTTTATAATTAGAGTGATGTGAAGGTGAGTTCACATAACACATATCATGACTTGACAAAACGTAAGTAATCAATAAATACCACTTCTCTTTCTTTTAATATCTCACCCTCCAAAATTTCACAATTTTATAATTCTAAACCTAGGGAACCAGAAATCTTGATTTTCATGGGAAAGTCACTTAAATTCCTTGGGTTTCACTTTCAACATAAATATAATGAAGAAAATTAGATCAAGATTGTGAAAGAGGTTTCAATCCCTCTCATGCATTGGTAACGGCCTTCTGGAACATTCTGTTGAAAACTTTTAAGGCTATGTGGAGACTCTATAGGAAAAAATGCTGTTATTAATAAGTCAGCCAAGATACAGGCATGCCACATACATTCCATCCTGGGATAGTGATTTATACTACTCTCGCCAGACTTTAAAGTAAAGGGTTGTGGAACTTGTTGAAGCTTGCCACTGGAAATCGAGTTTAAAAGAAAAATGGTGTATTCCTTTAGTCGTAGCAGAGTGACAAGATGATATCATAAACAGATATTAAACAAGACACATATAATGCACTGGAGCCTGTGCTAGGGTTAGTGAGAGACATAAATTTGAGAAAACATCCTGTCTTCCAAGAACAAACTACTATTTACTAAGGCTTAATTAATGGGCCTATAGATTTTTACAGGAGTCTCAGTATTAAAGCACCAGTGATGGTCATGAGTATCCTCACGCTTACAGAATAAATTTGCAAGCACACTAGAAAGAATATGTCTACTAATTATACAATTAACTATATTTAGATTTAATAAACATCTTCATGTGCCTGACAGTGGGTTAAACTTAACACGTAATTTAACCTCACTATAAATGATGAATTAGGTAATACTGTGAATTAATGTGTTTATAAACTAAAGCTTAGAAAGGTAGAAGCATGGGTCCAAGGTCATACAGTATACATTGGAGCAAAGACTTGAAGCAAGTCCTGCTTGCCTGTAAGTTGGTTGTTTTTATACACAGTTTAAAATTCCATCTTATTAAAATGTCATGGACTGATCTGTGATAGAAGGGCATAAATATGCATTATAGCTACCCAGTCAATGGCTGAAAGAGCACTTTTCCCTCTGATTTTTTTAGCCTCTCAATAAAAATGAAACAAAGTAAAAATGTATCTCCAACATTACTTTGAAAATTTAACAAGAAATATATTTTAGGTATCTAAATTAATAGTGAAAAGGAATCCAGAGAGATCTAAGCAAGTCTCTTAATTTCACAACTGGGGAAAAAACAAACACAACAAAAGTAAAACTTTCAAAAGTTATCAAAAGCTAGTCAACTGGCTCTTTTTCTGAACTCCTTCAATTTCACCATACTCGACTAGACTGTTGATGAGTTCATTTACAACCTGAGTGAGAGGTGAATGCATTGAGAATTTCTAGTTCTGTAAGAACTGGGACTTATCCAGTTTCCATTCCCAGGACTTGGCACATTGGACAAAAAAAAAAAAAAAAGCAGAACAAAGAGAAGAATTGCATAGGTCAAATTAATTTGAGTTTTGCCTTGAAGGGTGTCTGGGAAGAAAGTAAACAAAACAAACAAACAAAAACATACAATTAAAACAGCAACAAAAAAAACCCTCAAAAACCACAAATAAGTTAGGGCAGAATATGTTAAAGGAGAGAAGCCAAGATAGAAGCATATATGGCTATTAATATCCATGGCCACAGGAGCTGAGAGCACTCATTGTGGAGTGTACTACAAAGTGAGCCCGTGAAAATTAAAGAATTCAATGGAGAATATTAAAACAGCAGCAATACCATTAGAGCAAAGAAGTCACATTTAAAACATTGTCTGCCCCCTGGACAAGTAATCAACACAAAGACACAGCATTAATTCATCTGATAAATGAAACTGTGAGCTTCTAACTTGTGCTAGGAACGTTGCTTGGTGCTGTGTATATGATGGTGAATCAAACAGATTTATGTGCAGAGAACTTGACTGAGATCCTATCTCTACACTCATCGGGCTAGACTTTGTCTCAAATATAACAGAGATAATAAGTTTCTACAATTAGGGCCAGATTATCAGGACTGTTTACTGTATAGTGAGCCCTCAGAGTTTTAAAACAGTGGTCTTGCCCAGACTAGAGTCACAGGATTGAGGCCTCACTAGTCCATACTAAGGGCCTGGGGGCCCCATCAGGAAGAGAAATCAAGGGTAAGAGATCATAAGATACTAACAATGCAGTAGTATATTTATTACTCAATTATAAAATAGTCATTCTGAGTTGTTGCTGTCATAAACTGAACTTAATGAAATGTTTCTGAGTTCTAATGTTTAATTAGAATCTGGTTCTGTATTAGTGTATGAAATGAACTTTATGCTCACATAAGGATCTCAAATAATGAGTAATCATCCAAGGAATTGAATTCTCCATGATAAAATAAAAATGGTCATTTCAGTTATAATATGGATCTTAGATCTGGATTAGAGATCACTTTGTTCAACTCCATCATTTTACCATGAAACATCCGAAGAATATGGAAGGTAGAGGGCTTGTTTAAGGTCACATAACTACTTGGAGGGGCAAGGATCTTATTCTCCTGGTTTTCTAAATGAACTTTTCCATCAGACACCATTACATATGTCAAAACCATCACTATTTTCTCATTTTCCAAGATCAAAATGAGACATACTTTAATCCTCCATTTCCCTCTTTCCCTCTAGCTCTTCACTTGACTAATTTACTAAGAATCAAAACCATCAATGTCTCCCTCATACAGATTTTGTTCCCCCTTGTCTTAACAATATTAATAATATCAAAACAACCCTAGCTACTACTACCTCTTTTTCTCTTTAATCCAGTAAAAATACTTTTATCACTAGGGACAGGGTGGCTTCCTAAAGAAAAATGCGGCAATTCCCTGAGAATATGAGAAAAACAATCTTAGGCAGGAAAAGAACAATATTTGGAACGATAACATATTTGCAAAATCAATTTTCCTGACATACATCTCTAATCATATAATTTGCCTACTCCACAACTTTCAACATCTTCTAATTGCCAAAGAAATTAAGTTGTAATTTATCATTCTGCTATTTAAGGACTCCCCAACATTGACTGATCTATCTTTTGAGCTATTTCCCCTATTTTGCCCCATAGCTCTAAAATCTATACTGTGATTTGACTGAGTGGTCTTCAAGTTTGTTACCCATAATGTCCAACTTTACACGTTGAACACTGAAAGTAGTCAATATTCATGCAGTTAAATAAACAGAAGAAAAGAGCTGATGATTCTGCCAGAGTTTATATCCCATTATAAATTAATACAGAAACATCATAGTTTGTTAGATTGTTTTTCAGAGTTGGTCTAGGGATGCATTGCCTCTATGTGAATAATTAGTGGTTCTCAGTTTGCAAAACTGAGGGCCAAGATCTTGATCTCAAGTTGCACCATTAGTGTGAAGAGACTCATTAGTCATAGCCTAAGGCTGCCCCTCATATTCTGCATGCCACCTTGCCTTCAGTAGGTACACAAGCATTATTAATATTTGTAGTGGTCAGGGCAATGTACTTTGCAGCTGGAAGACCAGGGTTAGAGTTTCAATTTTGATAGCCAGTAGATATGTAATGTTTGAAATGTGATCTCTGTAAGGGAAATTCTCCATAGCTGAAGAATAAAAGGTTGGACACAATTGCCTCTATGTTTTCTTTAATTCTGTAATCTTACTACAATAATTACAAATTTAAAGTAATATTCAAACTCAAACATGCTTTCTAACTGGAGAGTATTATTGGGGAAGGACCCTTGAAAAATGTCAAAACTAGCTTTCTTTTAACATGGTAATTCACTGATACAGGAATATATAAACTAGAATTGGCATATCTCTTTGGTGACACAAACCTGGTTTAAATAGAAAAATAATTACCTAACCTAACCTCTTCATGAAAAATTGTGTAGAAGAAATTAAAAGACATGGATAAAAATAACCAACATATAGTAGACACAGTAGCTTCCCCTTAACTACCTCTGCTTTCTCTCTCTCCCTCTCTCTCTTGCTCTCTTTTTCTCTGTCTAGGGATCATATATTTCACATATGAAGTATGATTTGCTATAAGATTCAAAAAGTATTTTACTGACATAAGTGTAAGAACTCATGCAAAGCAGATATGAAAGATGGCAGAAGTGAAAGGTGCTTGGTAACTTGGTAACTGGTAATCCTTTTCAATGTATGTTGACCCAGACTTTTATCACTAAGAAATACAAGAAAGTTACTATTTAAAATATGAGTGCCTGTTACATGTTTTCCAGATACAAGGGCTGTACTGAAAAAAAAAATTAAAGCGCACATACTGATAATTTGAGTTGTCTTTGAGATGTGTGCTGTATTAATCTCCCAATGCTCAAAATTTTCTGATCGTCACACTGGGTAGACAAATGAAAATATTTGTTTGTTTGTTTTCCTTGGGAGAAAATACAAATGAAAAACATTTCTTCTAGAGGAACTTGGGCACGGGATCAGGGGTGGGTAAAACTGGACCATACTGGCACTTCATAAAAACAAATCTCTGAGTAACTATACAGTGATACTCAATAGCTCATGCTATTTTGGATGCTCTAAAATAGTAGCTCTTATTCTTATTGACTTGAAATGGATAGTGTTAGTTTACACACAATCCAATGGCAACATATGGAGGGCTTCTTTAACTCAGGGCTGTACCTTGACAATACAAGTATTAATTGAGATTTTTCCCCAAAATCTGTAAATGATGTTCCCATGTTCACTTAATACCACAGCTTAACAACATATTAATGAACTTATTCCTATACTATGTGCATTTACACACACACATATATTCTCTCTCTATATGTGTATATATATATATATTTATTTATACATACAGAAACATGCATACATACTTATTGCTGTGGTTAAATACTTTACGTTGTATTATAACTCTATTTTCACTCTTAATCATGTGTGTATCTGCATTAAAGTAATGAATTTGTTCATATACTGTGTGTATACACATATGTGGTAAGTAGATACATTGCTCATTTTATACCAGTGAAAAGATACTTAGCATTAGATGCAGTAGGAAAATCACACTAAATGATGATTTTTATTAATTAGATAACCATCTAACTTCAGTTGTACCTTATCGTTAAAATTATCTTCAAGGAAACAAGTTTAGAAAGTTAATAGGTAAATCTAATACAATGGACTGCTTCCTGGTACTGTTTTGAGTTAGCATAATGGTTGATTTCTCTACCATGCAAATAAATCATTAAAATCATCAATACCATTTTATAACATATTAATGAAAATAAAGAATAATCTCTGTAGTAGTTTTGTTGAGGAAAAATACAAATACAGGTGAAATATAAAACTAAATTACACAAACATTTTTAGTATTAAACAAAATGGTCAGTTTTAGCAAAAGTACATCATCAAGCATATTAAGTTATAGATATCACAATTTTATTGATTATGTTTTTTATAAACTTAATTTAGAGTAGTTTTAGATTTGGAGAAAATCTGTGACGATTGTTTAGGGAGTTTCCATATGACTCACATCCAGTTTCCCCTATAATTAATGATTCACATGGCACATTTTTACAATTAATAAACCAATACTGATACATTATCATCAACTAAATTTGGGGTATTATTCAGATTTCTTTAATCTTTACCTATTTTTTTTTCCTGTCCCAGGATTACATCCAGATTGCCATATTACATTTACTAGTCATGTATCTTTAGATTCCCTTAACTGTGGGAGTTTTACAGACTTTCCTTGTTTATGATGACCTTGACAGTTTTAAGAAATAATGGTCAGACATTTTGTAAACTGTACCTCAGTTGGGATTTGTCTTTTAGTTTTCAAGGTTATAGTGGGATTATGTGATTTTGTGAGGAAGACCAGAAATAAAGTGCCCTATTCTTCACATCATATCAAGGGTACTTACTACTGACATGACTTATCACTATTGATGTTAACCTTGACACCTGGCTGAGGTAGCATTTACCAGTTTTCTCCACTGTGAAGTTACTCTTGTTGAACCCTTTCACATTGTAGTCTTTGGAAAGAAATCAATCCTTGAGGCACAGCCCACCTCCCTGATGGCAAAGCATCTGCATAAATTATCTGAAATTATGGATGATAGATTTTTCTATTCTCTATTTATTTGTTTATTCAATGACTTATTAACATCAGAATGAATTCATGGATACTTATTTTATACTTTGGGTTATAATCCAATAAAATTTTATTTATTTTGTTGCTCAAATTGTTCCAGCTGTGGTCACTGAGAGCTTTTCCAATTGGTTCCTGTGTCCCTTTGACATATTCCCATTATTGTGTGTGCTTATTTGTTTTAAGTACTATTTCATTTTCTGCACTGCAAGATACTCAAGGCCTCTTTTCTGTATATCCTACCCTAGTCCTAGATTCAGCCAAATCTCCAAGAAGGCCTGGTTCCTCTTATTGTAAGAATCATATTAGAAGCCAAGATCTAAATACTAGGTGTGCTTGTAGCTACTGAGGTGTTAATGTTTCAAGACCCTTCAAGCTGAAAGAACAAGAAATATGTGTTTATATTAACCTATATGTATATACATATCTATAAATATTTCTATATGTAACCAATTCTATCTATATTAAGCTAAACACGAATTTATACTGATGAATCTAACTGTAATCCATTACCACATAGATTACCTCCTTACTTTAGTTTTTCTATAAATTTTCACTCTAGCCACAAGAAACCTGGCTTTCACCATCAGCCGTCCATTTGCTTAATTGTGCAATTCTGGTATACATATATAACAGTATCAGAATTGTTAACCATTACGCCTGAAGGAAATAACTTTAACAACTCGACTACAGTGTCTGTGTACAGTTTCTTTTGCCTTTAGTCTTAGACTCCGGTCATCTCCAAAATTATTTAAAGCAAAAGTATTTTCTCCCATCTCATTCAGTGAAATTGTTTCTTACATATATAATACAGTTAGACTGCTTTGTCCCATTCTACATTTTGTCCTGGGACACTATGATTTATGCATATTTTAAATTTGTATACACCAAGTTTCAATTTTTATGCTATAAAGTTCTATGGTTTTTGACTAATGCACAGTGCCATGTACTTATCATTACAATATAGAATACTTTCATTACCCTAAAAAATTAGGGAATTTTTAGCTTCACTTATTTAGCCCTCTTCGTCTCTCTCCTCTCTGGCAACCTCTGATATTTTTAACACCTCTATAGTTTTGCCTTTCTCAAAATGTCATATATTTTGAAGCAAATGGGATGTACCTTTTCAAACTTAATTCTTTTACTCAGCATTTGCTTATGAACTTAATCTGTATCTTTTCATGGAGTGATAGTTCATTTCCTTTTATTGCTGAATAATATTCCATTGTATAGATGTACCACAGATTAACAATTCGCCTGTTGGAAACCTTCTTGGTTGCTCCTGGTTTGGGGCATTTACAGTTAAAGCTGTTACAAACATTCACTTGCCCGTTTTGTACAGGCATAGTTTTCAAATCAGTTGGGTAAATACCTAGGAGCACAACTGCTAGACTGAACGGTAAGACTGTTTCTAACTTGTAAGAAACTACCAACCTGTCCTCCAAAGTGACTCTATCAGTTGGCATCACCTCCAGCAGTGATTAACAGTTTTTCTTGCTTTCAATACTCACCAGCAAACAGTACTGTTTGTTTTGTTATGTTTTTTACATTTTAGCTACTCTATATGTGGGCAGTGGTATCTCACTGTTGTCTTATTTTGAAGTCCTATAATGTTAAATCATGTTACTTGTCTTTTCAAATGTATTTGCCATTTGTACATCTTCTTTGTAAACATGGCTGTTTAGACCTTTTCCTCATTTTTTAATTGGGTTGTTTTCTTATACTTGAGTGTTAAGAGTTCTTTGAATGTTTGAGATTAAAATATAAAACAAACAAAAGTTACCAGATAGTGTTTTGCAAATACTAAACTTCCAACTTATGACTTGTTTTTATAGTCTATTAACAATGTCTTTCACAGAGCAGAAGTTTCTAAGTATAATAAAGTATAAATCTTTTTTTCATGGATAATGCTTTTGGTGTTGTATCTAAAAACCCATGGGTAAACCCAAGGTCATCTAGATCTCATGTTTTCCTCTAGAAATTTTACTGTTGCGTGTTTTAAATTTAAAATCTATAACCCAATTTGAGGCAGTTTTGTAAAAATGTACTTGTCTGGTTTATATTCATTCTTTTTCAGATGCACATCCAATTGCCCCAGCACCATTTATTGAAAAAATATCATTTCTTCATTGAATTGCCTTTTTTCCTTTGTCAAACATCAGTTGACTATGTTTCTGTGGCTCCACCTCTGGGCTTCCTTTTCTATTCCATTGATTTATGTGTTTATACTCTCTTGATTATTGTAGCTTTATACTAAGTTTTGAAGTCAGGTAATGCCAGTTCTCCAATTTGTTCATAAAGCATCATGTTGGCTACTCAAGGTCATTTGTCTTTCAATATAAACTTTGGATTGAGTTTTTTTGATATGTACAAAATAATTTGCTGGAAGTTTGCTTGGGATTACATTGAATCTATAGATCATGTTCAAAGGAACTGACATCTTAACAATATTGACTCTTCTAATTGATGAACATGGCTATTTCTCCATTTATTTATATCGTTGATATTTTTTTGAGTGTTGTAGTTTTCCACATACTATACATCCTGCACATATTTTGTTTGATTTATAATCATTTCATTTTTTCAGTAATGTTATAAGAGGTATGTTTTAGCTAAGTTAAGAATATGAAAAAAATTACGTTCATTTATTCCTTCTCTGATGCTTTCCCTTCCTTTACATACATTCAAGTTTCTGACCTATATCATTTTCTTTCTCCCTGAAGAACTACTTCTAACATTTAACTTCAGGTCATATATGCTTTGATGAATTCCCTCAGTTCTTATTTGTCTGAGAAAGGTTTAATTGCTCCTTTATTTTTGGAGGACAATTCACTGGATTATAATTTTAGTTTGGTAAGTTTTTTTCAATACTTTAAATATTTGTGGACAAAGAATGTTGCCTGCCATATCAGTAAACAAAGGATGTTGCCTGCCAACAATCCATCGGCCACTGCAGCCAGCAAAGATGCACCCTGAGGGGAATTCAGGATAGAGAAAAACAGGATATTGGCCCTACACAGTTAAGATGCATATCAAAGGAATAATTTCAATAAGCCCTAACTCTTGCATCTTCCCCTATACAGAAAAGCACTAACATCATTAATTTGAGATGTCTGTTTTTGGTTTTTTTTTTTTTTTTTTTTTTTGTGATTAGCTGTAATCTTTTGATGTTTGACTACATGTATTTTTTTCCCAGCAAAAAACTCCTGTATATCTGGCTCCACCCTTATCTCTTTGGAACAGTTCCTCAGAGTTATTTGAGAGGCTGCTTCCTGGCTATAGTCTTCAGTAGTGCTCCATATAAAACATAATTCTCAACTTTTAGATTGTGTTTTTTTTTTTCAATCAATGTATTTCACTCCATTTTCTTTTTTCTTATTTGGTTTCTGCTGAGAAGTTCACTGTAATTTTTATCCTTGTTCATGAATAGGTAAGTTAGTTTTTCCTCCTCTCTGGCTTCACCAAGATTTTTTTTCTTTTTTGGTTTTCTGCTGTTTGACTATGATAGGCATATGTGTAGTTTTTTGGTTTGTTTATTTCTTTGTTTTTGCTTTGTTTGTATTTATCCTACTTGGTGTTTTCTGGGGTTCCTGAATATGTGATTTAGTGTGTGTCATTAATTTTTAAAGTTCTGAGTCATATACATTTTTTGCTCCATTCTCTTTTTCTTCATATTCTGATATTGCAGATACACATATATTTACACATTTTAAAATTGTCCCAGACTTCTTAGGTGTTCTGTTTGTTTTAATTTTTTTTTTTTCTCTTTGTATTTCAGCTGGGAAATTTCCACTGACCTATCTTCAAACTCACTGATTCTTTTCTTGGCCATGTCCAGTGTACTGAGGAGTCCATTAAAGGAATTCTTCATTTCTGTTACAAGTGTCTTTGATTTCTAGCATTTCCTTCTGATTATTTTTTAGAGTTTTCATCCCTTGGCTTTCATTAACCATCTGTTCTTGCATGCTGTCTACTTTTCCATTAGAGCCCTTAACATATTCATCACAGATATTTAAAATTCCCTATTTGATAATTCCAACATCTGTGCCATTTCTGAGTTTGGAGCTAAGGTTTACTTTGTCTACTCAGACTGTTTTTCTTTTATTTTTTTCTTGCTTTTGTCATGCCTCATAATTTTTTTTGTTGAAAGATGGACATGTATTAGGATGGTAAATAAGGTATGTAGGTCCTTGGTGTGAGAAGCTATTTTAATCTGGTTAGAAGTGGGCTTTTTAAATATTTGTCGTAGCTGTAGTTCCCAGCGGCTTCAAATTCCTCTAGCATCTTTCTTTTTGTTTCTCTTGATTGTGGTCTTTCCTACATAACTCTCCTCAGAAAGAGTTTGTGTCTTGCACCTTCTTCAGTTGTAATCTGAAGAAGTTGTAATCTCTCCTATTATACTGGAGCTCTATTAGCACAGTAGTAAGGCATGGAGGAGGGGAAGCATTCTATATACTTCTTATTAACTCCTAATCTTTTAGTAGCCCTCTGTGGGCTATGACATTCACAAGTGTTTCTCAGCTTTTTGTTTCCCTTTGGTGACACAGGAAGACTAGAGTGGGCTGGAGTGGTGTATTTTCTTTTCTCCCACATTAGATAAAGTTCTGATAAAGATGTTTCTCCTGGAGAGTAAGCCTTTGCTGTAAAGACCGCTCTGGGAGTATTTCATAATTATTCTTCCCATCTACCTATCAGAGTCAAGAAGGGATCTTTCTCAGATCTTTACCTTAAGAACCTGGTGTGGTTCCTGGAGGTAAAACCCCCAAAAGTGTGGAAGTCACTCTAAGACAGCTCAAAACCCAGGAGTTTCTCATTCTTATGCTACTCCCCACTCAGCCTCCAGCAATTTATCAAAATTATCATTTAAGTCTTTCTACCAGTTTATCACTTCAGCAACTTCTACTCCAACAGATTTCAACTGTGACTCTCTGGATTCACCTGCCTCCCCAGATTTTGGGGTGGCAGTTTGCTCTGTGAACTCAATTCTCTGATGTGTCTAAAGAAGCTATCCTACATAACAATTTTTACTCTCCTATTTCTAATGCACTAGGGTTGACAAGGAGATCAATAAGGCACAAACTGGAAGCAACTTAAGGTCTTCTTCCTCAAATCACCAAACCTATTAATGATTCTATAAATTCTTCTCCCTCCCATATCCAGCTCTAGAAACAGCCTCTTGTCAAGGCCATTCTAACACCTAGTCTCCCATCTCCTCACTCTGATGCCCTCCCTATCCAACTGTTAGAAATACTGACTGCTCTGTGGGAACAGAAATCAACTCTGAGTGTTCGCGTACTTCTGAAAATTTACAGTTTATGACAGCCATTATGCCTGGACTTTTTTATTATTAAGATTTTATTTTTTAGAGCAGTTTTAGGTTCACAACAAAATTGCAAGGAAGCTACAGAGATCCCCCGTGTATCCCCTGCCTCCACACGTGTATAGCCTCCCTCATTATCAACATCCCCCATTAGAGTGGTACATTTGTAACACTGACGATCCTACATTGACACATCATAGTCACCAAAAGTCCATGGTTTACATTATGATTTACTCTTGGTGTTGTATATTCTATCAGTTTGGACAAATATATAATGACATGTATCCATCTTTATGGTATCATATAAAGTATTTCATGTCCTAAAAGTCCTCTGTGCTCTGCATATTCATCCTTCCCCTTTGTCATCCCTAACCCCTGGCAACCACTGATTTTTACGGTCTCCATAGTTTTGCCTTTTCCAGAAGGTCACATATTTGGAATCGTATAATATGTATGTAGACTTCAGATTATCCTTGAACTTTTTTATATTTCATGTTCTTCAAGCTCAGAATCTCTGGCCCTTACAATGTCTTGATATTCACAGATCAAGGAACAAGGTTTGGCTTGTATCTGTTCTCTGTAGCAACAATTCTATATTAAGTTGTGGATGACATGTTTCTAGTACTGGTAAGGGAGAAAGGCTTTAGGAGGCATTGGGGCAAGAGATGACTCTCTAGGAAATACAACAAAATTGTATCTATACACAATTATATAGTAGCTTTAATCATATAAACATAAGTTATTTAAGCATAGTTTCATAATTGTATTAAATGATTACACAGCATTAGAATAAAAATAATGCTTTCTTCAGAATTTATTTGTACTTACTTTTTAATAAACACTGATTCAGAATTATTGATGCATAAAACCATTTCCATTCATACATTGTAAACTAATGGCAAGGACCATATTTATGCATTAATAGATCTTCCGAAATGTATGTCACTAAACCGTACACACAGTAGGTGTCAAAGATAATAAAGCTTATTTGAGCAGTTAAAACTGTAAGTTTTAGTTCCATCCATAGCTTGACAATTGCTCTGATAAGACAGTGTGTTGAATGTAGAAAGATGTCAGCAACTAGTATCCAATGAGTACCTACTTTATGCTGGGTGTAATTTTAATCCTCATAATTATAACAAACGTTGAAAATGAAAATTAGAGTATTTATATAATTTTCCCAATAGCCAGTTGCACAGTTCAGATTTGAGTCATGTATGTATTATTGACCCCAGAGCTGTTATTTTTCTTTCCTCTATATCAGTATTCTATTGACATATAGATATACACAATTGATTTGGGATTTTATTGTAGATTTTTCCATGAAACATTCAATACTTTACATAACATATTTCTATCTTTTATCAGTACATGCAGAGGAATTACTTGCATTTTCTTTTTTAAGAAGAAAAGTTATAATCAGTTTATTTTAGATATGTTACTATAAATGCTGTATTTTCTGCTTGTCACTGCTCTCGATTGGATAGAAACACAATTAGTGAAAGGAATATGTGCAGCAGGTTTTTCACACTTTACAAATGGTTACAAAGTGATAATTAACAATGTGTTAAATACTAGGTGATAATGCTCAACAGAATAAGGTGAAAATTAATTCTTTGAGATTCGATATCACTGGAATGGTTCATTTCCTTAAAAGCCATTGAAACAGATGAAAATTGACAGTCTCTAGCTCTGAGGTACATAATACTCTATCATCAACTCAATTGTGTTGAACCACTCCTACTCATTACCATCATCTTTCATTCATGCTTCTGCTCATTCGACAAACATTTATTGAATATCAATGTTACGTCTGTGATAGATGCTGAGGATAAAGCAGCAAACAACAGACATATGGTCTCTGCCCTCATGGGAATTTTATTATATCAATTCTTATCACTTTTAGCATCACTGTTATCTTCAATATCATTCTCCTCATCCTAATCCTATAATCAGCATCATCATCATCACCACTTACTCTAGAGACAAACTCTCTATTAATGGGTGAATTAAGAGATAAAGATTAGGAGGCTGTTATATATGACAGTGCACTCTTGCCCTTTTCTCCCCATGCTCATTTACAGTATATGTTTAAAATGTCATCTCACAAACCCTTCTCTGAACACCCCATTTAAAGTAGACCAAACCCCCAATTATTTTACATCACTTGAACTTGGAATATGGTGGACACTCAAATCTTATTTCCTGAATGAATGTATAAAGTAATAGAGATGTTTGTTTTCTCCCCATGCCTTTAATGGCCACACATAGCAAGAAATAGTCACTAAAGGTACCAGCCCACAAACTCAGGAATAGCTCCAGTGTTTTACCTGCAAACAACTGCTTTGCCCCATCACTGTCAGCATCCCATTAACTTTACAATTTTGCATCTTGAAACACCCTTGCTCTATTTCAGACTGGTTATCTTACTCTGATGGTGTTTGTCTGTCATGTATTAACCCTCTACAAGTAATTACCTAGACATTATTAGCAGCGATAATTCACCTGGTCAGGCCTGGGCCCCTACAAGTTAGATGTGGAAAAACGGACGACACCACACATAATACTGGCCAGAATCATGAAGACTTAAATTACAGTGATAATAGTGGGAATTGGAAAAGGGATATAAATCCAAAAGACAAGATAGGACATCACCTATACTGACAGAAGAAGAGAACACTGGGACCTGTTTTACATAAAGTTCTTCATGATATTCAGGCACCACCTGAAAGTGGGGAGCTGCTCAAGACCTTAAAATTTTTTGTTCCCTCAATCTTGAAAGAGCTTCCTCCAGATTACCGTTAGTGTCTCTGTCCTTTATCTAGTTCAGGTCTCTCCTCAACTATCACCTTCCAGAGAGGGATGCCTTGAACACCTGTGGCTCTATCTTCTGTTTCCCCCTCTAGAACTAGTCTCTGTCCTTCTCTATCCTGCTGTCCTTCTCTATCCTGCTCTATGTCCTACCAGGCAGTCCAGTATCTACTGTATAGACAAACTGCCTTGTCCTTTTATTTCTGGTAGGGCTTGTCCATTGAAGTGCATCATCTGGAGACTAGATGGAAGAAGGCATGTTAGTTTGGGGTATTTATTCCTCTGCTCTCTTTTATGGAAGTCACAGTTCCTTGTAAAGTGGCTCTATCCATAAACTCTCTCTCTACTCCAGATTCTATTCTGGACCCCTTTAGACCTGGTACTGTACACAGCTGTTACTATCCCTGGAAGTATGAAACCATCCTTTAGCATTTCCCAACATCTAGTCCATACAGTCTCTTTATTAAATTACCCTCAATTATCCCAATTTAAATGTGTCATCTTGTTCCTGCAAGAACCTTAAATATGCAATCCTATATAAAATAGCAGTCCCACAACTCTTACACATTTACTGTGCTTTATTTCCCTTCAGGGCACTGATCATCCTTTAGCATGGCTATATATTTGTTTGTTTACTATCTGTCTTGTTCACTATAATATGAGCTCTGCAAGAAAATGGGCTTTGTCTGTTTTGTTTACTGCTATATCCCAACCCCTAGGACAATGACTGGCATATAGTGGGTGTCCAATATATATGTGTCCAATGAACAGGCATACAAATAGTACACCATATGTTTATCATAGCATTGCCATTTACCTTTATTTTTACATCTCTTCCTCTAATATTTTTCAGTAAAAAAATTATTTTATATTCCGAATTGTTTTGACACTATCATAATAATGTTATCATACCCTATAAGATTCAAATTCTAAGAGAACTTTGCATGTATGACATTAAATAATGCAATGGTGTGTGTGTGTGTGTGTGTGCGTGTGTGTAGGTGTATGTGTGTATGATGGGTATTCCAAAACTATTTGGAATGAAGTAAAATTATTTTACTTTACACATTTATAAGGACTGAATTTCTAATCACCTACCACTATTTCAAACTTTTGAAATTGACTGAATTAATCAATTTTTCAGGGAGTATGTATATTCCAGGAGGAAATTGGAGGAGAGATTATAGTAAGAGAGGAAAATAGCATACCCATCTGTATTTCAAATTAATAGTATCTTGTAAAAGGTACTGTTTGAAACCATTTTATATCCACCAACAATCCAGAGAATATTCAGAGATTGCCAAAAAAAAGATAATTGCATCTTTTAAAATTTTAAGCAGTATGATGTTTAAATTGAGCTATTTTTGAGTATGTAAGCCTCAGATATGTATTTTTAATTTTGATTGCTCCAATGAGCTATACAGCTATTTGCTAGGGATATTCTTCAAAAAAGAACTACCAACACAGTTAACTAAACACTTATACTTGCCCACTATATAATTACATGTAAGACAGCTTCTTAAAAATCACTGTTCATTACAAGAAATGGTATATAATATAATGGAACCAAGTATGGGCACAGATTCATAATAACCCTTAGAGTATTCCCGCAATTATTTGTAAAATAATAAGAAAACTATACTGTCTTGTGTGAGTTTTTATAATGTACAGATGTTTTCATATGTCATTTCATTCCATACTCACAACAAACCTCTGAGATGTATTATTATCCTTAATTTCATATTAAAAAAACTGAGTAATGAAAAAGGGCTTGTTTGAGATCATCCAGTAAGTGAGTTGTCGTTAAGCTAAGATACAAGCTAAGGTCTTTCATGAGGTCCTACTCAGATGAAATTGTATTTGAATCCTCTCCCATAGAAACTCTGTGACCATCGGCAGATCATTTACATTTTCTAATTTTCAGTTTCTTCAGCTGTAAAATTGTGAGCAGTAATATCTGGGTTATATTTTAATGAAGATTAAATTACATAAAATGTAACTAGTTAAAAAACTGATACATGGTGATGACAATAATACTAGAATTAATACATGGTGATACATGTTGATGACAATAATACTACAATTAGTAGAAGCAAGTCAAGAAGATGCAATTGTGGTTCTGTTATTATTTTGTTATTATTCTGATTCTAAATTCTATGATTTAGATTTTAATTGTATTTGGAGTCCAGAACATTTAGCTCTATAGAACTGCAAATGCATTGATCATTGTGTTACTTCCTAATGGTCTAAAATGTTTTAAAATTTTCCTTGGGAAAAAACAATCATAGGTATTTGTGGAAATATGACAATCAAATGGTTGTGTATCTTCAGTGGCAGCCTTCAGTACACTGATATGTAATTATCACATGGTTAAATCCACTATAAGTAGGCAGTAAAGAAGACCCTTTGTTTTCTTTCTACAAGTAGTAGAAAATTGCCCTAGGCTCAGAACAGATTCGGTTTCAAATCTTTTCTTTTTTTCACCCATTTTCTCTTTGCTGCTAGTGAAATCATGTAATGTACTAGCAGTTCAGCTTACTAATTTGTCAGATTGGCATAATATTGGTATTCATTTATGCCTGTAAGAGAGTAAAGTGATTCAATATCTATATTAGGATACCCTAGGTCACATTGGGTTAACAAGTAACCTCAAAAGTGTCAGTGTCATGTTAAAACAGATGGTAAAACAAAAAGTGTCAGTGTCATGTTAAAACAAATGTCTGGTCCAGGTGATTCTCCATTCCAGCTATCCTCTACATGTTATCTCAGCATCCCTAGATGCCCCTACCTAAATGCATACTTCCAAAAACATTGTTGCAGGGGAACACGGTTTGAAGAGTTGAGCATCAACAATTAAGTACTTCTACCTGGACTGATGCATATAATTTGTACTTATATACTATTGCTTAAACGCAAATCATATGGCTTTGCATAAAACTTTGAGAAGTGGGGAACTCAACTCCTCCCAGGGACTCAGAAGTAGATGAAAACCATATATTGATGAACAGAAGTGTTACCACAACTGAGATCATAGTTGACAAGGAGAATGTCTTCAAAGAATGTTAAACCATGAAACTCCATACTGATACAGCTCACAAAGCCATTTTTTGTATATGAATAGGGCATGGCTATATATCAAATGACTTCTCTGCTATAACACATTATTCTTAACCTAGAATATGTTGCCTTTTCACCTCATTACTAGAGAGAACTAGAAGATTCCTGTAGTGTCATAGTACAAGTATCAGGGCTAAGAAAATGATGGATACTGCTCAGAGAGGCAGATACTAAATCTAGAGAGGTTTACTGTGTCTTTATGTGAAAGTCGTAATGATAATGTTGGTATTTATACTGTTACATAGAAAGGACAGATTCTAAAACTTCAGCTCTGCATGGACACCATGGCACAGACTACAAATGAAGTCTTCAAACATAATGTGTGATCATTAAGTCATTGTAATAGGATATATTGAGAAATTTCTGCAATTGACATTTTAAGTTTTCCATAAGAAAGTATAGTTTGAATTTAGATTATTTTATAGTTTCAGTCATCTCTTCTCAATTATTTTTCTTGTATTCATAAAGCCTTCTAATAAAGAACCACATTAGTTCCTATTTCTTATTGCTATATGGCTGAGTGAAACAGATGCTATTGATTCCCTAATTGGATCCACTTTATTAGGAGAGTACCTCCATCCCTCAGCTAATGCTGGTGTTGACTGCCAATACCTGCACACATCTTCTCCAGAGCATTACCCTTGACTGACTGGAGCAAACTTGACAGAGGTGTCTGGAATGTTAGAAAGTTATAGACCTCAAACCTCCAAGGCAGTCCATAGCCATGGCAGTCCTGCCTTCTTGCCTTTAGTGGGACATCTGTGAAACAATTTACCTCCAGAATTTCCTATGATATGAGGTTGAAGCTGAGCTCTTGGGTTGTTTTCCTGTC
The DNA here is from genome assembly GCF_949774975.1 of Lagenorhynchus albirostris. Taxonomy (NCBI): domain Eukaryota; kingdom Metazoa; phylum Chordata; class Mammalia; order Artiodactyla; family Delphinidae; genus Lagenorhynchus; species Lagenorhynchus albirostris. The sequence goes on from NC_083113.1 coordinate 38,744,057, forward strand.
CTTATCTCTTCCCCCTCATTCCTTATAGATTTCTCCTAAGAGAACTTAAAAAAAAAAATCACTTTCACATGAAATCTTGTCTCAGGCTCTGCTTCCAGGCCTGACCTAAGATACTGGGTATGCTGAACCTAATTATTGCAGTTAATATTCTAGTATTTAGAATGAAGGTAGAGCTGCTCTCACAGAAAGCATTCTTTAGAAGGTTATTCCAGCCTGGGTTTGCAATGCATTAAACAAACAAACAAACAGAAAAAAAAACTATACAGGCTTAAAACAATACCCCCAATTAAGGCTCTGCCTTGAACCACAAATTACTGATGTTCAGCAAACTACATCAACAGACTGTTTTGAGTTAGTCAAATAGATACATGACATCACTATGTTCACTTAACCTGCTAATTACATTAAAATTGTAAGTTCTGGTGTGTAGACAACAAAATTTAAAAATCTTTAGAGAATATGAGCATTACTAACCTCTCAGGTAACTAACTGGGAAAGGAACACTAAGAAATGCCTTCTGAAGTTTATGAGAACACAGTGGAGTGCATATATAGTTCAGCTACATTATCCTCATTGAGGTAACAGATGCAATTATGTCAAGCTCTGGAAACACATTCTAAGGGACATGCAGTCAATCTAATGTCCAGAAAAAAAGATTAGAGATTTGGGGTTATATAATGTAAACATGTGTCACATGAAGGACTTCAAAGAGTTATGGACATATCCCGAACAACCATTCATTTTTTAAAATTTTATTTACATACTTTTTATACAGCAGGCTATTATTAGTTATCTATTTTATATATATTAGTGTATATAAGTCAATCTTAACCTTCCAATTCATCCCACTAACCCGCACCCAACTTTCCCCCCTTTGTGTCCATAATTTTGTTCTCTACATCAGTGTCTCTTTTTCTGCCATGAAAACCAGTTCATCTGTACCATTTTTCTAGATTCCACATATATGCATTCATATACGATATTTGTTTTTCTCTTTCTGACTTACTTCACTCTGTATGACAGTCTCTAGGTCCATCCACGTCTCTACAAATGACCCAGTTTCATTCCTTTTTATGGCTGAGTAATATTCCATTGTATACAAGTACCACAACTTCTTTATCCATTCGTCTGTCGTTGGGCATTTAAGTGGCTTCCGTGACCTGGCTATTGCAAATAGTGCTGCAATGAACATTGGGGTGCATGCGTCTTTTTGAATTATGGTTTTCTCTGGGTATACGCCTAGTAGTGGGATTGCTGGATCATATGGTAATTTTATTTTTAGTTTTGTTTTTTTTTTAACATCTTTATTGGGGTATAATTGTTTTACAATGGTGTGTTAGTTTCTGCTTTATAACAAAGTGAATCAGTTATACATATACATATGTTCCCATATCTCTTCTCTCTTACATCTCCCTCCCTCCCACCCTCCTTAACCCATCCCTACAGGTGGACACAAAGCACCGAGCCGATATCCCTGTGCCATGCGGCTGCTTCCCACTAGCTATCTACCTTAAGTTTGTTAGTGTATATATGTCCATGCCTCTCTCTCGCCCTGTCACAGCTCACCCTTCCCCCTCCCCATATCCTCAAGTCCGTTCTCCAGTAGGTCTGTGTCTTTATTCCTGTCTTACCCCTAGGTTCTTCATCACATTTTTTTTTCTTAAATTCCATATATATGTGTTAGCATATGGTATTTGTCTTTCTCTTTCTGACTTATTTCACTCTGTATGACAGACTCTAGGTCTATCCACCTCATTACAAATAGCTCAATTTCGTTTCTTTTTATGGCTGAGTAATATTCCATTGTATATATGTGCCACATCTTCTTTATCCATTCATCTGATGATGGGCACTTAGGTTGTTTCCATCTCCGGGCTATTGTAAATAGAGCTGCAATGAACATTTTGGTACATAACTCTTTTTGAATTTTGGTTTTCTCAGGGTATATGCCCAGTAGTGGGATTGCTGGGTCAGATGGTAGTTCTATTTGTAGTTTTTTAAGGAACCTCCATACTGTTCTCCATAGTGGCTGAACCAATTCACATTCCCACCAGCAGTGCAAGAGTGTTCCCTATTTTTAGTTTTTTAGGGAACCTCCATACTGTTCTCCATAGTGAGTGTATCAATTTACATTCCCACCAACAGTGCAAGAGGGTTCCCTTTTCTCCACACCCTGTCCAGCATTTGTTGTTTGTAGATTTTCTGATGATGCCCATTCTAACTGGTGTGAGGTGGCACCTTATTGCAGTTTTGATTTGCATTTCTCTAATAATTAGTGATGTTGAGCAGCTTTTCATCTGTATGTCAGCTTGGCCATCTGTATGTCTTCTTTGGAGAAATGTCTATCCAGGTCTTCTGCCCATTTTTTGATAGGGTTGTTTGTTTTTCTAATATTGAGCTGCATGAACTGTTTATATATTTTGGAGATTAATCCTTTGTCCGTTGATTCGTTGGCAAATATTTTCTCCCATTCGGAGGGTTGTCTTCCCATCTTGTTTACAGTTTCCTTTCCTATGCAAAAGTTTTAAAGTTTCATTAGGTCCCATTTGCTTATTTTTGTTTTTATTTCCATCACTCTAGGAGGTGGGTCAAAAAAGATCTTGCTGTGATTTACGTCAAAGAGTATCCTTCCTAAGTGTTCCTCTAAGAGTTTGGTAGTACCTGGTCTTACATTTAGGTCTTTAACCCATTTTGAGTTTATTCGTGTGTATGGTGTTAGGGAGTGTTCTAATTTCATTCTTTTACATGTAGCTGACCAGTTTTCCCAGCACCATTTATTGAAGAGACTGTCTTTTCTCCATTGTATATCCTTGCCTCCTTTGCCATAGATTAGTTGACCATAGGTGCATGGGTTTATCTCTGGGCTTTCTATCCTGTTCCGCTGATCTATATTTCTGTTTTTCTTCCAGTACAATATTGTCTTGATTACTGTAGCTTTGTACTAGAGTCTGAAGTCCGGGGATCTAATTCATCCAGCTCCATTTTTTTCCCTCAAGATTGCTTTGGCTACTAGGGGTCTCTTGTGTCTCCATACAAATTTTAAGATTTTTTGTTCTAGTTCTGTAAGAACTGCCCCTGGTAATTTGATAGGGATTGCATTGAATCTGTAGATTGCTTTGGGTGGTATAGTCATTTTCACAATATTAATTCTTACAATCCAAGAACATGGTATATCTCTCGATCTGTTTGTGTCATCTTTAATTTCTTTCATCAGTGTGTTATAATTTTCTGAGTACAGGTCTTTTACCTCCTTAGGTAGGTTTATTCCTAGGTATTTTATTCTTTTTGTTGAAGTGGTAAATGGGATTGTTTCTTTAATTTCTCTTTCTGATCTTTCATTGTTGGTGTATAGGAATGCAAGAGATTTCAGTATATTAATTTTGTATCCTGCAACTTTACCAAATTCACTGATGAGCTGTAGTAGTTTTCTGGTGGCATCTTTAGGATTACCTATGTATATAGTATCATGTCATCTGCAAACACTGACAGCTTTAATTCTTCTTTTCCAATCTGGATTCCTTTTATTTCTTTTTCTTCTCTGATTGCCGTGGCTAGGACTTCCAAAACTATGTTGAATAACAGGGGCGAAGGTGGACATCCTTGTCTTTTTCCTGACCTTAGAGGAAACACTTTCAGTTTTTCACCATTGAGAATGATGTTTGCTGTGGGTTTGTGGTGTACGGTCTTTATTATGTTGAGGTGGGGTCTCTCTATGCCCACTTTTTGGAGGGTATTTGTCATAAATGGGTGTTGAATTTTGTCAAAAGCTTTTTCTGCATCTATTGAGATGATCATATAGTTTCTATTCTTCAATTTGTTAATATGGTATATCACATTGACTGATTTGCATATATTGAAGAATCCTTGCATCCCTGGGATAAATCCCACTTGATTGTGGTGCATGATCTTTTTAATGTGTTGTTGGATTCTGTTTGCTAGTATTTTGTTGAGGATTTCTGTATCTATATTCAACAGTGATATTGGTCTGTAATTTTCTTTTTTTGTAGTATCTTTGTCTGGTTTTGGTATCAGGGTGATGGTGGCCTCGTAGAATGAGTTTGGGAGTGTTCATTCCTCTGCAATTCTTTGGAAGAGTTTGAGAAGAATGGGTGTTAGCTCTTCTCTAAACGTTTGATAGAATTTTCCTGGGAGGCCATCTGGTCCTGGATTTTGTTTGTTGGAAGATTGTTAACCACAGTTTCAATTTCATTACTTATGACTGGTCTGTTCACATTTTCTATTTCTTCCTGGTTCAGTCTTGGAAGATTATACCTTTCTAAGAACTGTCCATTTCTTCCAGGTTGTCCACTTTATTGGCCAGAGCTGCTTGTAGAAGTTTCTTAATATGATTTGTATTTCTGCAGTGTACACTGTAACTTCTCTTTTTCATTTCTAATTTTATTGATTTGAGTCCTTTCCCTCTTTTTCTTGATGAGTCTGGCTACAGGTTTATCAATTATGTTTATCTTCTCAAAGAACCAGCTTTTAGTTTTATTGATCTTTGCTATTGTTTTCTTGTTTCTATTTCATTTATTTCTGCTCTGATCTTCATGATTTATTTCCTTCTGCTAACTTTGGGTTTTGTTTGATCTTCTTTCCCTAGTTCCTTTAGGTGTAAGGTTAGATTGTTTCTTTAAGCTTTTTCTTGTTTCTTGAGGTAGGACTGTATTGCTATAAACTTCCCTCTTAGAACTGCTTTTGCTGCACCCCACAGGTTTTGGATCATCGTGTTTTTGTTGTCATTTGCCTCTAGGTATTTTTTGATTTCCTCTTTGAATTCTTCCGTTATCTCTTGGTTATTTAGTAGCATATTATTTAGCCTCCATGTGCTTTTTTTTTTAACGTTTTTTTTTCCCTGTAATTTATTTCTAATCTCATAGCTTTCTGTTTGGAAAAGATGCTTGATATGATTTCAATTTTCTTAACTTAACTGATGCTTGATTTGTGACCCAAGATGTGATCTATCCTGGAGAATGTGCCGTGTGCACTTGAGATGAAAGTGTAATCTGCTCTTTTCGGATGGAAAGTCCTATAAATATCAATTAAGTCTATCTGTTCTATTGTGTCATTTAAAGCTTGTGTTTCCTCATTAATTTTCTTTCTGGATGATCTGTCCACTGATGTACGTGAGGTGTTACAGTCCCCAACTATTACTGTGTTACTCTCAATTTCCTCTTTTATAGCTGTCAGCATTTGCCTTATGTATTGAGGTGCTCCTGTGTTGGGTGAATATATATTTATAATTACTACTTCTTCTTCTTGGATTGATCTCTTGATCACTATGTAGTGTCCTTCCTTGTCTCCTGTAGCATTCTTTATTTTAAAGTTTATTTTATCAGACATGAGTACTGCTACTCCAGATTTTTTTTTTTGATTTCCATTTGCATGGAATATCTTTTTCAATCTCCTCACTTTCAGTCTGTATGTGTCCCTAGGTTTGAAGTGGGTCTCTTGTAGACAGCATATATATGGGCCTTGCTTTAGTATCCATTCTGTGAGCCGGTGTCTTTTGGTTGGAACATTTAATCATTCACATTTATGGTAATTATCAATATGTATGTTCCTATTACAATTTTCTTAATTGTTTTGGGTTTGTTTTTGTAGATCATTTCCTTCTCTTGTGTTTCCTAGGTAGAGAAGTTCCTTTAGCATTTGTTGTACAGCTGGTTTGGTGGTGCTGAATTCTCTTAGCTTTTGCTTGTATGTAAAGCTTTTGATTTCTCCGTCAAATTTGAATGAGATCCTTGCTGGGTAGAGAAATCTTGGTTGTAAGTTCTTCCCTTTCATCACTTTGAATATATTGTGCCACTCCCTTCTGGCTTGTAGAGTTTCTGCTGAGAAATCAGCTGTTAACCTTAGGGTAGTTCCCTTGTATGTTATTCGTTGTTTTTCCCTTGTTGCTTTTAATACTTTTTCTTTGTCCTTAATTCTTGTCAATTTGATTACTATGTGTCTCAGCGTGTTTCTCCTTGGGTTTATCCTGTATGGGATGCTCTGCGTTTCTGGACTTGGGTGGCTATTTCCTTTCCCATATTAGGGAAGTTTTCAACGATAATCTTTTCAAATATTTTCTCGGGTCGTTTCTCTCTCTCTTCTCCTTCTGGGACTCCTATAATGTGAATGTTGGTGCATTTAATATTGCCCCAGAGGTCTCTTAGTCTGTCTTCATTTCTTTCCATTCTTTTTTCTTTATTCTGTTCCATGGCAGTGAATTCCACCATTCTGTCTTCCAGGTCACTTATCCGTTCTACTGCCTCAGTTATTCTGCTACTGATTCCTTCTAGTGTATTTTTCATTTCAGTTATTGTATTGTTCATCTCTGTTTGTTTGCTCGTTAATTCTTCTAGGTGTTTCTTCTTTAATTCTTCTAGGTCTTTGTTAAACATCTTGCATCTCCTCCATCTTGCCTCCATTCTTTTTCTGAGGTCCTGGATCATCTTTAATATCATTACTCTTTTTCTGGAAGACTGCCTATCTCCACTTTCTTTAGTTGTTTTCTCTGAGGTTTTATTTTGTTCCTTCATCTGGTACATAGTCCTCTTCCTTTTCATTTTGTCTGGCTTTATGTTAATGTGGTTTTCTTTCTACTGGCTGCAGGATTGTAGTCCTTCTTGCTTCTGCTATCTGCTCTCTGATGGATGAGGCTATCTAAGCGGCATGTGCAAGCTTCCTGATGGGACAACTCCCATTCTGACTAAGTAGTATGCAGTAGTTATATCATGAACTTTTACACAAGAAGTAATTATTAAGTGTTACAGATTCAATCCGCAGATTAAATGAAACCCCTATCAAATTACCAATGGCATTTTTTTTACAGAAGTAGAACAAAAATTCTTAAAATTTCTATGGAGACACAAAACACCCCGAATAGCCACAGCAATCTTGAAGGAAAAAACCAGCACTGGAGGAATCAGACTCCCTGACTTCAGACTATACTACCAAGCTATAGTAATCAGGACAATATGGTGCTGGCACAAAAACAGAAATATAGATCAATGGAACAGGATAGAAAGCCCAGAGATAAACCCACGCACCTATGGTCAACTAATCTATGACAAAGGAGGCAAGGATATACAATGGAGAAAAGACAGTCTCTTCTATAAGTGGTGCTGGGTAAACTGGACAGCTGCATGTAAAAGAATGAAATTAGAACACTCCCTAACACCATACACAAAAATAAACTCAAAATGGATTAAAGACCTAAATGTAAGACTGGACACTATAAAACTGCTAGAGGAGAACATAGGAAGAACACTCCTTGACATAAATCACAACAATATCTTTTTTGACCCACCTCCTAGAGTAATGAAAATAAAAACAAAAATAAACAAATGGGACCTAACTGAACTTAAATATTTTTGCATAGCAAAGGAAACTATAAATAAGATGGAAAGACAATTCTCAGAATGGGAGTAAATATTTGCCAACGAATCAGCAGACAAAGGATCAATCTCTAAAATATATAAACAGCTCGTGCAGCTCAATATTAAAAAAAAAAATCAAAAAATGGGCAGAAGACCTAAATAGATACTTCTTCAAAGAAGATATACAGATGGCCAAGAGCCACATAAAAAGATGCTCAACATCACTAATTATTAGAGAAATGCATATCAAAACTACAGTGAGGTATCACTTCACACCGATCAGAATGTGCATCATCAGAAATCTATAAACAAGAAATGCTGGAGAGGGTGTGGAGAAAAGGGGACTCTCGTACACTGTTGGTGGGAAGGTAAATTGATACAGCTACTATGGAGAACAGTATGGAGGTTCCTTAAAAAACTGAAACTAGAATTACCACATGACCCAGCAATCCCACTACTGGGCATATACCCAGAGAAAAATGTAATTCAAAAAGACACACACACCCCAATGTTCATTGCAGCACTATTTAAAATAGCCAGGTTATGGAAGCAACCTAAATGCCCATCGATACATGAATGGGTAAAGAAGATGTGGTACATATATACAATGGAATATTCGCCATAAAAAGGAACAGAATTGGATCATTTGTAGAGACGTGGATGGACCTAGAGACTGTCATACAGAATGAACTAAGTCAGAAAGAGAAAAACAAGTATCGTATATGAACGCATATATGTGGAATGTAGAAAAATGGTACAGATGAACCAGTTTACAAGGCAGAAACAGAATCAGATGTAGAGAACAAATGTATGGACACAAAGGCAGTAAAGTGGGGTGGGCGGTGGTGGTGGTGGGATGAATTGGGATATTTGGATTGACATATATACACTAATATGTATAAAGTAGATAACAAAAAAAGAGAAATTTGAGTAATCTAAATTAACAGCTATCCATATATATTTTCTAATTAAGTAGAAATTGACATTTGTTGCTTAAATTTCCTATTTCACAAATTATTAACTGATTGTGTAAAAATTATATTCTTTAATCATATTTCTATAAAAAGTAGAAACATGGGGCTTCCCTGGTGGTGCAGTGGTTGAGAGTCCACCTGCTGATGCAGCGGACGCCGGTTCGTGCCCCGGTCCGGGAGGATCCTGCGTGCCGCGGAGCGGCTGGGCCTGTGAGCCATGGCCGCTGAGCCTGCATGTCCGGAGCCTGTGCTCCGCAACGGGAGAGGCCACAACAGTGAGAGGTCCACGTATCGCAAAAAAAAAAAAAAAAAAAAAAAGTAGAAACATGCTAGAATCTGATGTAACATTTTAGTTACTTATAAGAAAACAGGAATTATTCTCCAGTAAAATCTTTATCATAATGATGAAATAAATATAAAGAAAAACATAAATAAATAATAAATATTAGGGGAAAAACAAATAATAAATAAATATTTATTTATTATAAATAAATTTATGTTATAAATTATAAATTATATAATTTATATAATTATATTTATATAATATATAAGTATATAATATATATTTATATAAATTATGTAATTATAAATTATAATTATAGAATATAAATTATATATGGTATAATTATAAATTATAAATAAATTATAATTTATTATATATATTTATATATAATATAAAATAAATTTATTATAAAATAAATAAATATTAGGGGAAAAACAAACGAACTCTTGGTTCAAAAACCAGAGAGGTGTTAACAAATACCAAAGGACTGAGGATACCACCCCTGATGCTGGTATTAAATATGTGCATATCACTGCTACACTAAACATTACCTAGAGATCAACGTTTTGTTTCCAAACCACCCTCATATAGATACCCGGAATTGCTCCTAAGTATGAATAGTCCCAAGCTCTACCCAAACAAGTAGTAATGAAACCTAGAGGGGCAAGATAGGGGTAGGGGATTAAGGGGTACAAACTATTATGTATAAGATAAATAAGCTACAAGGATATGTTCTACAGCACAGGGAATATAGAAAATACTTTATAATAACTTTAGATGGAGTACAATCTATAAATATTTTGAATAACTAGGCTGTATACCTGAAACTAATATAATACTGTAAATCAACTATACTTCAATAAAAAAACTAGAGAATCAGTACACAAATCATCAAGTATCCAGATGATTCATATACAGGTTCATTTTAAGAAACACTAGAATATGCTCTGAGCCCAGATTGACTCTCGTGATATTGGAAGGGTAAAGTAATTATGAAGAACAATCAATTCATTTCTTATCTTTTTACACCTGTTTTTTAATTGCCTTATAGTTGATGCACAATATTATATAAGCTTCAGGTGTACAATTTTTAAAGTTTATACTCCATCTGTACTTATTATAGAATATTGGCTATATTCCCTGTGCTGTACAATATATGCTTATATCTTATTTATTTATTTATTTTTAAAAGGAACATTTATTTACTTTTTGGCTGCGTTGGGTCTTTGGTGCTGCACGTGGGCTTTCTCTAGTTGCAGGGAGCGGGGTTTACTCTTCGTTGCAGTGCGCAGGCTTCTCATTGAGGTGGCTTCTCTTGTTGCAGAGCATGGGCTCTAGGCACGCTGGCTTCAGTAGTCGTGGCACACGGGCTCAGTAGTTGTGGCTCACAGGCTCTAGAGCACAGGCTCAGTAGTTGTGGTGCATGGGTATAGTTGCTCCGCGGCACGTGGGATCTTCCTGGAACAGGGATCGAACCCGTGTCCCCTGCATTGGCATACGGATTCTTAACCACTGTGCCACCAGGGAAGTTCTAGCTTATTTATTTTAAACACAGTAGTTTGTACCTCTTAATCCTCTACCAATATCTTACCCCTTTCCCCTTCATTTCTTATCTTTTTACCTGGAATATAGAAAAAATTTTCTATCAATAACTGCAGTGTCCAGTGGTTACAAAATATTCTATTCCAAGCTAACTTCTAAAGCAATCCTTCCAAATTATCAAGTTATCCCACTACCTCCTCTTCAATCTAGAATTTGCAATAATAAAAGTACACAAAGCATATCGAAATTCTTTAAGTAAAAGGCACAATGTTTATGCCAATTAGCTATGCAAAAGAATCAGCATCACTCTAAGCAGCTGGTACACATGGAATGTGAAGTGAGATTTCTTTTCCACCTGATCAAATCCTGGAGAAGGCAGGTCCAAAGTGGAAAGAGATAAAGCTACGGAGCCCAACACATCCATGTTTGTGTCCTGGCTCTGCTATTTGCAGTCTGAGCTGCAACAAGTGATTTAGCCTCTCTGAGCTTTAAGATACTCTGAAAATTTGAGACTAACACTCACTTCTTTGTAGGAAAGATAATAATATTAGCTAACATACACTGAATGCTGACCCTGGGCCATCCTCCAGAGTAATAGCTTTATATGTATATATAATTACATTTAATACTTGCTGAAGCCCTTTTTTTTTTTTTTTTCCGGTACGCGGGCCTCTCACTGTTGTGGCCTCTCCCGTTGCGAAGCACAGGCTCCGGACGCGCAGGCTCAGCGGCCATGGCTCACGGGCCCAGCCGCTCCGCGGCATGTGGGATCTTCCCGGACCAGGGCACGAACCCATGTCCCCTGCATCGGCAAGCAGACTCTCAACCACTGCACCACCAGGGAAGCCCGCTGAAGCCCTTTTCATGGGTACTACTATTACCTATTACATTTGCATGTTACAGATGAGAAAACTGAGGCATAGAGTAATAAACTAATTTCACAAAGAGACAAAGATAATAAATTGAAGATCCTAGTTCTGGTCTTAGCAGTCTCATTCCAGAAAAGAAATGTTTGGATATTGAAGTATAGGTGTTATTGCAATGAATGGATTTATGGAATGCCCCATGCACATCGCAAGATATAAAAAACACTAAGCTACTTGTCTTTCTCTCTTACCTTTTTCGGATTAAACTGAACTACCAATGACAGATAAATATTGTTAGTCTACAAGCAATGCCAATTCTAAACTCTTATTCCAATTGACTCTCTTAAATTGACAATGTGTACTCCCTTTCAATGAACTTTTAGTCAAGCAAAGCAGTAAACCAATGCCTTCCTTACAAGTAGGCTTTATATAATTTCACTGGAATGTGATAAAACTGGAATATATAGGGAGTTTGCCTATGTTTCACCAGCACAGATTTAAGTGCAAACTTAGCATTTTAGTTAGCCCCAAAAATGGAAAGTAGGAAAACAATGTATGAAGTTAGATAATTACTGAAGTTGTAATGCTTGAAATTCAAGATTTTTGAATGCTCTGTGTGTGTGTGTGTATGAGTGTGAGTGTATGTGTATGTGTGTTAGACCTATAAGCACCGCTGATCCAGCATTTATTATGCCATTTGACTATCCAGAGATCCAGGATTGATATTATGTGAAGCACCTGACAATTCAAGTAAAAGATAATGTGATAGTTTTCCAAAACTGGTCAATAATAAATGAATTTAGAATTTAAATCAAAACAATGGATTTCTCACAGTACATTACTGATAAGGCACACTTATTCTAACAACGTTTTCAAAGGATAATGCATTATTTACTGCCACTACTAATAAAAACTCCAATATAAATGAAAGTATTAAACTAAAAAAAATAAAATAAAATAGGTCTGAGCATGGTAAACATTCTGCAGGGTAGTTTATTTGGAATTTGGGTAGAGAAAATGTGTAACATGATTTGCTTCACAAATTCCTGATTCTTTTTTACATTGGTGAGTAAAGCGTACGTTTCCTATAATGACTTAAGTGCTATAGCCTAACAGTAAAATGTCCTATAACTATTCCATATGACTTCTGGTACATACTGCTGATCTGAATAATGCAATATGAGAAAGTGACAAGTAACTTTTCATAGTAATAAAGTTATATGAGGACAGAATACTACTTTAAAGATTTATTTCAGAATTAGAAATTTTACTATGATTTTTATTTTTTTCCCAGGAGTGTTTTGATTCTTTCACTTTAAATTCCATATCTAAAGAAATGCAGGACTCATAAAAGTATGCTGACTGAACTTGTTTGTTGAATGAATAAATGAATGCATGCATGGTTACTGAAAGAAGAAAAACAATGGAGGAAGACAGAGAGATTTCAATGAACATACAATCATAAATAAAGATACAAATTTAGCATGGAGTGATGCTGATTCTTTTGCACAGCTAAGTATAAACTCTGTAAACCATTCTCATTCCACACTATGTCCCCATACTACTGACCATACCTCCTGGCAACCACTAATCTGTTTTCCATTTTTAAAACTGTGTCTTTTCAAATATGTTATATAAGTGAAAGCATCTCTTTTGCGATTGGCTTTTTCATGCAGCATAATTCCTTACAGATGCATCTAAAGTGTGGTGTTTATCAATAGTTCATTGCTTTTTAGTGGTGAGTAGTATTCCATGGTATGTATATACCACAGTTTATTTAACCATTCATCTACTGAAGGGCATTAGCTCTGATTCCAGTATTGGCTATCACAAATAAAACTGCTATGACCATTCATGCACAGGGTTTTTTGGTGTGTGTGTGAAGATAAACTTTCATTTTGGATGGATAAATACCAAGGAGTGGTGGAATGTATGGCAGTTGAATGTTTAGTTTCATAAGAAACCACCAAAATGTGTTCCAGAGTTGCTGAATCATTTTACATTCCCACCAGTGATGTATAAATGATTCAATTTCTTCACAACCACACCAGCATTTTGTGTTGTCATTATTTATTATTTTATACACAGATGTGTAGTATATGTCATTATGGTGTAAATTTGTATTGTTTTGATGGCTAAGGATGTTGAACATCTTTTCATGTCATTATTTGCCATCTGTCTATTCTTTTCAGTGAAATGTCTGTTCAAAAAAAAAGTATTTCTGTTAAGGTTTGAGAGTTTTAAAAAATATATTTTAGATACTACTCCTTTGCAAATATTTTCTCTCAGTCTGTAGCTTCTCTTTTCATCTTATTTACATGGGTTTCACAAAGTAATTTTTTTTTTTAATTTTGAGGAAGTCCAATATATCAATTGTTTCTTTCATGGATCATGCTTTTGGTATCAAGCCTAAGCACTCTTGTCTAGATAAGATTCTAAAGATATTCTCCTATTTTTTTCCTAAATTTTTTACTGTTTTATATTTTACATTTAAGTGTGTAATTCACTTTGAATTGATTTTTGTATATGGTGAGAAGTTTAGGCCAGATAGATAGATAGATTGATTGATTTTGCCTCTATACATCCAAATGTTCCAGCACCATTTGTTGAAAAGACTATCCTTTCCCCATTAAATTGTTTTTTGTACTTTTGCCAAAAATCAGTCAAGCATGTTTGTGTGATTTTATTTCTGGGTTCCCTATTCTACTGGCCTATATTTTTTCCTTCCACTACTTCTATACTGTCTTGATTACTACAGATGTATAGTAGGCGTTAATATGGGGTAGAATGATCCTTCTGTCTATGGGCAGCATGTTCTATACATGTCAGTTAGATCCTACTGGTTAATTGCATTGTTTAGAGATTTAATATTCTTACTGATGTTCTGTCTAGTATTTCTGTCAGTTCCTATTATAGAGATGATATATTGAAGTCTGCAACCATAATTGTTTATTTGCTTATTTCTGCTTTACGCTCTTTCCATTACTACTTCATGTATTTTGAGCGTCTATTGTTGATGATACCCATTTAGAATTGCTATGTCTTCCTGGTGAATAATCCTTTTGTCATTATGCAATGCCCCTCTTTGCATGTAGTAATTTTCTTTGCTCTGAATTCTACTTTATTATGTATTATTATTATAATTCCCATTTGAAAAATACTATATGCATGTTAAACTTTTGTTCCATCCATTTACTTTTAACCTACATATATCATTTAATTTGAAGTTAGTTTCTTATAAGCAGGCAAAAATTGGGTCATATCTTGTTAACTGCTCTATCATTCTCTCTTTTGATTTCTGTATTTAGATTATTTACATTTAAGATGGTTACTGGTATGCTAGAATCATATCTGCCATTTTACTAATAGTTTTTGTTTCCTCCAGTTCTCATCCCTCTTTTTTCTTGCTTTTTCATGTGTTACTTGATTATTGTATAGGATTCCATCTTGATTTATTTGTAGTGTTCATGAGTGCATCTCTCTGTGTAATTTTCACAGTGGGTGCTCTGTGTGTTACAATATACATGTATAACATCACAGTCTATGAATATCAACATTTTACCTCTTCAAGTCAATATAAAAATCTCACTTTCACTTAGGTCACTTTACCTTCCTCACTTTTAAATATCTTTGTCTTGAGTATTAGATGATGTAATAATTTCTGCTTCAATCATCAAATGTGATTTATAAAACTCATGAGGAAAAGAATAGTCTACATTATGTACCCATGTTTCTGTTCTTCCATTGGTTTTTCCTCCTACCTGATGTTCCATGATTCTTTCTTTTATTATTTCCTTTCTGTTTGAAAAACTTTCTCAGCCAATCTATAAAGGTAGGTCTGCTAGCAATAAATTATTTTCATTTTCTCCAACTGAGAATTTATCTCTCATTCATTCTTGAAGGGTAGTTTTATCAGAAATAAAATTTGTGGTTAACAGTTCTTTTCTTTTGCCACTTGAAAAAATATTGTGCCATTTTCTTTTGGACTCCAAGGTTTCAAATGAGAAATCCACAGACATTGAAATGGGGTTTCCTATGGATAATACTGTTTCTTTTTTCTGCCTTCAAGGTGTTTTCATCGTCTTCAGCTTTCAAAAGTTTACTTATTGTTGTTGGCATAGGTTTCTTTGTGCTTACTTACCTTATTGGGGTTTGCTTAGCTTCTTGGACCTATATGTTGGTTCCTTCAACACATTTTGGAAGTTATCAGCCATTATTTCTTCAAATATTATTTCAGCCCCACTCTTTCTCCTCTCTTTTTGATACGCTAGTAATATGAATATTGGATTTTTGTTTTTGTTTTGCTTTGTTTTTGTTCCATAGGCTCCTGAGACTCAGTTCAATTTATTTTTCAGTATATTTTCTCTCTTTTGTTTCAAATTGGGTAAATTGTACTGATCTGCTTTCAAGTTTGCTGGTTCCTTTATATGTCATCTCCACTCTACTACTGAGCCCATTTGGTTAATTTTTTTGTTATTTCTGTTATTGTATTTTTCACTTCTGTAACTTTTATTTGATCTTTTTAATATAACATTTATTTCTTTGCTATATTTTTTTTCTATTTTTTCATTTGTTTCAAGAAATTTGTAATTGCTTATTATAACACTTTTGTAAAAGAAGCTTTAAAATCCTTGTTGGATAATTCCAATATTGGATTCATTTTGGCATTAGCATTAATTTACTATCATTTCTCATATAAATGATTTTCTTGGTTCTTGGTATGAAGGGTGATTTTTTACAGTATTCTCAACATTGTGTCTGTTAAATTTAGCAACTCATTGCCCTATTTAACTCTTTTTTTCTTTAACTCTTTATTTTAGCAGGTAGTCACCATGTTTAGGTTTATCACACAAGTCTTGGCCTGCATTTGTGGACTGTGGTTCCAACGGCACTTTAATTTCCAGAGCCTTGTTTGGTTGGGTGTTTTTTTGTTTTTGTTTTATTCTTAGTTTATTAGGTATCAGCAGGGCTCCTACCATAGATACAAATGGGATTTCCCCATCTTGGGCTGCTGGGTACCTTTTCATGGGGGAGGGATGTGGTAGGAAGCCCTTAGCAGTTTCCCCCTCCCTCAGCTGCCTGGTTGCCTCTGAAGGGACAGGGGCTCTCAGACCCTCTGAGTCAAAAAGCATTTCTAAAACAGGCAGCTTGCTACTGCTAGCTCCTTCATGCTGATTCTGCGTATGCACTCCAGTACCTCTGAAGAGGAGTGAAGTTTTCTATTTCTAGCCACTTGCTGTGGTCGTGTCATCCATTGCTTATGTCCCACCTCCAATGTCTCTGGATGATGTTGAGGGGCTGAACTGAGGGGAGAAAAGACAGTCTCAGGACTGTGTGGACAAAGAGACTCCCAAATGGAATTTCCTTTTCTGACTAGATCCCTTCAGCCTATTCTATCTTCCTGCCTCAGTATTTCTCAGTGGGAAAGTAGAGTCTTAGGCCCTGCAGTATAGGAGAGTGCTTTCTCTGGACACTTACTGTTGTCAGAGCTCCTTGTAGATCTGCCTTGCTGGTCATGTTTGTGTTGAGTTCTTCTGATATTGTCATAAGTACTCTGCTAGATCCAGGAGAGGGAGGAACTTACTGGGGACACCTTCTATGGCTTGCCTGGGGGTCAGAAAATTTCAGGGCTTAGTAGGCTTCTTCTGTTGGGGTGGGGCAAAATTAAAATGCCTTTTCTTCCAGTCCTGGGGTCCCAAACCAGCTCGGCTCCTTCTTACCATATTTTCAGAGTTCTCCTATTGTTGTTGCCTGTGTTATTTCCAGGGTTTATATTGTGTTTAGCAGAGAGCAGAAAGATACAGGTTTATGTCATCCTGTCTGAATAGGAAGTTCCAAAAATATCCATTTTTATTCTTAAAATAAAGATGGATATTACTTTTCCTTATTAACAGTGACAGAAACTCAGGTACAAAAACATATTCTATTTGTTCAAGGTCATGAAGTAATAAGCAAAAGGCAGTAGAGGTAATAAGCTTGATCTATCTACTAAAGGGCAATTTTTTTTCTTTTCCACGTCCTCCTTTTCTTTGTACATGTAAACTGAGTAATAAACAACAACAAAGAGCAAGTTCTAAGAAACTATTCTTCACCTAATATCATTTATCTGAGGGGGTAAAAAAACTACGTAATTAGAAGTGTTCATTAAGTTGTGCCATGGCAAACAGAGGCAAAGGCAGTAAATGTAAAACAAAGGCTTTCCAAGAAATGCCAAGCAAAGGCAATGAGGACAACTGTAAAGTATACAGGATTAAAGAAAAGCAGCATTTTGAAGGTCAGGTATTGTCTTGGCAAAATGACTGGCTCAGTTCTGTTGCTAGTTCCTTGGCAGCCCCCTGTCCAAATGTGTTTTCAAGAAGACTAGCACCCCAAACAAGAGAGGCACATTTGGCCTGGGAGCTTGCCAGAGAGCAAGGACAGCTGAGTTGATTTTATGCTATCATTTTGGAAAGAGTAAAAAAAAAAAGAGAGAGTTGATTTTAGGCTATCATTTTGGAAAGAGTAAAAATGGCTGTTTCTTTGTCTTTCTCTGCTAGATATTTCAGATGCTGGCAGGAGGGCAGTCTGGAACTGACAACACCAGCTGTAATTACTGAGGAGACACTCTGTAAGAATATGCTGTGTTTTGTTTTGTTGTCTTCAAATACCAAAGGCAAATAATGAAGTGTTTACGAGAAGTGAAAGATCATTCCTCACTCCTTTTCATGTTGATGAATTCCAGCATAAGTAAAAGAGATAATCCAAGCTATGGAGTAAACATGAATGAGTTCCAAATACAGGCCCCAGATAAATGGAGGGACAGAGGAAGGATGTGAGAGTACAGGGACAGGGAAATACCTGGGGTGGCCCACTGGGGATGGGGAAGCCCGATT
This sequence comes from Lagenorhynchus albirostris, assembly GCF_949774975.1. Taxonomy (NCBI): domain Eukaryota; kingdom Metazoa; phylum Chordata; class Mammalia; order Artiodactyla; family Delphinidae; genus Lagenorhynchus; species Lagenorhynchus albirostris. Next base: position 38,761,958 of record NC_083113.1, read on the forward strand.
TCAGAACTTCCTCTTCTCCTGGTGTGTGAGAGATGAAATACAGAAGCAATTTTGTATCTCTTTAATTTTTTTTTTCTTAATGAAAAGGAAATTTTTAGAAAATGACATGGAGATATTGACTTGCAGTGTTTTATCTTATTAGCTTCCAAGAATGGGATGGGTGCCTGCCAATATGACAGAAAGTGCTTAGTTATCCTTTCCTTCCTAAAACTAGGATTTGACACAAACTCTTTTCTCGCAAGGCAAATATGTCTAATAGACAGTGTTTTTGCTCCAAGGCAATTACCTGTCTGGTGAAAAACAAAACAAAACAAAACAAAAAAACATGGGATCTGTAGAGGGAAGGAGAGGACATCTAATATTTATTGAACGCTTACTGTGTACTAGACACTGTACCTACAACATTTCCCTGAACTGACACTATTTTGCAATGGGATCACCCAATTATCTAATGAGCAAATATCAACTCAAAGAGTTGTCTAAAGTCATAACTAGTAAGTGGTAGAGCTAAGATCTGAATCAGGACTTTCATTCAATATTCTTATTCATATTGAATAAATTTTTATTCCTATTGAAAAAAATTATTATTCATTTAAAATATTGAATGGAAACTGTTTTCTATTTTATTGCAGAAATCACAGAGCTTTTAATATGCCAATATGAACTAAATATATCATAAAAAGGAAAAAAAAATTAAAAACTTTACCAACAAAAAGTGATCTGACTTTGGGACATTCCCCCCCAGAAGCACCTATGGTTCCTGGAATCAATGATGGAACAAATTTTGGGAAATGTTGGTCTAGGTGATTAGTATTATAGGAGACTCAATCACCAATTCCAGCTCACCCAACTATTTCCTTTCTGAAAATGTTCTCATGTTTTTAGGATGCTTTAGGGTTTTAAAAACACATTCACTTCCATCTGTTTATTTTCATTTCACAAAAATCAGCAGAGACTAGAATGCTTAGCCTCACTTTGGAGATAGGGTAGTCATCTCAAGAAAGTTGAAATCCAAGGTCACAGTGTTCTTTTTCAGGAAGTCTTTCCCAACTTATCACAGAAGACATTATTTTTTTCAGTTTTATTCATCATATTATCCATGTTCTCACTCAACAACTCTGGTAGATTGGAGACAACAGAAAAAACTGGAGACCCAGAGACTTGTATTTGTCACGGCTCTGCCATTCCCTACCTCTTTGATTCTTAGAATTTATACATTGTAGTATGTGGAAGTAATAAATACCCTTTGAGTAGTTTTGAGAATGTAATGAAACAAAACATGAAAAGTCTGAAGAAAGTACTAAACAGATATTAGTACCTCTCCCCATTCTGCCTTTTTCTTCTCAGTGTTTACAGATGGCTCCCACATGGCCCATGGCTTTGCACACCTCTAAGATATTTAAGATCACATGGATGTTTATCCACTATAGTTTACTGACTATCACAATTGGCTCAGCACTAATTTGAGAAGAAGGTGGTGGCAGTGATAGTGTTTTTGACAATTATTAATTTTAAAAGAACACAAAAGCAGGGGACTTAAAGAGGAGAAATAAATGGATTGAAGGTTTCATAACTTGAGACAAAATATTTAATTAAGTCCAGCACTACATTCTTTGAATGCAACTATTCAGAAACTACAATTGATATATTTTTATCTTTCTCTCTGCTGGTTCCTTCCCCAATACTTTCTCCCCCACCCCCATCCCCCAGTCTTTCTCTCTCAATTCTAAGAGAAGTTTGAGTCTTACTATCACAGGTGAGATCACTCATTAACTACATCAGGATTTTATTTGTACCTGAGGAGTTGTAATTTCACCTCACAATCCCCCAACTTTTCCCCTATACATCTCAATAAAGAAACTGTAGACTACATACTTCCTAATTCAATTACAATCTAAATACCAGATAGAATATCTAATAATAACCTGTGTATTATTTAATAAAGTTTATCTATAATAATATCAGTAATAAAATATAGCAGCTACCAGTTATTAAACACCTACTATGTATATTACTGTGTGCAAGTGCTTTAATACAAATATCTGTAATTCTTTTTCTTTTTTAATTAATTTTTATTGGAATATGGTTGCTTTACAATGTTGTGTTAGCCTCCACTGCACAACAAAATGAATCAGCCATACACATACAGATATCCCCTCCCTTTTGGACTTCCCTCCCATTTAGGTTACCACAGTGTACTAGGTGAGGTTCCCTGTACTATACAGCATGTTCCCATCAGTTGTCCACTTCATACATAGTATCAATAACGTATATGTGTCAATCCCAGCTTACCAATTCCTCCCACCCCACCCCTTTCCCTCTTGGTATCCGTACATCTGTTCTCTACATCTGTGTGTCTACATCTGCTTTGCAACGAAGATCATCTACACCATTTTTCTAGATTCCACATATATGTGTTATTATACAATATTTGCTTTCCTCTGTCTGACTTACTTCACTCTGTATGACACTCTCTAGGTCCATCCACATCTCTATAAATGACCCAATTTCATTCCTTTTTATGGCTGACAAATACCTGTAATTCTTAAGGAAAGCAGGAAAGGTAAATCCTATTGTCCCTTTTTATGCTTAAAGTAAGAAAGACTGAGAGAATAAGTGAACTAGACTGAAAAGTCAAAGTTATGGGGGCCAAATTCGGATCTGTATGATACGATGCCTGTGCCTTTCGTTCCATCCCATCTGGCAACACCCTTGATCACTAGGAGTCAACCTGAATTATGCCAAATTGTATTTACATAATTGATAGGACATAGACCTTCCTCTGAGCAGTGTCTCTCATTACAGACTTAAGAAAAGGGTGGTAAAATAGTGGTTGAATTAAAATACTATTGGGAGTGTCCACAATTGTTTTAAAAACTGGTTAATCAACTGATCACTTAATGGATTGGGGTGTCAATCCCAGTGGATCGGGATCCCAATTGGAATCCAGCTACACTGTTTGCTGATAACAAGGCAAAGACTACAGTTAGGGCCTTTGTCTGCCTTTGTCTCAATGTCAAGACAAGGGTTATAGCTAACGGAGTCAAAGAAAGAACTTTAATAATTTTGGTTTGACCAAAATTGTGGATTTTATAATTAAATCAAGTTTAATTATAAATTAAATAGCTTATATAATCATAAATTAAAATTGATGCATTTTTATAAATTAAATTAAATTTTGATAAACTCGATAATGTCTAACACTTTGTTACTCAGGGTTAGTCCACTGCAGTAAATGAGTCAAACAGGGAGTCTTTATTAGGACTATCTCCTTATAATTTCACAAGCCTTCTTTGATGACTTGCTTTGTTGCTGGCACTGTGCTAGTCATGAGGCTACACCTGCCCTATGGAGCTTATAGACACTACTGAGTGCTGTTGTGAACACAAACGAGACCAAGATTATAAAAAATAGCATTATTTATACTTGGAGATACGCTCTATAAATGGGAGGCCAGTAGGACACTTGGCAATTTTTGAAATCTTTGTATGTCAGGGCTAAAAGAGAAGTGTCCATCATGAAGTTCAACCGATTGAATTTCACAAGAGCATCTGCAGCCCATAAAAAGTAGAGGCCTTAGTTGTGCAGACCCTGTGAGCCAATGGTCATGGCAGGGCCCTAAGATCCCCTTCCTGTGTGTCAGATCCTCTTCTGAAGTGTTGCTGGGCTCAGAGGAGAGAATGGTCATATTGGGCTGAGCTGGTCACCAGGTCAGCTGATGTGTGAGCCACTGTGGACAGGGCAAGGGAAGGGCCCAGAGACTGGAGACCATGCCAGAGAATAAAGATGGGACTGCGTTTTTAGACTTTAGAGTTTGCTTCAGAACTCATCATCTTGATTTGCTTTTCCTGCCTTCTGTCTCTCCGCTTTGCACTGACCCTAAAATCAAACAAATTAAGAGAAAACTACTTTGCTTCGCTTCCCTTTTCTTTCCTTCTTTCTCTTTAGATGTCTTTTGCCTGCTGTATCCCTCTTTCTCTCTTTATGCTTATTTGAAAACAATAACAACAAAGACAGATAGGCAGATAGAGATAACCTATATAGATCTAGATCTAAATTTATCTATTCACCTATCTACATTTGTTATTGTTTTTAAACAAAATGGAAAACTGGAAGAGTAGCATTTAAAGAGAGAAGGTAGGGGTGTGAAGGTTTTAACTTTGTTTACACTTATTTTTTTTAATGAGAGTTAACATTACATTTACAAAGAGAAAGGCTATTGATACTGGTACTCCTAGACTGTTAGTCCTCAGGCAACTCACTTAATCTTTATAAGCCTCAGTTTACACATCTTCCAAATAGAATACTTAGCATTTGCCTGGCATGCAGTTGGCACTCACTAACCATCTATTGGGCGTAGTTTCACACAGAGAGAACAAATAATGAAAGATGTCCCTTTGCTGGACTAGGGATGCACCAAGATGTGACTTGGAGGATATGGGAATGCACCTTGAACCCCCAATATTAAAGCCATTGTCCATTTATAACATTTGAAATAAAAGTAATAATCATTCACCTTTTGTATGAGATCATCAAAGATATTATTGGAAGCACAAATATGTTTTTGGTTCCAGGAACATTTTAATGTACATCAGGCATTGACTTAATTATAGTCTCTAAGAGAGAAAAGGATCTTTATCTACACCAAAATTATCTATTAAAAAAGGAAAGTAAAATACATCCAGTGAGGCCTGCTAACTTGCTCAAGGCCAGACATTACTCAGTGACAAAACCAAAAACAGATTGTATAACTGTACACTCCGTTATACAGCCTAGAAAGCATGACACCATTACCTCACAAGACAGAACTAGAACATAAATAACCACAGTGATAATTAATAGCTAATACTTATTGAGCACTAACAATATACTAGATGCTATCTTAAGTGATTTATGTGTAAAAGCTCATTCAATATTTATAAAACCTCATAAAATAGATACTGTTTTGTCCCTATATTACTACAGATCAAATAATCTAGAGATTCCTCCACATTAAATTTATCTAATTGATTCCAGGTTGTAAATTGAATCCATGTTGACAATTTTTAGCTAGTTATCTAAAAAATAATATTGGTTTCATTTGGTAATAAGAAAATTAGTAATTATGGTTTTAACCTTTTTAAAAAGTTCTAATTATTTTTTGGCCAACTAACTCTATTTATAAACACATCTTCTATTAGCAGATTTCTAATTTATTTATTTCTAATTACAATGATAATATGCAACATTTGCTGTTAAGCTCTGTGGGTCTGAGCCAAATGGATTTTAAGTATAGACAGACAAAGGAGAAGAGTTGGAGCATTCGCCATTTTTATTATTGAACTCTGAAAACAATTTCAGAATGCTGAACAGCATTCCGTTGGAAAATTAATTTTGAATGGGAATGGCATTCTGCCTTTGGTTACATGGTTGATTATTTTTAATGTATATGGCATAACTGCCATTCACAATAATTACCTGTCAAAGATTTCTGCCTTATTCTATATTCCATTTTTGCCATCCAGATGTACCTATTACTATTTTTAACATAATATGCCTATATGTATATATGTATATGAGACATACAATCAGGAAATACTGTATTGACTAAAGAGCTAAGTGGACAAATTTATCTGTGTTAATATCAAATCATGTCACATTTTATTTACAGATAATAGGACATGGATGGATGCTTATTTCAGTAAAAAGTAGATTATATTTCAATGTGGTTATTGGTAGTGAAGATGTTAATAGGTAGCGTAACATGGGGGATTTTACATGACTTGGAAAATGTATGTGACATGAGGAAAAGTTAATTTCAGCCTTGCCTCATTAATCGGATCTGCCGCCAGCTAAAAACTGTCACCTAAGTATATTGTTCCTTCCGCTGTGTGGTACTGATGAAGATACTGACTTACAAAACAGAAGTAATTGGGCTTGGTGCTAGGAGGAGGGGGAAGGAGAAAGTACAAGAACAAATGTGTTTATAGCTGACCTTTCGGAAGAACTGCCCAAGACACCTTGAGGTGGCACCTGTCATTGCTAATGGAGACTGTGGATTCAAGACTGTTCAAACAGTCCTGCATGTGAACTTCTGGGAACTGAAATTAACTGCACTCGTTCTTTCATGAAGGCATTCATATCAAAGCCGGCAAAACAGAGGGAATGTCAGGCAAGTCCTGGGTCTATGTGAAATAAATACTGGGGAGTGGAAATACAGTATGGGGTATGTAGCTGTATTATTACTTCAAAGGCTTTAAAGGTACAAACATTACAAAAGGCATATAACTCAAGAGCAGAAAATGTGCTATGGTACTACTGATGGAACAGTTTACATGGAGCACTTTCATATACATGATTTTAATTGTTTCTTCCTCAAAATGGGGAGGTAAATATGATGACTTGCAATTTATAAACAGGGTACTGATTTCATAGACTGTAAGCTACACTCCTTACATCACATAGCTGGTATTTGCATAAAAATGAATTCAAGGATTTGAACTCCAAAAACCCTACTTTTTTCAAAGGACAGGTTTCAAACAACTTTACTGAGGTATAATTTTCATGCAATAAAATTCATACATTCCAAGTGCATAGTCCAATGAGTTTGGCAAATACAAGCATAATGTAACAACACCATAATCAATATTTACAACATTTCCAGTTACTCAAAAAGTTTTCTTAGTCTCTTTGCAGGCAGTCCCCCCACCCCCTGAAGTCTTGGCTCTCAGTAATTGTGATCTGTTTTCTGCCCCTGAATGTATGCATTTTAGACTGTCATATGAATGGAACTATAGAGAAGTAGTCTTTTATAGATTCTTTTGCTCAGAACAATGTTTAAAGAGATTTGTCCATGTTGTTGCATGTATCAGTGTTTGGTTTATTTTTATTGCTGAGAAGCCATTGTCTGTATGCATTTGTCCATGAACCAGCTTATGGACATTTGGGTTGTTTCTAGTTTGGGCTATTATAACTAATGCTATTATGAACAATCATGTGTATGTGCTTGTGTGGACATGTATTTTCATTTTTCTTGGGCAAATACCTAGAAATGTTGGAACATATGGTAAGTATGTAGAACTCAAGTCCTTGACTTCCTATCATTCTTTTTATCTACTATAATCTTTAAATTTTTTAAGATATAAATTTCCCAATAAACACTGCTTAAGCTCTATCTCCTACATTTTTATAACATGTATATTTATTTTCATTTGATTTGACTTCTTGTCTAATGTCCCAAGTGAAATCTCTATTTGTTAAATTTCCAAATATTTGGGATTTTTTTTCCTGGTATCACTTTTTTATTGAGCTACTGCTATTAATATTCATATACAAGTTTATGTGTAGATATGTGTTTTAATTTCTCTTGGAATGGAATTGCAGGGACATATGATAATTCTGTGTGTAACTTTTTAAAGAAACTTCCACACTATTTCCCGAAGTTGCTGTATCATTTTACATTCCCACAGTGTATGAATGTTCTGATTTCTTCACATCCTTGAAACATGTGAGTATCCATCTTTTTTATTATACCATTGGAGTTGTACCTCATCGTGGTTTTGATTTACATTTCCTGATGACTAATGATGTTGAGTATATTTTCATATGCTTATTGGCCACTTGTATATCTTATTTGGGTATATATCTATTCAGGTAACATATTTTTAATATTATTTTATTAAAGTATTAGAGACTTCACCAATTCTCTCCTCTAGTGTTTTCATCTATTTTAAAATTTATTGATATTTGAGATGCATAAAACATGAAATTTCAAACACAAAGCTTCTGCTGTATGTAATACTGCTAGAGGTTTTTACTCTACAAATTCAGGGTAATAAAAAATTGAACCACATGTAATTTATATCAAATTTTCAATCAACCAATCAATCACTCAATCTATCAGTTACTCTCTATCGATCTATCATTCAATATATTTACTTTATATGAGAATAATTAGTATATTTCTCGTAAAAGAGAATTTCCATTTAAGCAGGTATTGACCAGAACTTACGATTTTGTATTATAATGTTTTGAATAATTTAATATTTCACAGACCAGGTTCAGGATCCACACATTTCAAACCTTCTTTCTCCCCCAGTGTCCACATACTTTGCATTCTGGGATTCATAACATACATTCAAATTAGTATATGACATCTATCCTTGCACATTTGCACTGTGATGTCAGGTGAGTCAGCAAAGTTTGGTTTAGTAGTATTCTTAGAAACTCATCCTATAATGGAAGGCCAGAACTAACTAACTGATATTCAGACATGAAGGTAAATCATATAACTATATTTTATTTAAATACAAATTAAGTACATTCTCAATTCAATTTCCCCTTAGCTGGATGACAACACAGCCCACAGCTACTCTAATGCCACCTGACATGAGATAAAGTGTGGTTAAGGGCAAGTCAGAATAGAAAGAAAAGTGGTTTTAATCAGTTGTGGCCAAAATATTTTCATTTTTGAAAATTTTGCTAAATTCTATGACCATGTGATAATCTTGCACAAAGATACTGACACAGATATCATATCATATTATATACATAGCCTATGAATCCTAGCACTGGAAGTATGTGGGCAGTGAAGGAGCAATCTAGTCTCTATGGAGACTTATTAAAGACTAGAATTTTTTATTTTTACTTTTGACTCCGAGCAATGAAAACAGTTTCTAAAATATTATGCAGGCCCAGATAAACAATTAGTTTGGTTAATTTTATATTTTAATTAAAAGAGCTCAAAGATAAGGGCCTATTGCTAGCAGAGAGCCAGAGAGAAACAATATACTTCTCACTGAATACTTTTCTATTATCATTACCAGAAATAAAGTACAAAAATTATATTCATTTAATATTTAGTATACGCCAAGCAAATTATTAGGTGACTCTACATGCACAGTCATATTTGATCTCACAACTTTGTGAATGTTAACATTGTTGTTATTGCTATTTTAATCATCATTATTTTAGTATTTCAACTATGTGCTGAAGAAAATGACAGGCAAAGAGGTGAAAGAATTTGCCCGATGTCACCTAGTTAGCATGCCACGGAACAAGAATTATGAACATTTCTCACTTACAAACACATAGTCAGAAGGGGGTAGAGTAAAAACTATTTTTTTTCATTTTTAATGTAAAAGATACCAACAATGGATAAGTGGATAAGGAAGATATACAATAGAAGACTACTCATCCTTAAAAAAGAATGAAATCTTGCCATTTGTGACAACATGGATGGACTTTGAGGGTATTACGCTAAGTAAAATAAGTCAGACAGAGAAAGACAAATACCATAAGATTTAACTTATATGTGAAATCTAAAAAGCAAAACAAAACAAAAAAAACAAAACTCATAGATACAGAAAACAGATTACTGGTTGCCAGAGGGAAGGGAGGTTGGGGGTGGACAAAATGAGTGAACGGGATCAAGAAGTAAAAACCTGCGGTTATAAAATAGGTCAGTCATAGTGATGCATTGTAAAACACGGTGATAATAATCAATACTATTGTAATATAAATTTGAAAGTTGCTAAGAATTAATTCTTAAAATTTCTCATCACAAAAATAACCTTGTAACTCTATATTATAATGGTTAACTACACTTACTGTGGTGACCATTTCATAATGGATATACCTGAAACTAATATAATGTATGTCAATTATACGTCAATAAAAAAGTACCAAAAATTAATTAAAATACCTGCATTTTAACAAATAATTATAGTAAGAAATTCTATGTAACTATCATTTAAGTTAAGAAATCAGTTATTGTTACCATAACAGGAACCCCTTATATACTCTTAACTGATAGGAGCCTCATCACTTTCCTGAAAAAGTAAACCCTGTAATGACTTTCGTGATAACCATTTAATTTTTTTCTTTAACCAGTAAACAACATAATTTGGATCTATATTATCTATAAACAATATAATATATATTGATCTAAACAATATAGTATATCTTTTCCTATTTTGAACTTAATGTAAGTGGAATCTTAATACATTTATTTTATATACTTTCTTTCCTCTTGCCAATCTAAAGTAAATGAGATTATTCTTTTGTTAGAGGTAGCTAGATTTAGTCACTTCCAGTGTTATATGAACATAGAAAATTTTATATGAATATACAAAAATTTATCCATACATTCTACAGCTGATGAACCTTTGTCCTGGATTTTGGCTTTTACAGTAAAGTATTCCTGTACATGTATCCTGTTGTACATGTGCAAAGGTTTCTCAAAGGGACATGCTTAGGAGTGACAGGTCACCTATGACTCATCATCGTAACTTCTTCAGTATTACTAGATCATGCCAAATTCTTCCAACATGGTTGTGAGTGATGGCAACTGCTCTTCCTTCCTCCTTCTCTGACTTCTTCCCTTCTTTCTTCCTCCCTTTATTCTTTCTCCACAGAATACAATTTCCCATTACCATGTTTTATAACTGCACCACCTATTATTTGAGGAGCTCTTCTTCTTCACAGGGTCCTCTTAGTAATCTCCACCCAACAACTGGATAGAGTACAGAACACAGCATAGGTCAGTTAAATTATTTTTTTCTCCAGTGAGGTAGAACTGTTGTCTTTTGGATTGCAAGCCCAAAGCTTATAGACATACGGATGTGGCAGACCTCCTCTCAACCACATGGAGGGGTCCTTTATGCAGCAGAAGAAAATGATCTCAACAGAAGCATAAACAAAGGGAGAAAAAGAAATGGATGGAGATGGGTCAGAATCCTCAGCTCCAGTCCTTGATATCCTATTATGTCCAGGTTTTACTTTGTATCCAGAAAGTTGAAAGCAGTCTTTAAATAACATTTTTAGCTTACAGAACACCAAGGAGGCTTGGTGACACTGTGGTATAAAATGTGGAACTACACTTCATAATGCAAGAAACTCTGAGGCAAGTTGATAGGAAAAAAAGTATATTCAGAGTGGAAATGTGAGCTCTTCTAGAAATTTCCAATATACATTGTTATGCTAATGTGAGTTACACCTCTGACACTTGAAACAGATAGAAAACCCTGACTAGTACATACAGTGTCAAATCTATTGTATAAGTGCAACAAGATTGATATAATGTGCATCTCTTGAACATCTGCCACATGTTTCCATGAGACCAAAAGCATTCTCTGTGAGATTAAAACTGGACAGGACAGGACAATCCCCTTTTGAGAGGAATACCTCTCTTGGAAGTCCCTTGAGTGATATTCAAGAGAGAACTGCAGGCCATTTCACACTTACTCATGCTTTACAAATTACCCAAGGAAGACTAAATGTAGAACCCATGTTCTATATTACAACTAGAGGAGACTCACATTATGCATGGAAGCAACATAATTTAGAACACTGGGAAACACTCTAGGTATCAAACAGGAGGGGTGATATTGACAATCTGGACCATTTCAAAATAACAGTGATCAGAACAGTGAATGTGCACACACAGACATCATATGACAAACAGTTGGTAGAACTGAGGATTGGTACCCTAGAAAAAACCTAGGAAGCAGGTGATTTTCTAATATCTAAAAACTACAGAAGGGACAGTGTATAACTTAATTGGGTGCACTAGAACTAGTGCATAGAAGAAACAAGAGGTAGGCCCCTATCATTGCTTATGCCTGGACTACTGCAAGGTTCCCATGACCTTATCCTTAACATAGCCTTTGATGTGATTTTTAAACATACATTGAACATACACCTAGCTCTTAAGGTGACTCTTTAAACGTACAACAAATAGGATCATATATGTATAGTGGTAGCCTCCTGCAGGACATATACCCTGGAGCAAGACTACCTGGCTCTGCTAAATTGTGTGACCTTGAATACATTTTTTTTAGATCTCTTTCTGCCTTAGTTTCTTCAGATGATTTTTACAAGAACTGATTTACTACAAATAAGGTTCTTATGAAAATGCCTGACATTTATTAAATATTCAATAAATGTTATTTCTTCTTCCTCAACCTTCCCCTCCTCTTCTTCTTACTATTATTATTATTACCATTATTTCACTCTACTGTTTTAAACTTTTGAGATTACTCTAATCATCTATAAGTTGGGTACCAAAGCCCTTACACACTATCCTTGATATATGACTTCTGACTCTCTCTCTAGTCAAATATTTCTCTGCCACCTGTCCCATTTTATACCTAATTTATACACCATTTGCAGTTACTCTGAAATCCTTTGTTATCTCATGCAAGCACATCTTTGCACATGCTGGGTTGTTCCACCTTTATGGTTCACCATTCTGCTGCACACAGATTAGCCATTATTATTATTATTTTTATTAAATCTCCAATGGAAAAATGAACCCCACCATCAAATGTGTTAAATTAATATCTGATAAAAAATTCTACTATTGTATATATTACAATGTACAGTATTTGTTGGCTTTTATGTCCTTTCCAAGAGGATTGCAAGCCCTTAAAAGAAAAGGATGATGTCTCTGTTATGTAGGACAATGTCTGACCCATTGATGCACTTACCAAATTCAGTGCTTGTTGAACTGAGAAAAGCTCCATATTGAAGAAAAAAAAAATCTCACAAATAGAAGTTTACATCATTAGAATAGATTCCTCACAAAGAATCCCTGACACCTTATCATCCTTCTATCTGAAGTCAAATGTCACTTCCATTTGTCTATCTCTGACCACCCATTCAATAATTTATCCCACCATGTATTATTTTCTATTTCAGACATAGTTTTCTTTCACAATACTTAGATCTCTTGGAAACTATTCACTAATATATGTGTTTACTTGGCTGGAGATTGTTTTTATATGTTTGTTTTGTTTTTGTCTTTCTACATCATTGTAAGCTACATACAAAGCAGGAAACATTCTTAATTATATCCCTCATTCCTCAGTCAGGTCTGACTATTAATAGACATTCAATGATCAGTGTGGAATGTAAAACTGAATATTAGTATACATAGTCAAGAACAAACTGAACTATTTGTCAAGAATATTTACTGAAATATAAATATAGAAATTAATTCATCAAAAGAGTGAGAATTTGGGCTATATGTTCCCTAAGTCTGAAATTTTTCTTCACGCATCCTAGCATCACCCCCACTGAATCCCAGCACCACAGAGTATGTGAGAAAGATCACACTGAAATTTGTATTACTCCAACTCCGCCAACCCTACTGTGGCCCCCAATACGTTTCCCTTTTGCCAATTACAGGACTCATCTGTTCTCTTTGTCATTTAGTTATTGAGCTTTTCTTGGCCAAGCGTGCCACACAGGGCCAGCCTAGGCATTAAGCTGGCTGCCTGGTCTTCATTACTTACATCTAATCCATTCCCCAGAAAACACCCCCAGGCCATAAAATGCATCTGTGTGTTGTTTTTATTAGGTCATCTGATTGAGCAGATGCTGATGGCTCTAGAAAAGGAGGGTGTCCTCCTGCCAACCTTAATTTGTTCTGTTTAAGTTACAGGCAGGGCTCATCAATAGTGCTATTTCTGTATTTTAACATGCCATTTCAGACCAGATAGTTATTCCTATATTACAGAATCTAAAAAGTGCAAGGCAATTTCTGAGAGTCACCTAATAACTCTTCTTTAACATGTCACTGGTTCAAAGGTTTCACAGGCATAAACCTCATGTCTTCAGCCCCGTGTCATACACTCCTATCCTCCCCAGACCTTTTCCAAGTGGGGACTGCTGCACACATGTTATCACTGGGTCACCAAGGGGCTTTCATCCTCAAACAACTGTCCAACTGCAAAACAAGCTGGCTTAGGATTTCTGATAACAAGAGATCTCTCTAACCACAGAATCTCATAGTTCCTGGACTAAAGGGGAAAGACGACTTTTTTTTTTTTTTTTTGCATTGTGACACCCTTATAAGGCTTAAATTCTTTCTAATATTTTCCAAATATGGTGTCCCGTCTCTTCCTGAATGACTCCATTGATTTCCCTCTTTTAAGCCTGTTTATTCTTTTTTTTTTTCCCCTCAGGACAGAGCTATAAAGACGAAGGCACTCAATTGTCAGCGTTTTATTTTTGTACACTGAGACAAAATCTGCCATCCTTTAACTTCCACTTTACTGTTATGTCTGGCATCTAAGAATATCCTTAGCATTGTCCTTCAAATGATGATAAACAGTTACCCTCACCCCAAATCACTTATTTTCCTACTTATTTCCTCTTTACTCGCTGCTCAGAGATGGTGATCAGACTATTCATAGCTCCATATTGACATGAAAAATACTATTTTTCCTCTCACCGAAGTAGTAGCTATGACTAAGGACACAGGGTAAGTTAACATAATGATGATTAATTTGAAGAAACTGTGGAATTCCCTCTTGTACTGACAGAAAGTCAGAAGACAAGAATGCCTCCCCCATCCTCAGCTATGCCAGCCTCCTCTAAAACCCACACCGATGCCGCAAGGCTTGGGGCTTATTTTTCACTCCATTTCCCTTTTCCAGAGTTTATTGGAAAGAGGCAGAGTATATAGGCAAGAGGTGGCTGACGTTCAAAAGGATGCCAAGGGAGCAGCAGGGAGAGAAGATAAGGAGCCAACCCAAAAGCACCTCCTATTTTATCCTAGCAGAGAGGGTCAGTGGTCTGAAAGCCTCTAAACAGCTGGCTTTTTCTAGAGGATAAAATATTCCTCAGGATTTAGGCCTTCACAGAGCTGCATCAGTTATTTCAAGCCTCGTACTGAATTAGCTCTTTGTTAATTGGTATCCTAGTGGCTTGAAAAAGTCATATAAATCCAGTGAAATCTGTTTGCAGAGAGCACGCCAAAAAAAAAAAAAAAAAAAAAATTCAATGTGGTATGGCTCAAAGCCCCAGAGGATCAATAGGAGTTATCTGGGCAGAGTTTTCATTGTATTTATATTACACAACTTGCTTCGTTCAAGCTGTTGCCTGGTTTCCTTGATCTGACATGTGCGAGGGAGGACAAAGCCAAGGTCAAAAACCAAGAGGTAAGCTGCAGGTCCTGAGGCATTTTGCATCTCCGTGACTCGTCTGCAAACCTCAGGAAGACTCTCAGATGGTTCTGAGTCACTGACTCGAATCCAATACTATTTAGCAAGAGAAAATGCTATTTTTATAAAGGTTGTGTGGCAGCACATCTAGGCGGAAACACACTCCCTTTATACGACATGGTCTTTCTTTCATTATTTTAGACTGCAATATGACTTTCCACAATCAGGTCAGATCAATTCATATTGGTTCTCAATTTCCTATCCAAACTTGTAGGATGTGATAGACAATGACTATGGGAAGGAGAAAAATGAGAAGTGAAAGCAGCAACTCTAGTGAAAAAGACTCAATGTATTAAATCTTACACATGAAAATGGACAGTAATAAGAGTCAAATGGGCAAAATGGGGCAGAAGAGCTAAGTCTTGATATTTAAGTTCATGACAGATATCAGCCTCAAACTGGCGAGTCTTTAATGATATTTAAGTCTTCAGGTTAATAATGATCATTTTCTCCTTCTGGTACAGTCTTTTTGCTGTGTTGCAAAATATAACTAAACATCTGTTTAAACAAACAAAAAAGATTAAGGGTAACGTTTAAGTAAGGAGAGGATTTGTTCTTATTTTACTTCAAAACCTTACTGTTTTACATTTGTCTCCTGCTCTAGGACCTGCAATGACTTCCATTTACTATGGCTGTGCCATCCAATAGAGCAGTCACAAGTCATGTGTGGCTGATAAGCACTAGAAATGTAGTTGGTAAGACCAAGGAACTGAATTTAGCATCTGATTCTAGTTGACATGTAGGTGTAAAATGCACACTGAATGTCAAAGACTTAATATGAAAAAGAATATATCACACTGACAATATTTCACAGAGATCACAATTTGAAATGACAATCTATGGGATATACTGAGTTAAGGAAAATAAATTATTAAAATTAATTTTACCTTTTTTTTTTTGCTTTCTAAATGTGGCTATGAGAACATTTAAAATTAGATATGTGGTTTGCATTAAATTTCTGTTGTACAGTGCATCAAGTTTGACCTGCATCTGACTTTCTGAAGCCCTCTAAGACTAGGTACACACTTAAGATACCATTCATTCATTCAGAAAACACTTCAATGAGCATCTATTCCATTCCAGACCATGGGACAATTTCTGGAATTCAGAGAAGCGGTGTAGGTTGGAGATACAGATTTTGGAGCTATTGGCTTATATAATTAAAATCATGGTGGCAATTCACACTGACCAAAGAAAGTGAATAGCAAATAAGGAAGAGAAATGACAATTCAAAACTCTAGAACATAATATGAAATTAATAGAACAAAAAGTAAGAGGAGTCTCTGAAAGAACATGAGAAGGGATGGCAAAGATTTTTAGGATGAGAACTAAACCAAATCTGGAAATTAGGATCTTGAACTAATTACAGAAAATAATCAGTTTACAGAGGGTAAGATGCTCTGTGCTCTCAACCAATATTTAGCTTGAAATACATGGTGATGATGTAATTGAGGAAAAAGATGGTATAATTTGGAGTAATCCAATTCAATAAGCTTTGTAAAGCATATTTTTTGGTTGTATTTACCAACTTCTGAGATGTATAGCGACTAACAAACATAATCTCTAAGATTTTTTTCTAGTGTAGCCAAGAAGATAGATTAGCACTGAAACAACTATAGCTAGTGAGAGAATAGGACAGCTCCTGGGATAAGAGTACAATCAGACAAAGGAGGGACAATCCCACTGGGAACTCAGAAGAAGTGCTTTCAGGTACAAATGACAATGACTTCAACAGACTGAGGTGAAAGCACACAACTGTTCCGATCCATGGGTTGCATGGATGCATACGGCTTTGAGGTGTAGGCTGATGACAAATCCAGCAAGGCCTTAAGTGTCCTGAAATGGATTGTGGACATCACTTGGACAGAGTATGAGAAATAACCTAATAGGCAAGAAAAGTAAAACCTAAAAACTATTAAAATAACATTTAGCTAATAAGGCTTCCTCCTGGCCACTCCAAGCACTGCTGCAAACATTCAAGATTCACAGTCAATTGTCAGCGGGGAAATAAGAATAAAAACAAGAGTGAACACTGGGGTGGATGTGCAGATCTGCTTAACTAAATAGATGTTGTTGGCTAAAGGAAAATAAAAGCTTGATAGTAGAGAGATATTTTTACTAGGAACAAAGACTGTTATTTGAGGAAATCATTTGGAAATTTTAAATATTAACCCCCTCCCAGAAGCCTGGTCTCAACACCATGAAGACTGATTTACCAACCCGTACAGCAGACCTTTGAGGAAACAAGTAGCCATTGCAGAGCCCTTAATGTTAATGTAGAGGTTGTGATTATTAGCAAGTATTAAAAGCACTGGCTGGCAGCTTGGATGAACAAGAATTAAAGCCACCACAAATAACCAGGGGGAGCTGATGCTTGTTAGTATTCTGGGAGATGTTAGATGCACAGAAAATGGAAGTCTCAACAGTGACTTTTTCAGGCTGCCTAGCAGTAACCTCAGTTCAAAAATGGGGCAGTAGGAGAGGGTCACTGATATTAACTGATCTCCTCCTGTGAGCCTGACATTTTCAAGTGGGTTAACTCATTTAATCCTATGAACCAGGTTTAGTAAAGAATTCTACAGATCAGAAAACTGACTGTCAGGGCTGTAGACACAGGAAGAATTTGAACCTAATCCTGAAACAGTTCCCAAGTTGCTGCATTAGGAGTACATCAGTGCCAATTCATTTTATTTTCTCTTTCTATGAAGAGCTAGAGGAAAAGATGGACATAAACATTTACAATGTATTAAGCACCAACTATACGCAAGGTATCAGTGCTAGCTTCCCTAATATACATAATCCACACAATAACTTTACTGTAAAATGTTGGTTATTTGCCCCTCCCCATCCTTCTATAATGAATTCGGGGATCAGAAAGAATGTATTCAGGAATTATTGAGTTATATGACTTTTCTCTGCTTCCTTCCTTTTGATACTTTGTAATAAAATCAGAATAGGAGGTAGACTGATGTTCTTTAAACATAGCTTTCCCACCACTGCTACACATTAGAATCCGCTGGGGAGCTTTTTAAAGAGCTCTAATGCTAAGACCACACTCCCAAAGATTCTCATTTGATTGGGCTGGGGCAGGGAGGGTTCTATTCAAAATCTCCTTCATTGGTTGTGGGGTGCAGCAGGAATAACTCGATAATGCCAGAGTTACTTTTTTCAAAACGTGAGGGTGGTCAAAATCACATTAATAGTGGGAACATATTTTCCTCATTTAGAAGTAGAGTGTATTGTGTTCAGAACAAGAAAAGTCACTCTGTCCAGAATGATCTCTTCCTAAGAATTTCAGGAAGAACCTGACAATAGCCATGGATGGGCAGAGCCTTGCCTGGATGTGCAGGCTCTGAATTATTTCCACCATGCAGTTTTACCCTCTTCAAAGCATGAAGACACAGCAAACCCTACATTATCATTTTCTCAAAGTTGGAGATAGCAGGGCTTATGGGAATAAGGAAGGAAGCATGGCCAGGACTTTTTCTTTCTCAGTTATGAGAAGTTGAGTTTCCTTGGGGAAGAGAAGAAAAATGGTCTTAAATAGGAGTGAATGGAGGAAAAAATGGGGGAAGATTAGGGAGTTAGAGGGAATTAGAAAATGGGGCATAGGGGAGGACCTTCAAGATGGTGGAGCAGTAAGACGTGGAGATCACCTTCCTCCCAACAAATACATCAAAAATACATCTACATGTAGAACAACTCCTACAGAAGACATACTGAATGCTGACAGAAGACCTCAGACTTCCCAAAAGGCAAGATAATCCCCACCTACCTGGGTAGGGCAAAAGAAAAAAGAAAAAACAGAGACAAAAGAATAGGGACGGGACCTGCACCTCTGGGACGAGTTCTGAAGGAGGAAAACTTTCCACACACTAGGAAGCCCCTTCACTGGTGGAAACGGGGGGTGGGTCGGGGGGAAGCTTTGGAGTCACAGAGGAGAGCACAGCAACAGGGGTTCAGAGGGCAAAGTGAAGAGATTCCCGCACAGAGGATCGGTGCCAAACAGCACTCACCAGCCTGAAAGGCTTGTCTGCTCACCTGCCAGGGTGGGGGCTGGGAGCTGAGGCTCGGGCTTTGGAGGTCAGATCCCAGGGAGAGAACTGGGGTTGGCTGAGTGAACACAGCCCGAAGGGGGCCAGTACGCCACAGCAAACCGGAAGGGAGTCCAAGAAAAAGTCTGGAACTACCTAAGAATCAAGAGACCATTGTTTCGCAGTGCATGAGGAGAGGCGATTCAAAACACCGCCTAAATGAGCTTCAGAGACAGGCGTCAGCTGTGGCTATCAGCGCAGACACCAGAGACGGGCATGGAACTCTAAGGCTGCTGCTGCAGCCACTAAACATCTTGTGTGCAAGCACAGGTCACTATCCACAACTCCCCACCCGGGAGCCTGTACAGCCAACCACTGCAAGGGTCCCGTGATCCAGGGACAACGTCCCTGGGAGAACACACTGCACGCCTCAGGCTGTTGCAACGTCACACTGGCTTCTGCCGCTGCAGGCTCGCCCTGCATTCCTTACCCCTCCTTCCACCCAGCCTGAGTGAGCCAGAGCCCCTTAATCAGCCACTCCTTTAACTCACTCCTATCTGGGCAAAGAACAGATGCCAGAGGGCGACCTACATGCAGAGGCAAGGCCAAATCCAAAGCTGGACCCCAGGAGCTGTGCAAACAAAGAAGAGAAAGGGAAATTTCTCTGTGCAGCCTCAGGAGGAGTGGATTAAATCTCCACAATCAACTTGATGTTCCCTGCATCTGTGAAATACCTGAATAGACAACGAATTATCCCAAAATTGCAGCGGTGGACTTTGGGAGCAACTGTAGACTTGGGAGTTTGCTGTATGCGACTGATTTGTTTCTGATTTTTATATTTATCTTAGAATAGTTTTTAGCACTTGTGATCATTGGTGTATTTGTTTATTGGTTTGGCTGCTCTCTTTTTTAATAGTTTTTTATTATTTTATTATAATAATATTTCTTTATTTTTTATTTTAAAAACTTTATTTTATATTTTCTTTCTTCCTACTTTTTCTCCCTTTTCTTCTGAGCCGTGTGGCTGACAGGGTCTTGGTGCTCCGGCCAGGTGTCAGGTCTGAGCCTCTGAGGTGGGAGAGCCAAGTTCAGGACATTGGACCACCAGAGATAGCCTGGCCCCACGTAATATCAATCAGTGAGAGCTCTCCCACACATCTCCGTCTCAATGTTAAGACCCAGCTCCAATCAATGACCAGCAAGCTCCAGTGCTGGAAACCGCATGACAAACAACTAGCAAGACAGGAACACAACCCCACCCATTAGCAGAGAGGCTGCCTAAAATCATAATAAGTTCAGAGACATGCCAAAACACACCACCAGATGCAATCCGGCCCACCAGAAAGAAAAGATCCAGCCTCATCCACCAGAACACAGGCACCAGTCCCCTCCACTAGGAAGCCTACACAACCCACCGGACCAAGCCAACCTTACCCACTTGGAGCAGACACCAAAAACAACGGGAACTATAAACCTGCAGCCTGCAAAAAGGTCACCCTGAACACAGTCAGTTAAGCAAAATAAGAAGACAGAGATATACGCAGCAGATGAAGGAGCAAAGTAAAAATGCAACAGACCAAACAAATGAAGAGGAAATAGGCAGTTTACCTGAACAAGAATTCAGAGTAATGATAGTAAAGATGATACAAAATCTTGGAAATAGAATGGAGAAAATACAAGAAACGATTAACAAGGACATAGAAGAACTAAAGAGCAAACAAGCAATGATGAAGAACACAATAAATGAAATTAAAAATTTTCTAGAAGGAATCAATAGCAGAATAACTGAGGCAGAAAAACGGATAATGATCTGGAAGATAAAATAGTGGAAATAACTACCAGAGAGCAGAATAAAGAAAAAAGAATGAAAAGAATTGAGGACAGTCTCAGAGACCTCAGGGACAACACTAAATGAACTCACATTCGAATTATAGGGGTCCCAGAAGAAGAGAAAAAGAAAGGGGACTGAGAAAATATTTGAAAAGATGATGGTTGAAAACTTCTCCTAATATGGGAAAGGATAGTCAATCAAGTCCGGGAAGTGCAGAGAGTTCCATACAGGATAAAGCCAAGGAAAAACACATCAAGAAACATATTAATCAAACTATAAAAAGTAAATACAATGAAAAAATATTAAAAGCAGCAAGGGAAAAGCAACAAATAACACATAAGGGACTCCCCATAACATTAACAGCTGATCTTTCAACAGAAACTCTACAAGCCAGAAGGGAGTGGCAAGACATATTTAAAGTGATGAAAGGGAAAAACCTACAACCAAGATTACTCTACCCAGCAAAGATCTCATTCAGATCTGACAGAGAAATTAAAACCTTTACAGACCAGCAAAAGCTAACAGAATTCAGCATCACCAAACCAGCTTTACCACAAATGCTAAAGGAACTTCTCCAGGCAGGAAACACAAGAGAAGGAAAAGACCTACAAAAACAAATGCAAAACAACTAAGAAAATGGTAATAGGAACATACATACCAATATTACCTTAAATGTGAATGGATTAACTGCTCCAACCAAAAGACCCACGCTGGTTGAATGGATACAAAAAAAAGACCCGTATATATGCTGCCTACAATAGACACATTTCAGACCTAGGGATACATACAGACTGAAAGTGAGGGGATGGAAAAAGTTATTCCATGCAAATGGAAATCAAAAGAGAGCTGGAGTAGCAATTCTCCTATCAGGCAAAATAGGCTTTAAAATAAAGTCTATTACAAGAGACAAAGAAGGACACTACATAATGATCAAAGTATCAATCCAAGAAGAAGATATAAGAATTGTAAATATTTATGCACCCAACATAGGAGCATCTCAGTACATAAGGCAAATGCTATCAGCCATAAAAGGGGAAATCAACAGTAACACAATCATAGTGGGGGCCTTTAACACACCACTTTCACCAATGGACAGATCACTCAAAATGAAAATAAATAAGGAAACACAGGCTTTAAATGACACATTAAACAAGATGGACTTAATTGATATGTCTAGGACACTCCATCCAAAAACAACAGAATACACTTTCTTCTCAAGTGCTCATGGAACATTCTCCAGGACAGATCATATCTTGGGTCATAAATCAAGCCTTGGTAAATTTAAGAAACTTAAAATCGTATCAATTATCTTTCCTGACCACAACACTATGAGACTAGATATCAATTACAGGAAAAAATATGTAAAAAATACAAAGACACAGAGGCTGAACAATACACTATTAAATGACCAAGAGATCACTGAAGAAATCAAAGAGGAAATAAAAAAATATCTAGAAACAATTGACAATGAAAACACGACAACCCAAAACCTATGGATGGAGCAAGAGCAGTTCTAAGAGGGAAGTTTGTAGCTATACAATCCTACCTTAAGGAACAAGAAACATCTCAAATAAACAACCTAACCTTACACCTAAAGCAATTAGAGAAAGAAGAACAAAAAAAGCCCAAAGTTAGCAGAAGGAAAGAAATCATAAAGATAAGATCAGAAGTAAAAATAAATTAAGGAAACGAGAGCAAAGATCAGTAAAACTAAAAGCTGGTTCTTTGAGAAGATAAACAGAATTGATAAACCATTAGCCAGACTCATCAAGAAAAAAAGGGAGAAGACTCAAATCAAAAGAATTAGAAACGAAAAAGGAGAAGTAACAACTGACACTGCAGAAATACAAAGGATCATGAGAGGTTACTGCCAGCAAGCATATGCCAATAAAAGGGACAATCTGGAAGAAATTCTTAGAGAAGCACAACCTTCCGAGACTGAACCAGGAAGAAATACAAAATATAAACAGACCAATCACAAGCACTGAAATTGAAACTGTGATTAAAAATCTTCCAACAAACAGAAGCCCAGGACCAGATGGCTTCACAGGCGAATTCTACCAAACATTTAGAGAAGAGCTAATACCTATCCTTCTCAAACTCTTCCAAAATACAGCAGAGGGAGGAACACTCCCAAACTCATTCTACGAAGCCACCATCACCCTGATACCAAAACAGACAAAGCTGTCACCAAAAAAGGCCAATATCATGATGAACATACATGCAAAAATCCTCAACAAAATACTAGCAAACAGAATCCAACAGCACATTAAAAGGATCATACACCATGATCAACTAGGGTTTATCCCAGGAATGCAAGGATTCTTCAATATATGCAAATCAATGTGATAAACCATATTAAAAAATTGAAGGAGAAAAAACATATGATAATCTCAATAGATGCAGAAAAAGCTTTTGGCAAAATTCAACACCCATTTATGATAAAATCCCTCCAGAAAGTAGGCATAGAGGGAACTTACCTCAACATATTAAAGGCCATATATGACAAACCCACGGCTAACATCGTTCTCAGTGGTGAAAAACTGAAACCATTCCCTCTAAGATCAGGAACAAGACAAGGTTGCCCACTCTCGCCACTATTATTCAACATAGTTTTGGAAGTTTTAGCCTCAGCAATCAGAGAAGGAAAAGAAGTAATAATAGGAATCCAAATCGGAAAAGAAGTAAAACTCTCACTGTTTGCCGATGACGTGATACTATACATAGAGAATCCTAAAGATGCTGCCAGAAAACTACTAGAGCTAATCAATGAATCTGGTAAAGTAGCAGGATACAAAATTAATACACAGAAATCTCTTGCATTCTTATACACTAATGATGAAAAATCTGAAAGAGAAATTAAGGAAACACTCCCATTTTCGATTGCAACAAAAAGAGTAAAATACCTAGGAATAAAACTACCTAAGGAGACAAAAGACCTGTATGCAGAAAACTATGACACTGATGAAAAAAATTAAAGATGATACAAATAGATGGAAAGATATACCGTGTGCTTGGATTGGAAGAATCAATACTGTGAAAATGACTCTACTACCCAAAGCGACCTACAGATTCAATGCAATCCCTATCAAATTACCAATGGCAGTTTGTACAGAACTAGAACAAAAAATCTTAAAATTTGTATGGAAACACAAAAGACCCCGAATAGCCAAAGCAATCTTTAGAGAGAAAAGTGGAGCTGGAGGAATCAGGTCCCTGACTTCAGACTATACTACAAAGCTTCAGTAATCAAGACAGTATGGTACTGGCACAAAAACAGAAATATAGATCAATGGAACAGGATAGAAAGCCCAGAGATAAACCTACGCACCTATAGTCACCTTTTGTTTGATAAAGGAGGCAAGAATATACAATGGAGAAAAGACAGCCTCTTAAATAAGTGGTGCTGGGAAAACTGGACAGCTTCGTGTAAAAGAATGAAATTAGAACACACCCTAAACCATACACAAAAATAAACTCAAAATGGAATAAAGACCCAAATGTAAGGCCAGACACTATAAAACTCTTAGAGGAAAAAAAAAAAATAATAAAAGAAGAAAACTCTTAGAGGAAAACATAGGCAGAACACTCTATGACATAAATCACAGTGAGATCCTTTTTGACCCACCTCCTACAGAAATGGGAATAATAACAAAAATAAACAAATGGGACCTAAGGAAACTTAAAAGCTTTTGCACAGCAAAGGAAACCATAAATGAAACGAAAAGACAACACTAAGAATGGGAGAAAATATTTGCAAATGAAGCAACTGACAAAGGATTAATCTCCAAAATATACAAGTAGCTCATGCAGCTGAATATCAAAAGAACAAACAACCCAATCCAGAAATTGGCAGAAGACCTAAGTAGACATTTCTCCAAAGAAGATATACAGATTGACAACAAACACATGAAAGAATGCTCAACATCATTAATCATTAGAGAAATGCAAGTCAAAACTACAATGAGATATCATCTCACACCAGCCTCAAGGAATTTATAGTTCTTCACTAATGTTGATCATGCATCACCCTTCCTCCTCCTCTCCCTCCCTTCTATCCTTTCCTCCTCCTTACTTCCCACAGTCCTGAGGAATCCAGCTGCATCTGATTTGGCCTTATTACTCCTCCCACCATCTCTACATACTTGTCTCAGCTTCTTCCTCCAATGCTTGGTTGCAAAATTAGGCCACCACCTCCCTAGATTTCTACTTCATAGTCTCCAGTTTCCCGAGAATCTCTTTAAAGAAACAGGATAGATATGTGGCAAGGAAAAAAGTCATACAGGAGAAGCATGAGAGCAGATAAAATTTTAGAGCCATTACTATGTGCTAGGCTTTGGTGTAAGTGCTTATCACATTTTAACTCTTTTAAACCTTACTACAACTTTATGCAATAATAATAGTATTATCCAATTTTATAGATGAGGAAGTAGAAACTGAGAAAGGTTGTCTTGTCAAAGGTTACCAGCTAGAAAGTTTTTGTAAAGGCAGGATGTGGGACCAGATAGTCACTCAAGAGCTCAGAATTTTAACCGCTTTCCTCTGAATTTGGTGATTTTTATAAAAGTTCTCCTTGGTGAATTCCTCTCTACAGTTTTTTGCTCAGTTCTTTACATTTTCCTTGAAAGTTCTCTAAAATGTCCCAGAAAGGACACTAGCCTTATTGTTAAATTTGCTGCTTTTACTTCTGAAAGGAGAACTCACGAATGTCCGAACATATGTCAAACTTCTCCATTCTGAAACCATGGCAAGGTCTCTAGTTTTACAAATAAAAGTAATTCCCAAACATGGTACAGAGGAAGTTTTATATATATAAATATATATATATATATATATTTTTTTTAAATTAATTTTTTGTCTGCCTTGGGTCTTTGTTGCTGTGCACGGGCTTTCTCCAGCTGCAGCGAGTGGGGGCTTCTCTTCGTTGCACTGTGCGGGCTTCTCGTTGCGGTGGCTTCTCTTTGTTGTGGAGCACGGGCTCTAGGTGCACAGGCTTCAGTAGTTGTGGCACGCAGGCTCAGTAGTTGTGGCTCACGGGCTCTAGAGTGCAGGCTCAGTAGTTGTGGCGCAGGGGCTTAGTTGCTTCACGGCATGTGGGATCTTCCCGGACAAGGGCTTGAACCTGTGTCCCCTGCATTGGCAGCCGGATTCTTAACCACTGTGCCACCAGAGAAGTCCCTATAGTTATATAACTTAACATAGAGCCTTTTTGTTTAAAATATAAAAGTCAAGAGCTAAGAAGGTATGAACACCATATTATTCTATATCATGATTTGATTTATGATCCAAGACAGGTATACTTATATGTGGAATCTGAAAAATAAAACAAAGGGATATAACAGAACAGAAAGAGACTCACAAATATAGAGAACAAATGAGTGGTAACCAGTGGGGAGGGGGCTGGGGGGTTAGGAAAAGATGGGTGAAGGGGCTTAAGAGGTACAAACTACGAGGTATAAAATAGTTAAGATACAAAGATGTAATATATAGCACAGGAATATTGTCAATATTTTATAATAACTTTATATGAAGTATAAACTATAAAAATGTCAAATCACTATGTTGTACACTTGAAACAAATATAATATTGTAAGTCAACTATACTTCAATAATAAAAAAGGTGCTTCCCTGGTGGCGCAGTGGTTGAGAGTCCGCCTGCTGATGCAGCAGACACGGGTTCGTGCCCCGGTCCGGGAGGATCCCACATGCCACGGAGCGGCTGGGCCCGTGAGTTATGGCTGCTGAGCCTGCGCGTCCGGAGCCTGTGCGTCCGGAGCCTGTGCTCCACAATGGGAGAGGCCACAACAGTGAGAGGCCCGCGTACCGCAAAAAATAAATAAATAAAATAATAATAATAAAAGACAGATAGAATCCCTGTGAATACAAATCAGAGTCCCTGACTCACTGCATTGCTAGAAAATCAACTATATAAGGAAGAGGTCACATTTTTGACTAGTTATATTTTAAAAATAAATAAAAACGATACAACAAATGAACAAATTTTGTGTTTATCTCCTATCTGAGAGAAAGGCTGGTAAACTGGGATCACCATGACTTCTGGAATTAGGAGGGATTTCAATGAATACCTGGCCACTACTGAGCTGTGGGACATAACATTACCCAGCCTCAGTTCCTTGACTATAAATGGAGTTAAGGGTCTTAGAGGGACTTGAGAAGAATTATCTGCATAGAAGGTACACTTAGTACTTTCATGCAGAAGGGATCAGTGCTACCTCACCCCAACTTCTTTCTTTTTCCTTCACTTCCATGGCCAGGTCCTCTAGAGTCCACATGCCTAAACCCCTTCAAGGCTCAAACCAAAGACTACAAAGTCCTCAAAGCATTTAACTTTTCCTCTGACAGATGTTCCTTCTTCAAATTTGAAAATTCCTATAGCAACTTCCTTTTGTCAGATCCTTATTCCACGAATCCTGAATCCAGAAACTTAGGTACCGCTTACAGCACAGTTCATCCAAATACTCCAGTCCCTCATTAGGAAGTTTAGAACTATTAAAGAAGATTAAATTCTTAAAATCCAGTAATACTGAATGTTTCCTCTTTCCACATACACTCTCTGAGGTCTTTCATTCCCTTATATTGTCCCTCTGTTTGTCCATTTCTTCCTCTCTCTCCCATCCCCTGGTCTGTGTTATATAGTTCAGTTTAGCTGCATTTTCCTTTTTCTCCCATCCTGTAAATAACCTACAGTCGTCCCCTGGTATCCAAGAGGGACTGGTTCTATGATCCACCATGGATACGAAAATCTGAGGACGCTCAATTTCCATAGTCCTCTGTATCTGCGAGTTCCTTACCTGTGAATTCAACCAGCCTCAAATGTAAAACATAGTACACGGAACCCATGGATACTGAGGATTGACTGTACTTTCTTTCCTTCATTTGTCTTCATTCCCCTATTCTCCTTTCTCATTCATTCCTCAGAAATTCATCTGGGTAAATAAAGGCAACTGTGAAGGCAGCAACCATATTGTCTTAAGTACACTTAAAGAACTATTGAGAAACGTGAATGAGAATTTACAGACTGATAGGTTTCTTGAGCAGCAAATATGCCAATTACTTACATCTTTGCCTCATGCTAACCTGCCCTTCATTCTATGAGCTCTTGAGCACCTTATCTTAACCATACCTCTATGCCTGACAATATCTGGCCTAGAAAAGCTAATCATTTCTGCCCCCATCCTTCACTCTCATTGTAGAGGCCTGCACTGCCTTCTCACTTCACCATCACAACCTCAGCCAAGATGATGGAGAGTCACATGACCCTGTCCCAGTCCACTGCTGATTGGACCAGAGGCAAACCCCCCCCTCTCAAAGAGGACCCATAATGTTCTTTCTTGTAGGAATTTGGAATCCAGTCTCACCTTGTTCAGTCAAGCACTGTTTTGAAATTAGAGGTGAGGAGTAGCCAGGTATGAGGAAGCTTTATTTGGACACGTGTTTGCAGAAGCACAAAAAGCAAAGGTAGTTGATTGTAGAGATAGATGAGAGAGAGAGAGAATTAGAGATAAGAGATTAAGGTGGCCTGAGAAGAGCACAGCTACCTGCAATACAATACCATTTTGCCCCTTGGTTACTGGCTCAAGGGAGGCCTAACTGACTTTCTTGCCCTTGGGCCCCATGATAAACCTTTGTATTTTGTGTAAGCTGTTCTGTAAGGATTACGTCCCTTATTCCAAGCAATTTCTGAAAGAAATGGCATTAGACACAGAGATGACAAAACTATAGATTTGGTTCACATAAATTTCTATCGCTGAAAAATCATGTTAGAAAAATAGGATACCATTTTATCAAAGGCTGCTTTGATGCACTGGCAGTAGGATTTGTGAAATATTTAGACACATATGTCAGCCATTATCAAACTAAAACTAAATTGGACTCCTCAGTAGTTCAGTAACCAAAGTTTTATATCTCCATCTATAAAGTGACAAAATTGGATAAATGGGCCAGAATTTGAGAGGGGAGGAAATATTTTTGAATGTGTGATTTGTTTGGACACAGACCAAGCTAGGTACAAGTTCCAGCTCTCACTTACTGAAATTTTGGGCAAGTTGTTTAATGGTAATAAGTCATTGTTTCCTTTTCTGTAAAACTTACATAACAGTGTCCATCTTTCAGGTGAGGATTATGAAGGAAAAGAAGCAAAAAGAAAGAGAAAGAAAGAGAAGAAAAAAAAAGCACAAGGAAAAAGGCTGAAGTGGAAGCAAGAAATGAGAAAAGTTCCATTTGAGTTGTTATGCACCAACTTAGTCTAATGCACTTACAGAGTGATGTGTATATGTAAAGACATTTAATCCATACACTTGAACAAGTAGGCATGATTCATAACCTCACCATCATTCTTTCCACATAGTTCTTTCTAAGTTTGATTTTTATTCATGCACTAGTTATTGTATTTTGTTCATATATTTTCTTTTTAGCCTTTGATGGTATAGATAGATCATTCACACTCATGGCTGGTCAAGTCTCACTGACCCTATTTGAATATTTTGGATACTCTGGGTTTTATTTCAAACAGAGAAAACATGTAATTCATTGATATATTCTAGAGAGACTGCATGGGTTCAGCTATTCAATCATTCAACCACTTTGTTAAATACCTACTAACTGGTTTGCAATTTTATCTCCTATTTATTTATTTATTTATTTATTTATTTATTTTTTTGCAGTATGCGGGCCTCTCACCGCTGTGGCCTCTCCTGTTGCGGAGCACAGGCTCCGGACACATAGGCTCAGCGACCATGGCTCACAGGCCCAGCCGCTCCGTGGCATGTGGGACCTTGCCGGACTGGGGCACGAACCTGTGTCCCCTGCATCAGCAGGCGGACTCTCAACCACTGCGCCACCAGGGAAGCCCTCATCTCCTATTTATTATATTTCCTCTAGGTAACAGAACTCCCTAGAATCTCTTGATTTTGTATATTCCTTACATGAATATGTGTTTTCCACAATGGAAATATCAATGCCACATTAGGAGATGAAGACCTCTGGGAAAAGATTATGTATTAGTATAACATAGTAAGGATTCAGATCTGATGCCTGGTGTTCCTATGTGAGGTATCTGCAGCCCTGTTATTACATTTGCTCTAATTGTGTCTATATCCACTATGTCACCTTATACCAACTTCTTCCATTTTATTTTTCCGATCCTTGTATTAGGGAAAATAATTTAATCTTCAATTCTTATTTATATAAAAATTTGACTTTTTCTGAATTGAGAATCTAAATCTCAGTTCATACTCTAATTCTAAAATTCATTTACAAGATTTTACATCAGATTTTAAACCTGAGGTGATGTGAAGCCAGGTCTTGGAAAGCCATATTTGGCCAGGTGTTAGCAGAAGCAGAAAAAGCAGAGGTAATTGAGTGTGGAGAGAGATGAAAGAAAGAGAGAATTTTAAATGAGGAAAAAAGAAAGATGTAATCTGGACTGTACACTCATTATGACTAGAAATCTCTTTAATCCTACTGCTTCTCAGGGCTTTTTTTTCCCCTTAAATCCATAAAATGGCACTTATAACAGCTATCTCATTGCATTTATCTTGGATGACACTGTGTGTGCAATATAAGATAAAAGGTTTTTATTATTAAAATAAAAATACTAATGTAGTTTCATTTTATTCTCATTATTAAAATAGTTGATTGCTAATGATAGATTGTTCAACTTATTTATCCTGTTTCATTTTTATGTCCCTTATTCCACACTGAGTTAAAAAAAAAAAACTCTATTAAAAGAGTTACATGACCTTTAAAATGTTACAAGGAATTTCCATTGCCTTTTTCCTCCTCCTCTTCCTCCTCCTCCTCATTGTAAGAGGAGTGTGATAATAATTTTTACAGTGTGACTTCTAAAGGAAATTATAAATGCAGAAAAGATTGAGTTGTTTGGTAATGGGGAAAGTCAGAATTTTGCCTTATCTACACCTACATACCATTGCCGAAGTCCCCTATCACTTTAGACTCTGTGTTTGAGTAGTGTGATATTGACTGCCATGTTGCAGAAGCCAGCCCAGCAGCCTGCATCCTCGGGAGAATCGCTGGTTGTGGAGGCACAGGATGGATGACTGACAGCAAACACCTAGTTCTTTTTTCTGACAAAGCTTTCACTTGTCATTAATTCTCCATCTTCTCTCCCGTTAGCGACTGCCAGTTTCCACCTAATGCCCAACTGCCAATCAGCTACCAGTTATTTTTAATTAAGACCACTCACAAATTTCCCTCACGTAACATGCATGGAAAGAAGGGGAATCCTTTTATTCATAATCGAATTTCATGTGTAAATTGCCTTAATCACACTTGTCTGGCAGTCCTGTAACGTGCCACAGGAAAGCAGCACTTTTTCCTGTTCAGTCATGCATGGACTCCACACCTTACCTCTCAGATCCACAGCCGCAATTATCTGTTTTTATTTGTGTCTCATTAAATCTGAAATTTATTTCAGAAGCTGGATATTGACTGCCCCAATCCTTGAACTCCACTGCCCACGAACAGATGGCATTGGCTTCACTTGGGTCAAAATCTGAGATGGTCCTTCAGGAATCATTCACAAGGAATATTGTGAGTTTGGCAATAATGACTCTCTGACAACGAATAGACTCTGTCATGTTATGATCTGACAAGTATCAGAACACATATGGAGGTTCACATTCAAGCCTCACTTGAATGGCATCAAAATAACTTCAATATGTTATTGATAAGAAATAACATAAGAAACTTCTCTTATTTTCTAAAAACATTCTTACAAATACTTGAAGGCTACCTGTAAAATTGAGGGAAATTGTCCTTTTTAAAAATTATTATTGTACTATGCGGAAACTGTCCTTTTAAAAATTATTATTGTACTACGGGATACTCAGGACCTTGTGTGAAGTTTTGAGTTTAAAAAAATGATGTAATACACTCATGATTAGAAATTGTTGCCAAATTTTTCTGAGCTTGAAATCCAAAACATACTTTGAGGCTGTTATATCCACCTGGATAATGACAAAGTGTGGGAGATCTTTTCAATCTCTGAAACACAAAATGTTTGAAAAGTCATGGCTATGGAAAGTTTTATTTAATAGAAAGGAAAAACTCTGCCAAGCATTTAGTCACACCAAACAAAGACCATTAGAACTCCCTTAATCACATCTGTAGTACCTGGTTGAGGAGTTCTGCCTGTGCATGAGTTTCATCTGTTCCGATTTTTTTTCCTATATCAAAGTCTGTGCTAAAAATCTTTCAATGGCACCTATCACTTAGCATGTTAAAGTTCATATTTTCTACGCATAGTCTAAAAGGACTTCAAAAACCATCCCTCCCCCTCCCTTTCCCCTTCTCTTTCCCCTTCTGATTTTGACTGACATCTGAGTATTCAGTATGCATGGCACTCCTCCACGTTCTTCATGTGTATTATGTCATTTAATTCTCACGACATATGTGTTTACAAATGCATAAAACTGAGAATTAGAGAGATGATATAATTTGCCTAATGTCATAATAACTGGCAGAACTACTACTGGATCCCACAAATTCTGCTTTCATAGCCTGTGCTCTTGAGGATTATGCTGTATGGTTACCCTAAGGTTCAACAATAAGGGGTTACTAGCAAACACACTACCTAACATACATCAACACTGTACATATTTAGTGATTCAGCACCTTATTCCATTCTACCTTTCTGGCTTGCACGCGACCCCAGTGGCTCATTCACTGTATGATTTTTTCATTGTTCCTGCCTCTTCCCCTCATAATTTCCTAAAAGAAGAAAGTATATTTTATTTTTGCACATCTAGTGCCTAGTGAAGGATACATAGTACATAACTGAATATATAATCATGTTTTTCTATAAATAAAGACATATTTTTCATTGAAGTGAAGAAAATGCAGAATCATAATGAAGGGATAGGAATTCAACATGAAGAATACTATAATGGATAATTTTATAGAAGACAGCAAATACTTCCTGTGCACCAGTCACTTGCACATGGTATATTATGTTTGAGCTTTAAATCATATGTAATATGATTAAATTTTCTCTTTTTTTTGTCAAATAAACCAATTCAACTCCTCTATATTTTTAACCATCTATCTTTCTTTTTCTAGCTACACATGAAGAGAAATACATCTAAAACTATAGATGCCAAAATCTTCTAAAGTAGTTTGTTTTTGTTTCTTTTTTTTTCAAATAAAGCTATAGGAGCTTTTATATTCTGCTCTATTTATTGCTCTATTTCTTGAATTGCATAATCAAACTAAAGGACAAAAAAAATTCACATGATATGAGTTGGGTACTGGACATGTAGGGTTTGAAGAGCTTTTGTACAATTAATTACATACCATTCTGGAGTTAAAAAGTTAAGTCATAACAGAAAGAGAGATTTTGCAGCCACAGCATAAAAATAATCATTTATACCAAGGGAACAGATAATATCAACTATCAACAAGGTAAAATATAGAATAAGAAGAGATGCATAAGACACCTTTCCCTGCTAATTTATTCAAGCCACCAAAAGGTTTATTTAATTCACCCATATTTAATCACCCTTCTCCCACCAAACACTTAGCTATTGCCAATGTGGCCCTTAATTTGAGAATTGGCAAATTAATTCAGCAAATTCTCATGGAGTTTCTTCTACGTGTTCAACAGTAGTAGTCATTTTGTATAACTTATGTCATCTATACAACCTAATGAGGTAAATACTGGTATTAACACCATTACACAGATGAGGAAATTGAAAACCAGGATGATTAATGTAACTTCTTAAGATTATTAATAAGTGGCTAAGTGAAACTTCTGAATGACACATAGTTTCTAGATCATTTAAAGGGAGACTAAGAAAAAATTGCAGTTGTAATGCATATACAAATGAGGTTGTAGGAGCAGAAATGAGAGGCCAGAAAAGTCAACTAGAGGAACCCAAATCACAGATGTTGAGTTTAAAATAAAGAGTAAAAAATTTTGATGACATTAGGTCTCATATAGGCAGTCTACTTTTTACGTTGACTGTTATCTTTTTATATCTCACTTCATCTTTTCCTCTCTCCTTATCCAGCCCTGTGAAATACCGATGCTCCCAACAGAGTGTTTAGAACACACTTTCGACATTTTTACAGAAGAATTAACTTAGAGTGTGGCAAATTAAAAATGGTCATACAAATTTTGACAATTCTCCCATTGACAGATGGGGTATATCTCACCTCCCTTTGAATCTGAGAAGGCCTGTGACTGCACTGATAGTGTACAGCAGAAGCGATGTTCTGTCAGTTCCATGCCTAGCTTTGAAAAAGACAGGCAGCTTTTGTCTTGTTCTCCTCGAGCCCTAAGCCACAGTGGAAGATTACTCTAAGGTTGCCATGTTCTGAGAAGGCCCAAGTTAGCCATATGGAGAGTTGGTATGGGGGAGGGAGAGGAGAGAAAGAGACAGAGAGACAGAGAGATGACACAAGGTACTTTGGTCATTCCAGCTTCCACAAGACCCCAGACATCATGGAACAAAGACAAACGGTCCCTGATGTGTCCTGACCCACAGAATATTAAGACCTATTTATAATAAACTGATGGTTTGCATAGTTTGTTACACCAGAACAGAGAATCAATGTCTTCTTACTTCTAAGATTGGAAGAATTAAGGAACTGTCAGCAGGTCTTTCTTCCTGTCCTCTCTTCCTTATCTCCTTCCCAAACTGCACTTTTTGATCTGGCAATGCAAGGCCATTTATTCCAAGATGACCTTCTGTTAGTATAAGGAGATTCAAGCTGTGAATTGGGGTCACGGTTATTATACAGTTGGAAGGATAAGCGGGAGCAAGGTACTAAAATTTGAAACTGAAAGTAAATCGCCCACACAAATACCTCCTTTCACTCATTCAGCAAACCATCCCCATGTCTCTGAGTCTGTCTTTATCAGTGGCACACACTGCTAGAGTCTCACGTAAATGGCCTTTCACTGAGACTAGTAATTTTGAATCTGCAGAAAGAGACGCCCTAAAGAACTTTAGATTCTATTTGGTATATCTTTTTAATTCTGTTGCAGTCTTTCTCTACAAGGGAGAATCTCAAAGATTAATACAGAGGGTTGCTGAAGATCAACCCCAGATATTTGTAAAAAATTCCTGCATAACCTATCTTATATCAACTACATGTTTCAAAGCAAATGACTCAAGTCTTTGCCGTGTGTTTTTACTTACTCTAATTGTTGCTTTCTATTTTATAATGTCTTCATGCTTCTATCCCATATTAGGATTAGGACTTAGATAACACCATATATCAAAGAAAATTCAACAACCATCTAGTCCAGCCTCTTTCTTTCACAAATGAGTTAAATGAGGTCCTGAAATTATAAGTGACTGTTAAGGTCACAGGATCAATTAATGCCACTGACTACAGAGCTGTATTTCTTAACCTTGGCACTACTGACATTTGGGGCTGTATTATTCTTTGTTTAGGGGGATGGGTTATCCTGTACACTGTACGATGTTTAGCAGCAGCTCTGACCTCTACCCACTAGATGCCACTAGTACCTGCCTCATGATAAATAAAAGTGTTTCTTGACTTTACCAAATATCCCGCTGAGTAAAATCACCCCTGACTGAGAATCACTGCTCTAGAGGGTTTAATGTACGAATTTCTCTTTCTCTTCACTTTGCTTTTTTTTTTTTTTCCTCCCCCACAACCCAACCTGGAACTAGCATGCTCCCAGCTAGGACAAGTCAAAGCATGCCTTCTTTTTCACAGAAGTCAGATTGTGGTAGATTAAAGATGGCTGAAATTTATGTGTATAGGCACAACAAACATAAGACACTTTTGAATCTTTGAATGATACTGACTAAATGGTAAGGTTAAGTCAGAACCCAGAGCTTTCTTTCCTTCTGTTCCCCTTCAGAACTTTCTGGTTGTGGCTCTGTTGTTGTAACAGCTTACTGAATGATCAATGAAGTCTGATACCTCAAGGCCTGTTTTTCAGATAGGCTGAGAATGTCAATCCTTGTTCTCATCACACTGACTGGAAAAAAACAGCCTTTTAAGCACAAGGACATTCTGCTCGTTGATTCTGGATACATTCTTCTCAATTTAACTTGTTCTCTCAAATGAGGATTTGATGTTTAAGTGAGGTTGTAATTTCTCTGTTGTACAGACATATGTGTCGTTCATTTTAAAGTTTTCAGAATCATGAAAGAAAGTGGTTCCTGAAAGACACTTTTGTCCACTGACAACTCATGCCCTCATTCATTCAAGAACTCACTCTGTACCAAATGCCCTGCTAATGTGTGTAGGGGGTTAGAAGATATAATAATGCAATAATGAAGAGGAAATTCCTGGACTCAAAAGAATCATGGCCGTGAAAGAAAAACAGCTATCATTAGAATCCACTGTGCTGACCGATCTGATAGATGTGGCCCCCAAGTGCTGAATCTAATATATAATATGGGACCTGAAGTATGACAAGAAGAATGACTGGCACACAAAGAAGCAGGCTGCAGTCTAGGCTGAATGCACATCATGTGTAAAGGCAGAGAAGTATCCTTTATTCTTCTTGATTGAAATACCTAGAAGATATTTAATATAAAATAAATATAATCAACAAAATAATACAATGATATATTTAAAAATAGAGGATGGTTAGGGGAAAGGTCAAGAAAAATATGTTGGTACCAGATAGATAAAGGTTTTCTATGTCAATAGGAACCTGCACTTTCTCTTGTGACCATGAGAAATCACTAGAGGTTTATGCAGGGATGTGACATGATAGATTTGGAATTCATAAAAATCATTCTGAGGCTGTAAAAAGGAATATAAAAAAAAACCTAAAGTAGAGAGGAAGCAGCAGATATGAAGAGACAATAGGACAGGGAGGTGGGAAATATATATAAGAAAAAATATAAAGATGAACTGATGAACTTTGGTTACTAATTAGACATGAGGATGAAGCAGAAAGGTGTCAGAGAGTGAAGGACTGAAAGAGAAAGTAAAGGCTTTCATTTTGGTCACAGTCACTTTGAGGTACCTTTGAGATGCATAGTTCGAGGTGTTCAATGGACAAACTGGCTCTAAAATCTGAATCTCACAGGAGACATCTAAGGTGGAGATGTAGGTATCAGCAGTGGATAGACAGGAATGAAAAAGATAGCCAGAAGGAATAGAGCAGGAAGAATGGAGAGCCATAGATTAACACCGGAAAACTGAACAACTTCCCACGTAAAGAAGGTTTTCTTCCTCCTTGAAGATGTGAAATTCCTATTTCTGCCTGGAAACTCCTCTTCTCCCCTTGTCAAAAATTTGAT
The DNA here is from genome assembly GCF_949774975.1 of Lagenorhynchus albirostris. Taxonomy (NCBI): domain Eukaryota; kingdom Metazoa; phylum Chordata; class Mammalia; order Artiodactyla; family Delphinidae; genus Lagenorhynchus; species Lagenorhynchus albirostris. The sequence goes on from NC_083113.1 coordinate 38,799,087, forward strand.
TCTCTTCCTGAGCTTAGAGTTTTAAATGTTATCCCATATATAAGTAGGTCCCTCTTGTTATTCTGTCACTGCACCTTCTTTGAATCCTCCATAGAATGTAACACAATGAGGAATCATATAATGAATTATTTCTTTACTTGATCAGTGTCTATCTCTTCTAGCAGATTACAAGCTCCTTGAGATCATGGATCATGCCTATTTAATTTATTAAAACATTCCCTTTGTTTTCCATTGTGACTAAATAGAGTAGTAACTCAAATATTTGGTGAATGAACAAGTGAATATTAAGTACATGGATCATAAAAAGGCTTAACCCAGTTTGGAGTTTGGTGTAAAAAGGATTGATATTTATAGTTTGATAACAAGAGCTGACCTGAGACTGTGGCTGCCAAATTTGACTTCTGAATCCCAAAATTGACACTCTGATTTCCTCTCTTCTCCTCAGAAACTCTTACATTTTATTCCAGGAACCCACAAACATGAGGCTGTACGCTTGGAAAAGACATTTGTTTTACTCTTATAATTATGGCATAAATCCCTCTCTAAGCTAGGAAAGGATCCCAAGCACCAAGCATTATCAATGAATAGGAAATATGTGTTGCTGGAAGAGGAGTTGTTCATTTCAGTGAAATTATGCAGCTGTAATCAAGTGACACAAAACTCAATTTCTAAGCAATACCACATGTGAGAAAGATCAGGCATTTTAGAATAAAATATCATCCATCTCAGGACTTCACTGGTGGTCCAGTGGTTAAGAATCCACCTTCCAATGCAGGGGATGTGGCTTTCATCTCTGGTTGGGGAACTAAGATTCCCACATGCCACAGGGCAACTAAGCCTGTGCTCTCTAGAGCCCATGCATCACAACTAGAGAGCACCGCATGCTGCAACTACTGAGCCCATGTGCTCTAGAGCCCGCGTGCCACAACTAGAGAGAAGTCCATGCACCACAACTAGAGAGAAGCCTGCGCATTGCAACAAAGAGCCCGCGCCACAACAAAACATCCCGCCTGCTACAACGAAGATCCCATGTGCCACAACTAAGACTCGATGCAGCCAAATAAATAAATACGTATTTTAAAAATATATATCATCCGTCTTTCTAAAAGATGTTGGAGGTGTTAGATGATCCAAAGGAAAAAAGATCTTTGTGCCCTAGGCCATAGTCAGGAGAATCTATTCACTAGATGCTTGTCCAAGACTTCCTGAGCTTCGAAACTTCATGAAATGGATACCCCAGACCTTGTGGACCCATCTCTTTTATCCCAAGGGAAATCCTGATGACCACCACTCAGTTCACTCTTCTCTGGCTTCATTATATAACTGTTTACTATACTGCCTCAATCAATTACTGTATCAACCTCTTTGTCCTAGTAATGACACTGATTTATTTAGGCACATAAAAACCACCACAACTCATGAATAAAATCTTTGTACACAAACTGAGTTCTAAATACTGTTCCTTCATTTTCCTTATCTGTTAAATGGAAACAATATTACTTATTCCTCATAGATAGTCACATGGGTTAAACAAAATGCTCCAAGAAAGGGTCTATCTCAGTGGCTGTATTGTAAAGAACTGATAAATGCAGTCTCCTCTCCCCATAATGATTCATTAAGTATGAGTTAGTGTGTAACCTGTCCAATTTGTTACAACATTTTAAGCATAAGGTTTTTTTTGTTTTTTGGGGGTTTTTTGCGGTACGCAGGCCTCTCACTGTTGTGGCTTCTCCCATTGCGGAGCACAGGCTCTGGACACACAGGCTCAGCGGCCATGGCTCACGGGACCAGCCGCTCCGCGGCATGTGGGATCCTCCCGGACCGGGACACGAACCTGTGTCCCTGCATCGGCAGGTGGACTCTCAACCACTGCGCCACCAGGGAAGCCCCTTAAGCATAAGTTTTAAGTGTAGCCTATAATATACTCTTGGATACTTATTAAATACCCAAAAGTTATGAGATTCAATTAGCAACATTTAGGCAACAAGGATAGCTTTCTAGAATCCAATAAATTGTCTCACATCTTCGTTACTATTTGCTTTCTCTTATTTACTTAGGACATCAGGGACACGGATGGTTTAACCAAGCTCTTCCTAGCCACAGTTCAGATCAGTTTTCACAGACCTCCACAATCTAACCTATGCCATAATCCTCAAAACTACATCCATGTGATGAACATTTTCCAAAGTCCTATTATGCTCCCTACCTGGGCTAAATGATTAGGATAAACGATAAATCAGATGTAATTCTGTATACCAGGGCTTGACAGATGCAAGGAAGGCCTTGTCAAAACCACCACCTCTTCTTTATAATCTCCTTTCGAGATGCAGTAAATCGATACCTATTTCATATGTAAGAAAAGAATGGGAACAGAGAAGTTAAAAGACACCAAGAACAAGATTACACAGCCAAGCTGCCAATGTAGGCTTCTTGATCCTAAGTAACATTTTTCTTCTACTGCCATGGAGCACTATCCACTCATAGGTTTATACTGAAGACAGAGGAAGGAGCTGAAGTTTTCTTAGCAAGAAAGCAATAAAGTGAAGGACATCTTTTTGATTACTCCAAGTTCAGAAAATCTCTAACTCCAAGTTCACCAGAAAAGGTAAAAATAAGTTTATAGGAAATGTGTTTTTTAATTTATTCATATTTTAATTAGTCTATTAGCATGTGGAGGTAATGCACTTTAATGGGACCTTGGCAGGAAAAGCACATTTTAAACAATAAGCCAGGGAAAACATTGAACATAGCTATTATTTTCTGCAGGAGTCTTTTCTTCCATCCTCTTTTTTTTTCTTTTTGTTTCTCCTCTCTGGTAACAAAAGGGGAAAAAAGTTTAAATGGAAGAAGATTGCATAGAGTTGGGGATTAACATATTTAATTTACATAATGTCAGTGTGTTGAAGACTATGGAGATGCAGTAGTATAAAATATTCTTAGTTAAAAAGCAGCTCAAAATAGGAACCTCTTTTATTGTGCACATTTCACCAAGTTCACTGTGCGGCTAAGTTAAAAAAGAACACCATTTCTCAGCAAAGGCAGCACGAGATATGCAGAGAGGTATAATTATTTAGGAAGAAGAGTAGTTCTTCATTTGATTAACTCCCCAGGTGATGTAATGAAGACATCATTGATGATATAATTTGACCCTCCTGGCCCATCAAAATAGTGACGTCCACATAGAAACATAACACCAGACTTAAAATTTTAACAATACAAAGTCAATGATGTTGGAAAGTCTTGTGTGTTTTTTTTAAGTGGAATCATCAAAATCTCCCTCTGTGAAGGCACAACAGGCTGCAGAGTAGCTCTCCCTCTTGGATACCACTAATGCTCACTGGCAGCTTTCACTCAGAAAGAGTTTTGCAGAAGAACCACAGTGCCTTTCTCTCTGTGCAGCATGCTTAGCCTAATGCCTACACTGGAACACCACTTCAGGAGTCTTATCTCCTAAGTGCAGAAACTTAAAAAACTACTCTATTTCCAAAACTCAGCTGTCCTCTAGCCTGAAGCCCTTGGCTTCCTTTTTATCTCAAGGCTGTTTGGGAGTAAGGGAGGAGGAAAATGAGAATCAATGACCTAGAGTTAAGATCAGTCAGTATAATGAAAACATCATGGGTCCAGTGTGACTAACTGGGTTCAAAGACTGCTGGAGTGGGGAAAATACTTCATCCCCTTGCATCTTGTTTTCTTTCGGGTATAGGAAACTCCACTGTTGTGACCTTTGTGGGTACTCTCCATTCCTTTATACTCTTTATCTTAGGGAATCTGGAATGACAATCATAAGATAAATTTGAAAGAATTGCAATGTTCAGCTCTGCATCATATTTCTTCCTCTTGGGGCTTAAGCCTACATGTGTCCAGTGATACTTCAAGTCATCTTACCTAGGCAGACCCATTCCAAGTGATTAGCCCTGCTGCCCTGGTCCAAACCCATTTGGGACTGAGTGAGTCCACATCAAATTGTGGGATAAAGAAGTAGCAAGTTCATCTGACTAATTAATCTAATGCCACATCCTCTGATCTTACCCATCTTTAATGATAACCAAAAAGATATTTTCGCCTCCATATGTATTCTTCATTCTATTTTCAGGTTGTTCAGAATCCTTGTTTGAAAATGAGCATTATCTAAATTGTAGACCCACAATATAGAGGTTTATCATGCATGTGACCTTGGGGTACATACTCAAACTTTGAATTCCAGTTTCCTCATCTGTTAAGTAGAAATAGTGATGATCTCTGTTTAATAGTTTTATTACAAAGTTAGATAAAATGAAAACACACAAAGCTTCCTTGTTTTATTGAAGTATAACTGATTTACAGTGTTGTGTTAGTTTCTGGTGTACAGCAAAGTGATTCAGTTACATGTATATTATATATATACTATATATATATATGTAATATGTATTATTTTTCACATTGTTTTCCATTATGGTTTATTAAAGGATACTGAATATAGTTCCCTGTGCTATACAGTAGGACCTTGTTGTTATATCCATTCCATATATAATAGTTTGCATCTGCTAGTCCCAAACTCTCAATCCAACCCTTCCTCATCCCCCACCCTTGGCAACCACAAGTCTTTTCTCTATCGTCTGTGAGTCTGTTTCTCTTTCACAGATAAGTTCACTTATGTCATATTTTAGATTCCACATGTAAATGATATCACATGGTATTTGTTTTTCTATTTCTGACTTACTTCACTTAGTATGATAATCTCTAGGTCCATCTATGTAGCTGCAAATGGCATTATTTCATTATTTTTTATGGCTGAGTAATATTCCATTATGTGTGTGTGTGTGTGTGTGTGTGTATTCCACATATATTCTATATATTCCATTGTATGCATGTGTATGTCTGTCTGTGTTTGTGTATGTGTGTGTGTATCTGTATACCACATCTTCTGTATCCATTCATCTGTCTATGGACATTTAGGTTGTTTCCATGTTTTGCCTATTGTAAATAGTGCTGTTATGAACATAGGGGTGAGTGTATCTTTTAGAGTTATAGTTTTGTCCAGATATATGCTCAGCAGTGGGATTATTGGATCATATGGCAACTCTGTTTTTAGTTTTTTGAGGAACCTCCATACTGTTCTCCATAGTGGCTGTACAATTTACATTCCCACCAACAGTGTAAGAGGATTCCCTTTTCTCCACACCCTCTCCAGCATTTGTTATTTGTAGATTTTTAAATTATGGCCATTCTGACTGGTGTGAGGGGGTACCTCATTTTAGTTTTGATTTGCATTTCTCTAATAATTACTGATGTTGAGCATCTTTTCATGTGTTTGTTGGCCATCTGTATGTCTTCCTTGGAGAAATGTCTATTTAGGTCTTCTTTGCATTTTTTGATTGGGTTGTTTGTTTTTTTGTTATTGAGTTGTATGAGCTGTTTGTATGTTTTGGAAATTAAATGCTTGTTGGTCACATCATTTGCAAATATTTTCTCACATTCTGTAGGTTGTCTTTTCATTTTATTTATAGTTTCTTTGTAGGTTTGATTAGGTCCCATTTGTTTATTTTGGCTTTTATTTCTATTGCCTTGGTAGACTGACCTAAGAAAACACTGGTATGATTTATGCCAGAAAATGTTTTGCCTATATTCTCTTCTAGGAGTTTTATGGTGTCATGTCTTATATTTAACTCTTTAAGCCATTTTTAGTTTACTGTCGTGTATGGTGTGTTCTGACTTCATTGATTTACATGTGGCTGTCCAGATTTCCCAACACCACCTGCTAAAGAGACTTTTCTCCATTGCATTGGGTTGGCCAAAAGGTTCTTTGTTTTTTTTTTCCGTAAGATGGCTCTAGTAGCACTTAGTTGTCTTTAACTTCATTCAAAACAACTGTTAGGTCATATGTAACAGCTGTCATATCAGCATGCATCTAAAAAAAAAGACTTATCAAAACTGGTGAATTTTTGTGTAGCCATTTTAATATTGAAAGTGGAAGGAAAAAGCAACATTTTTGGCATATTATGCTTTATTATTTCAAGAAAGGTAAAAACTCAACTGAAATGCAAATAAAGATTTGTACGGTGTATGGAGAGGTGCTGTGACTGATTTAATGTGTCAAAAGTGATTTGCGAAGTCTCGGGCTCGAGATTTCTTGCTGGACGATGCTCCACGGTCGGGTAGACCAGTTGAAGTCAATAGCGATCAAATCGAGACATTAATTGAGAACAATCAGTGTTATACCACACGGGAGAGAGCCGACATACTCAGAATATCCAAATCAATTGCTGAAAATCATTTGCACCAGCCTGGTTATGTTCATTGCTTTGATGTTTGGGTTCCACGTAAATTAAGTGAAAAAAACCTTCTTGACAATATTTCTGCATGTGATTCTCTATCTAAAGGTAACAAAAACATTCTGTTTTTAAAACAAATTGTGATGGGCGATGAAAAGTGGATACTGTACAATAATGTGGAATGGAAGACAATGGAATGGTGCTTCATTTCATGGGCAAAATAAATGAACAACCATCAACCACACCAAAGGCCAGTCTTTATCCAAAGAAGGTGATGTTGTGTATTTGGTGGGACTGGAAGGGAGTCCTCTATTATGAGCTCCTTCTGGAAAACCAAATGAATAATTCAAACAAGTACTGCTCCCAATTAGACCAACTGAAAGCAGCACTCAACAAAAAGCATCTAGAATTAGTCAACAGAAAACGCATAATCTTCCATCAGGATAAAGCAAGACTGCATGTTTCTTTGATAACTGGGCAAAAACTGTTACAGCTTGGCTGGGAAGTTCTGATTCATCCGCTGTATTCACCAGACATTGCACCTTCGGATTTCCATTTATTTAGGTCTTTACAAAGTTCTCTTAGTGGAAAAAAATTTCAACTCCCTGGAAGACTGTAAAAGGCACCTGGAACAGTTCTTTGCTCAAAAAGATAAAAAGTTTTGGGAAGATGGAATTATGAAGTTGCCTGAAAAATGAGAGAAGGTAGTGGAACAAAAGGGTGAATATGTTGTTCAATAAAGTTCTTGGTGAAAATGAAAAATGTGTCTTTTATTTTCACTGAAAAACCAAAGGCACTTTTTGGCCAACCCAATATATCCTTGCCTCCTTTGTTGAAGATTAATTGACTGTAGGTGTGTGGTTTTATTTCTGGGCTCACTATTCTGTTCCATCGATCCATATGTCTGTTTTTCTGCCAATAACATGTTTTGATTACTGTACCTCTGTAGTACTGTCTGAAGTCTGGGAGGGTTATGCCTCCTGCTTTGTTCTTTTTCCACAGGATCACACAAATCATCTTATGGAGTACCTGTAAAGGGCTGTATAAACCTTACTTGATATCACAACTCTCCAGAAAAATATTCTTGGCCAGAAAAGTCCTGGTGCCTGGCATGTCATATCTAGACAGGAATGTCCAGATGATTGTTCTTACAGATGATTCTGTTAATAACCTGTCCTTCCTTAAAATCATTGAATGGCTCACCTAAATGAAAATAACAAAGTTCAATGTCCCTAGCACGATACAGAAAACTTTTAATGATTTGGCCATGTCTTTCATTTCCCCCACATCAGTAGTTCCCCCAACTTCTGTGGGCCTCCAGGCCTTAGCTCATGTTCAACCTTCTATCTTGAATGATTTCACTCTTCTTTCTCCACTAGGTAATTTCACCTGACAAGTTTCAAGGCCAAACTTATAAGCCTCCCCCTCTGAGAAATTATATTAATTGTTCTGATCTCTGTGTTCTCAGAACACTTTATTAATATCTTTAAAATGTATTTATCACATTGTAACGTCATTAATTATGCATGTGTTATTCCTTTGTTCCTGACAAAGCTATGATCTCTAGAGGATAGGGACCATGATTTATCACTTTTCTCTTTAGAGAGCCTAAAAGACACTACAGTAGGTATTAAATAAATATATAAGGAACTTAATCTATAACACTCAAAAAAGTCTAATTTGGATTTACAAAGCGTGAAAGAATTTTTTCTTTAATCTCCATTATTTAAAAAGGGAAAAAAATCTCCGTTAAAATACGGATCATCAAACCCTTTGTTTTGCCTTGGTCTCCTTATGTCCCTTTGCATTTATGATTTTGTTAATTAGTTCCTTCTCCCTCTAGGTTTATAACTAGCTATTGGGTAGTTATGTTTATAAACCAAATAATGCTGATTTTTATGTGATCAAATTACATACAACTGATGGTGAAAGTGTTGCATGGTATTTACAACAGCTTTGTGAAATTGGGGAAGAATATTTAGGAGAATTCCAATCAGGAAAAAAGCTATTTTTCCCACAAACATTGTCTGGTGAAAGTAATTAATTTTATAGAGAAAATGCATTCATCAACACAAAATATTTCAACACTAACGACAAATTAATAGCTAACAATTATTCAGCAATGATTATGTGTCAGATACTTTTTAAAGCAATTCACAAATATTAAATCATTCAACGCCATTACGTGTCTTTATTTTCCCCACTTTACAGCTGAGAAAAAATGAGGCTGTAGAAGGAGGAAGTATCTTAGCTCTTTCTGAACACAGTCAGCCAACTTACGAAGTCCCGTACTTCTAACTTAATGAATGTCACTATTGTGGAAAGAAAGAAAAGTCACATAACTTCAAAGTAGTTCATGCATTTTATTTGCAGTGCTTAAAGGTCATGAAAGGGCACAAGGTCTAAAGTCATCCTTTTTTTTTTTTTCTTGTTTCCCTTCCATTGTTCTCACATACAATAGCTACTTGGGCATCTTGCTCTCCATTCCCTCTGCATTTGATTGCCCGCTCTATAGGCACTTTCCAATCCCTGGCCAATGTGCCTCATTTCACACTGTCTCTGTTCTGTTTCCACCCCACAATTCCCATGACTAAAGTCCAAT